>NC_081139.1:27162462-27469962 GCF_958295425.1 Solea solea
TTCTTCATTCTGCCTCTGTGATGGTATACAGTGTAACTTAAACTTTCAAATTCAAATAAAGCGTAAACTAAGCTCACACGCCGTATGCGCATGCTCAGCGTCACAGTCAGGCCTAGCATGTGTGCTACAGCGTTCAGAGTCGATGCGGTTTTAACGGAAATCTTTTTCACTAAGGTCACTGGTTTAAACAGAATGCCTGTCAAAATACCTGTCAGAGCAGGGATTCTCAAACCTGGTCCTGGGGACGTTTCCTCGCTCCGACACACCTCATTCTAATGTTCAGCTCATCAGCAAACACCACTGCAGACGCCTGATAACGACCCATTTATTTGAATCAGGTGCGTCTGAGCGAGGAAACTGAGAAACCAGGATTGAGAAACCCTTGTGTTAGAGGAGAAGCCAGTGTCAGCGCGACCCAAGTATCTGAGACGACTGTAACAGAAAAACGACGACAACAAAAACAGCTAAAGATCATGTGAGTGGTTCAGAGGGAGGAGCCTGTAAAGAGAGTAACATACGCCTGTGATCACCAGAGCTGCGCGGACGTTTTTAAGATAAAAGAGCAAAAAACAAACAAAAAAAGATGCGTATAAATGTGTAAAAAAGACACCGACAGCCAGCACTCAACGGTTTCCACACACGTCTCCGGCAAACACTTGAAGCTGGAGCGGCGTCGGCTCGGTTAGTGCGTCTTCAGTTTGTCCCCGAACAGCATCACGAAGAGTCCGTACAGGAAGGAGGCGGCGACGATGAGCAGCGTGCTGGACACGGGCCCCTGCGACAGCAGCGCTCCCAGCACGTACACGAGCACCAGTGCCACAATGGTCCTGTAGCTGGCGAGCGGGCGCAGGCTCAGCCTCGGTGTCGGCCGGTGGCTCCGCCCTGCAGAGTGCCACGCCGTCGGGCTGTGCCTCAGCTTTGTGGTGGAGGCGGTGTCGGTGAGGTAGTGGCGACCCAGGCGACCCAGGAAGTCCGGTCGCGAGCAGAGAGCGTTCATGTAACCTCCGAACTGCGAGAGAAGAAAAAAGATGAATATAACGCTGAGTTAGTCACTGTTAGCAATATCAGTCGATATCAACGCTCTACGTGTTTTTTGTTAATCGAATAACGATCGGAAAGACGTCACAATCTCGACCTTTGAAATCAAAGGTGAAATCAAGGATTTGTGAAATCAAGTGTTATGTTTATAGCCCGACTACACTTGGCTCCTGGCACAGGACGTCTCCACAGGCATCATAAGGACGCAGACGATCACATTCATCAGTCATGTGACCTCATTCAGTGGTGGAAAAACCCTGGATTTAAACATTTCATTAACATCCTGGAAGGAACCACGCTACCGTTCCATAGACCCTGTTATTGGAGGTCAGAGGTCACATTTACTCTCTGTGACTTCTCAGTTTACAGTGGACTACAAAAGAATGGCGGTGAGTTTCACCTTGTTGTTGACCACAGAGGAGATCCTGTAGAGGAACCGGACCAGCTGAGCGTTCTCATAGCTCCTGATGGGCTGGAGCTCGGGGTCGCCCTGGTACTGGATGTCAAACCTGCGCAGTCCATTTATGATCTGAGACACACACACACACACACACAGTGTCAGGTTTGAAAGGGAACAGCTCTGACTGTGAAGGGAGACATGAAGGACTGACCTGTCTCCGGCCCAGCTCCGTCAGGATCAGGCCGTTCTCCCCCTGGATGCAGTCCGGCAGCTGCCGGCAGTTTCCGTCGTCCTGGGAGGAGCCTAGGTTTGATATAAGCTGAGTCACCTGACCCTGGTTCAGCTGCAAAACACATGATCAGTGGTCAATGGTTTGATTTCTCCGTTACGCGGCCCATGAAATTGTCTCTTACAGCAGGTTTTTGACAAATAACCAGAGAAAGATATGGCGAGGGCATGTGTGATGTGGACATTTGTCCAGGAGGGGGCATAAACACACACAGAATGTATCTAATTTAAACTTAATGCAACTTTGAAAAAATAAAATAAATAACACTCAGCACCTTAAGTCAAAAATGTCCCCTCCCTTAAACCAATTAAACACAATAATAAACTTAAGATTAAACAATTGATTTGATTGTTTTAAGTGTTTTTTGTTCGACCATAAGGACGAAACATCACTTAAAACTTCCTACTACCTTTTTAACATTAGTGATTAAAACTTCCAATAAAAGAAAAAAGAAGAAAAAATAACACTCAGCACCTTAAGGACAAAAAAGTCCCCTCCCTTAAACTGCTATTAAACACATGATATATTTATTAAAATAACCTGATGATTAAAAAATCTTTAACCTTTTTAAATAGTATTTTTAAAACGCCTTTCCACTGTTTGTTTTACGTGAAAAAAACATGAAATATGTTATATATATATATATATAAGTTGTCACATCTTACAGTCTAAACTAACAGTCAAAGTGTTCTGACCTTGAAGACGAAACACAGGTTCTCCAGAGTTCTGTCCAGCAACTCGTGGGTCTTCTTCAGACATTCGCCACTCTCCTCTGGCTCCACCCCGGAGAAGGTGTTGTTAAAGTCAGAGGAGCCGAGTCCGAACCAGGACAGGAAGGACGAGTTGACTGCCATCTCGCTGGAGTGGTCCGATATCCTCTTTGCCGTCTGTCTGCACTGGGCGATCATCTGGATCATCTTCATCACCTGTAAGACGGACACCAACAGTCAAAACTTAAAGGATCAAGCACACTTTCCTTCGTCGTCTTCTTCTTCCAGTGAGTTCCGGCACACTGCCCTCCACAGTTCAAAGTTCTCAATCACATATTTGAAGTTCTTTGGTAGCCATGATTGACAACTCCTTGCCCCGCCTTCCCCAATGACCTACGACGGCATTAATCCTTCTAGATTCCAAACCACAGTTCCCTCTTGGTGATTCTTCAGTGCCAAGACTACGACGTTCCTGATTTACGATCCGTAAACTTTACGGCTGTAAACGTGGAGGTTAACCTACCGCTCCTCTGAGCTCGGTGCCAAACATCTGTTTGTACTGGCAGTCCTGGCCTTCCAGAGCATAGACGTGGCTCTTCACCCTGAACCCGCTGTCCGTAACCGCCTTGTGTCGCGACGACAGGTAACTGCCTCCTTGGCCCGGCGACAGGTAGCCGCGGGAGTGGCGGTCGTGGAGGACGTGCTCAGGCTCCAGGAACAACTGCTCGCCTGGAGAGAGACAAACGAAAACATGTTTTTACAAATAAAACATTCCAGAAACAAAACGGGACTGTAGGTCTTTGACTTTGGATATCACCAAATCGTGGAAAGGTTTCTGTGATGATCTTTCCTGGTTTTAAAAGCTCTTTCAATGATAATCATTAGGTTCCTGGCCACGAATGGCAGGGGCCGAAACGGCTCCTGGCGTGGATTTGGGTGAGGAACCTATCATTATCCTTCAGATTATTACTCGATCCGTGGATTTGCTGTAATTTTTGAGGGGGTCAGCGTCAACTCTTCAAACTTGGCATGGAGGTCAGGTCTGGTGAAAATGGGATATTAGCATAGTTTCTGGACCCGTGCATTGCTCAAAGGCTCAATAGCGCCCCCTAAGGGGAAAACTTAACAAAATTGAGTTCCACCGAATTTCCCGAAACTTGGTGGGAAGATGTTATAGACCAAGACAAACAAAAAAGTCGACCATAACCATGGTCTCAACTCAATAGGAAGTCAGCCATTTTGAATGTTTGCGATTTGCACGCTACATAAATGATCTAACTCGCCCGAGTGCGTTTTGACATAAAAAAAAAAAAAGGCGTCAATTTGTACAAGACACATCAATGGTGAAAAGTTGTCGAAAGGTCCCCTATAACTTCAGCATACATTGACTACATTAACAAAAAAAGTTGACCCTAACCATGGCCTCAACTCATCGGGAAGTCAGGAATTTGGACCCTACATAAATGAGGTAGACACATCAAAGGCGAAAAGTTGTTCATGGTTTGCGGGTTCAAAAGTGAGATCAGGGAACTGCTACACTCCCCAACTGACATGGGGGACACTTGTGTGGGGACGCGAGGGCCCCATCATGACTGAGTGCAGTCCGAGTTTAATAATATTCATTTTCTTGCCACTCGACTCACCGTTGAGAATCATCTCTGCGAGGTTTGGCTGGGCGAAGATTTTGGACACTCTGAAGACCATCAGAGCGTTTTTGGCGTTGACCAGATCCGTCCTCACCGCTCTGTTCAGAAACACCTGGAAGAGCTTGGTGTACATGAGCAGGTTCTCCTGAACAAACGACTCCCTGCAACACACAACAGTGACTCTTTCATTCCTTCAAACCTCCGTTTAAAGACAGGAATTTATTCTATTCCAATTTATTCATTCATATTTAACCACTTTATCTTCCATATGAGGGTCATGGGGAGCTGGAGCCAACCCCAGCAGACAAGAACATGCAAACTCTAAACCCTGTTAACCCTGCTCATTTTTGCTGTAAGTCAACAGTGCTAGCCCTGACTGCAGCATGTGACCCGACAAACTCATCATGTCCCAGTCCTCACCATTTGTCGGGTACAGTCCTGTTCTGGTCGGGCTGAGGATTGGTCTTCTCTCCGGTGTATCTCCAAGGTTGGATATAACTCAGCCACGTCTCCAACACCTGAACGCGGAAAGGTTTGAAAAGAAGAAAACATCGGCGGTTTTAATGATGGAAGAACTCTTTGTTTTTGTCCAGAGATGAAAAAATGTGATGTCAACAGACTGCCGGCCTCTGATAAGTCAGAGAGAGTCATGAGTGAGATGTCAGACACAAGAATCAAAGCCAACAATGTCCAACTGTAGATCAAAGTTAAGACTTAAAAATCCTGAAAACATGCGTTCATCTGTAACATTTAGTAAAGCAAATGTATAAAATGTCCATATTGAACAGGAATCTGGTGTATTCAGAGCCAGCACTGCTGAAAGCCGGCAATCGTGACCACATTTACTGGTATTTCAGTTCAGTGACGGTGTCAGATGCTCATGGAGGAAATACGGAACCATTCTGTGAACAAATCTTTTTAATCAAAGAAATCACAGTCATGATTACTTTGCCCAAGTTGAGGAGGTTCTATAGTCATGGAAAACCACACCAAACCCTGTAGTGGAGGTGTGCGGGGACTGTGCAGTGGAAAGGTTTCTCCTCTTCACAGATTATATATGTTACATCAGTGGTTCTCAAACTTTTTATAGCTCATTCTGAGCTAATGAGAGGAAAAAAAAGATGTAGAATCAAATCAAAATGATGATTTGGAGAATTGTGACACCCCTCTTCACTGCGGCGGTATACAGATGCAACGCAACAAATAGATACGGCCCAAAAACTGTGTCCAAAGTGAACATGATTTGTCGCGTGGTGATATTTATATTTATATATTTTCACCGTCAACGAAAGCAATCGATGCTGTGGAAACGTCTGCAGATGTGTTGTGCGTCGCCTCATGTCTTTGCTTGACTTGCTGTAACTGTAACATTTGTAGAGCTACAACTAACGATTGGTTTCATAATCGATTAATCTGTCGATTATTTTCTTGATTAATCGTTTGGTCCATAAAATATCAGAAAACCTTAAAAAATGTTGATCGGTGTTCGTCAAACCTGGAAATGATGATGTTCTCAAATGTCTTGTTTTGTCCACAAACCAAAATGATTAACTTTTAACGATTTCTTTGTTATCCAGAGCAAAGAAATAATGAAAATAGTCACATTTAAGAAGCTTAAACAATCGGAAATCTTATTTTAATCATGAAAAAAGCTTCAAACCGATTAATTGATTATCAAAATAGTTGTCGATTAGTTTAGTAATCGATTAACAATCAATTAATCGATTGTTTCAGCTCTAAACATTTTAGTTGAGGGGTGTGTGTGTGTGTGTGAGAGAGACGTACCGCTCTGAAGGAGGCGTCCAGAGGCCAGTGACCGAAGCAGTGCTGCAGAAACAGGTACAGCTTCTGCTGAACGAAACGCTGCACCACCACCCTGCAGGAAGGAGGAGACACCAGACGTGTTACATCATCATCACCACGGACACAAACCAAACCCGCATGTCTACAAACGTGCTGGGACGGACCTCTTGAACTCATCCAGCGGGCTGGTGTGGGCGTGTGAGTGCGCCGAGGGCGAGGACGACGGCAGCCGCTCGGGCTTCAGGCTGCTGGAGAAGGCGTGCAGGTGTTTGACCAGGAGACGCACCACCAGCACGTGCTCCTCTGTCGGGGTGAAGGGTTCCTGGAAAAGAATCGAGTCAACAAGGAGCTCCAGAAACAACACCACCACAAACCCGCCACATCCTCCCCCAGCCCCAGCCATCTCAGCTGCTGGAACCAAAGCAGCCACTCAGAAAAGTTTCCCTGATGCAAAAGCAGCGCAGACAAAACGGCCAAAGGCTGCAGCACTGTGTGTGTGTGTGTGCGTGCGTGATAGATAGAGAGCAGAAGTCCCACAACCACAAACCATTTCAATAAATATTTAACTGCAGTTCATTTTGACAGGATTTGTGATTGCAGATCTGTTTCCTGAGTCTGTAGAATAAGATATGTTAATAAATGATAAAATGATATTTGGACACAATTGTTCATCCCTAAACTGCACATGTTTAGTTTTCAGAGATTTGATCCATTTAATCTATGTATTCAGTTATCTGATGAGCTGTTTTTATGGATTTAATATTTATTTTATCTTTACTGAAAATACTGTCGATTAGAGAGAGACACACAGACACAGAGAAACACACACAAAGAGAGAGAGACACAGACACACACAAAGACAGACACCGAGACACACAGGTTTCCTGAAAAACTTCTCGTTTTGACAACAAATCAAAGAAATATTCACTTTACTGTCAAAGAGGAGCAAAGAAAGAGATTTACCCCCCACACACACACACAGTATCTTGTTTAAATGACACAACATTCAAATATTGAGGTGAATAATCAATGATGGGACCTCTACACTCGATCACCTGCTCATAGCAAAGCTGCCGTGTCAACATGAGACAATGTTTCTTCACAACTCTTTAAACAAGAGAACTGATTTCATGACTTAATGATAAGATAAACAAACATTGGGATTAAAGCACGTGTTTTGCTCGACAGACAGAAACATTTATCAAACACACAAAAAGGAAAGCACACCATTGTAAAACACATGCATTAAAAACAATCAAAAAGAAAACACACCTGAACCAAAAATAATATCAAGCTTTCCTGTCAAGGATACTTCTCTGATGACATTTATTCTATTCTATTTATTATATTAATCATGTGCCATTTCCTGAAGGTTTTTGTATGAAAAGATCAACAACAGTGATTTTAGAATGGACCCAAACGATAGAAACTATTTATTTATTTACTTTAATCATTTTTGTTTGACTGGGTGACAACGAGTCGGACGTCACAATCCACCAACCACACTCACTGTCGGCAAAATAAAAAATCATGCGCATCGTAGGTTCTTATGATTTGCCAAAACAGGATAACTCATGCTAAATAATGAGGCGTTAAAGGCATAGTTCAGGTTTTTATTTTTAAAGAGTGGTTTTATGGAGGTAGAGACTCTTTGTCTGCTTAAATCTACGTTTACCACTCAGTGTTAGACAGACTTTCCCAACAGGAAAATCACTCACTCTCCCCACACCAAACCCCATGGAGGAAACAAGTGATTTAACATCACAGCACACTGCTGCCTCCATCACTGAGTTCAAATGTCTTATTTTGTCGCTGCAGTGTTTGAAAACCTTTGTTCAGATTTAGTGACATAAAGTGACCACACGAGGCAGCAGAGGACCAGCAGCTCCTGTGTCCCCCGTGAGCTAAAATCACTGATTTTCTCTATGAGGTTTGGTGTAGGAGAGTGAGTGGTTTACAAACATTCCTGTTTCCTGTTGGAAAAGTCTGTCTCACAGTGAGATAAAGACGTGACACATGTTCTTAAGACATCGTAGACTTAAACTGACGTACTTCAGACACTGATGTAGTGAAATCAGATAAAGACTGAGCGTTCGTTACTGGTTTCATTTTCTACGCACTCAAAATTCCTTAAAAGGGTTAAAATTGAACTCATTTAAAGTGGGAAAAAATATTAATATATAATGTTTCTACAGCAGTTTTTGGGAAGGTGGCATTTTCTGCCGCTAGGAACAAATTAGGAAGTTTTTTTTTTTTTAAAAGGAACTCTTAAGGGTTAACTCCCCTCTGATCAGACACCCTGGTGTATACAGGACAACAGTATTTCTAATTTCCCTCCAAGTACCACAAGAGGTGGCACACGTACCACAGTTTGAGAACCATGGGAGTGGGGCGTGAGCCAGGCCGTCTTACAACCACAGTTTGAAAAAGAAAACCTGTAACTACTCCTTTAAACTGCTCTCTGCGAGCATCAGGCTGGTGATTTGGAGGAACGACGTCTCACTGGGGAGAGTCTGCCAAAGAGAAGTAGCCTTGACTGTGACCTGCACTGACTGAGGTTTACCTCCAGGAGGCCCCAGAGGGGCGGGGGTGAATGAAAAGGTAAAAGTACTTGGTAGGTGTGGAGGCTCCCAGAGCCTGGTGGGGCGTGGGGTTGGCACGGCATGCTGGACATACTGAGGCGGTACTGCAGCAGCGCCAGCTGTTCACCCGTAACCACCAGGGGAGGGGGGGGAGGTAGAGGAAGATGAGGAGGAAGGACAACAACAGGAAGTGGAGGAAGAGGAGCAGCAGAAAAGGCAGGAAAGGGAAGAAGTGACAATAAAAGGAGTGTGAGGAGGAAGATATATACATATATAAATATACGTGAGAAAAGGAGGCAGTGAAGGAAAGGAGAGTGCAAACCAGATTTGAAAAAAGTGAGAGAAACAATACAATAGGCCAAAAAAAACACATTCAGGGAGGAAAAAAGTGCAGAAAAACAGAAGAGGAGACAAAATTAAATAAATAACAAAGCGGAACAAAAGGTGTTCTGACTGACAGACACAGATCACATGATCGCAGGGATGGGAATCATTTGAAATAAAGTGTAAAACTGCAGCTTTGATCAAAGTAAAACAGGAAGTAACTGTGGGGACACCCGATCTGTACCGATTTGTTCCACGCACGTGCGAAGTGCGACTACTTCCTGTCAAAATTATAATTTCTGGCCGTTACATACTTTACATAAAATAAGTTATATTCACTTTTAAGTAGATATTCCTTTAAAATAAATACACATTTTTATCGTTATCGTGCTTTTTAGTCAACAAAGACCTTACACACAACCACTTCCTTTCACTCTGGCCTTCAAAATAAGACAGTCAGTCAGCTTCTTTTTACTACTTCCTTGATAAACCCTTTGCCATAACACTTCAAAAAATGGTTTACAGTCCTTGTGGTTATAGAATAAAAAAAAAAAAAACATGTTACGTCCTCTTTTAACGTCCTCTCTCATTTTACAACTGTAAGTAGCGGCACTTCAGCACGTGCAGAAAGAAGATAAAAAATATTAAAATATTAATAGTTTCCAGTACAGATCGGACTGTGACAACATTACTTCTTCATGCTGACAGAATTAAATGTTTAAAAAGGGACAGTTCCGGACTTTTGACGTGAGGTTGTCGTCTCTCGTTATGAGTTTAAACTGATTTGAACCCTCGGTTTAACCCTGGGTTTAAATGAATTTTAAATCTAGGTTTGATTAAAGAAGATTAAGCAGATAATCCTGGGTTTAAGTGGATTCAAATTGATTTTAACCCAGGGTTAAACCCAGGTTTTGAGTAGATTTAAAGTGATTTTAACCCTATGTTTAACTGGATATAAAGGGATTTTTTGTGTGAAAGAGACTCAATTATGTAAATCATGTGACCCCACTTCAAAAACCCTGCACTGTCCCGTTAATTATTCCCATCCCTACTGTTAAACATCAACACAGTGAAATCAAAACTGTAAGATTTGGGTTTTATCATGACTGCAAAAAATAGTAAAGAGAAGATTTAAAGTGGAGAAAATGTCACTCAATTAAAATTTCTGTCAATTCGACTGATTCTAAAATTCTGTTCCAAATCTTTCAGTTCAGGTCCACTTCAAAACAGGATGAACACAAAAACAACACACTGGTTAATGATGAGGGTACATTTGACAACATGCATGTGTTCACGACGCAGATTTTTTCTTGACGCAGTAACTGAAGACGTTTGGTTTTAACAAATGGAAAAAAAGTTTCTGTTTTCATATTTTAATGAACTGATTCTAATGATTCAGTTACGCCGAAAACTGCTTTAACGGGACTAGTTTGTGTGTTTGTGTCGCATATAAAACCGTGATATGACGACTCCGCCCACATTGAGGAGGTACTATAGCAATGAAAAAAACGATACTGAACCAAGTACAGTTGAGTCGAGTCATGCTGGAACAGTATCGTGAAAAAGCACCAAAAATCCAGGTTTTAGGTCCCTGAAAACAAACTCGTCAAAAAACTAAGCCCAAGACAGATATTTGGGAAAACTTGAGCCTCCCATCACACTGCCACCTACAGGCTTGGCATGGTCATAACGCACAAAAGGTGTATTTATGCCAGTTTGTGTCAATAAAAACGATGTTTTGATTCAAAACGCACATTATATAAATTATATTCCTATTTCTAAAAAAGGAATACGTGTATGTGACCTGATTGCTGTGAACGCTGTAGAGTTTTCGATAAAACCTTCACCGCGATGTGACGTTCTGAACACTGAACACAACAGCAAACACGTGACACAGACGTGCAGCGTGCAAAGGCGGTGACAGAGAGCAACAGCGGCCAACACTGAGAACATAGGCGATCCGTGAACTTTGACAGACTTTCGTTTGGACGAAATAAAACCAAAACAGGGACAGCATGCAGTCATGATAGGGCCATAATATCCGCATGCAAGCGTCCCCCATGCGGGTCGGGGAGTTCAGCAGTTCCCTGACCTCACTTTTGAATCCGCAATACCTTTCGATGTGTCTCGCTCATTTATGTCGGGTGCAAATCGCCAAAATGGACACCAAAATTCAAAATGGCTGACTTCCTGTTGGGTTGAGGCCATGGTTACGGTCGATAACATCTTCCCCAAGTTTTCGAGAAATTCGGTGGAACTCAATTTTGCCTGTTTTCACCTTAGGGGGCGCTATAGAGCCCTTGAGCAACACACAGGTCCGGGAACTAAGCCAATATCGCATTTTCGTCAGACTTGACCTCCATGCTAAGTTTCAAGAGTTTTTATGCAAGTTAACGCCCTCAAATATGACTGCAAAGCCATGGATAAACAGTGAAAATAGAAAAACACAAATGATCCTGAGATCCAATTGTCTTGGCTGTTTCCACACTTGTGAAAAAGCACCAGGGGGCAGTATAAGGATCAGACATACTCACTCAAAGACGGGATGAGGCGAGAGTGGGACAAAACCGGTGGTGTATGTGCGGCAACTTCGTCTCCATGGTAACAACTTGGTGCACATCAGCTGGCCACTGTACTGCTGCATTTGATGTGTCTGAATCTGTCTGAGTGGCAGCATCGGTCATATTTGGAGAACACTGTAACGTTACACTTACGTATTGCTTAACTGACTGAAGAGGGGAATTATTAGCTTCCTCTGTGACCATTGGCGTGTCAGAACGGTACAGAAGTGGCAACTGCAGGAGGCGGGTTGTCGGCTCAGGAGAGAATCCAGCGTCTTTTGTCTATGGCGCTTTTAAACGCGCATTGCACTCGCTTCCCGAGGGTGTTTAGTTCAGTTGTGGTCGACTAAAAGCCTCAAATGCATCAGGAGAAAAATGACGCTAACACAGCTGGGGACATTTGGGAAGTTGTGTCCGTCCACAGGAATCTTCCCACTCCGTTCTCCTCTTCTTGTCAGTAGGAAAGCAGTGCAAACTCACATCACTCCCCTTGTTGCCCTTTGACTGGAAATTGCATCCAAAAGCTTTGGATGCAGTCTCTCTCTCTCCTCACTTCATGTCGTTTACGTCAATAGAGGGAAAATTTAATTTGGGCCGAAAGTTTTATTTACAAGAGTGACACGGCCTCCGTCTATCGATCGCGCTGCACCTGTACACACACAAACACAAACAGTGCTGAACCGGCTATACAGCACTGATGTGCATATCATGCCCACACAACGATGGGACACGCACTTTTTTATTTTTGATGGCTATCCCTCAGTGGGTGCTCAACTTTTTACGTGGGTGCTCGAGCACCGGCGCACAGGATCGGTGCCTAGGACTGTAAGCACGTTAACAAACACTAGCATCAATAGCTATTCTACCAAGTGCAACCACCATACGTCGTCGCCCCCAGAGTGCATTGCGCGCGGAAAACATGGCGTCCTACGTATGTCAAAATATGTACTCAATATTATTGATTTTTAAATCAATGACAATATTTATGGCAGTGTTTATGACAACATATTTAGTACAAGAACAACAATTGTGGCTTATTAGGGCCAACAAGTCTTCATAGCCAGGGTTCCATTTAAGAGCTTGTCTTCGTCCACTGGGGCCACTTTTGTCTGGACAGGTGACTGTCCTTGGGATCTTTGGTGAGACAGATCTCCCGGCGTCATTTTCTCGTTACTCGCTCGTTGTTCTGTACAATCTCACATCCACGGCAGAGAGAGAGAGAGACAGTGTCCACAACACCATGAGTAACTATGACGCCTCGTTTGTCCTGCCTTAGTCTCTGTACATGAAGCCACGCAGGGCATCAAACAGTAGGTGGCGTCGTCACAAACAAGGGGAGACGTTTACCTAATAACTCAACTTCAGCACTTTCAATGACCCATGTCAATTAGAATTCACAAACCTTTTAAAAAGGATTTCAAGGACCCGTGCGAACCCTGAGTATAACTCCATCCGCACTGGATTTAAAGTAAGTGTGAACTCTTACAGCTTGTAAACCTGCACTGTTGCCAATTTTGTCAAACTGCAAATCTCAAGGTCTGTGGAGAGTTTGTCCCGCAGCCAGAAGACGTTTGCATTTACGTACAGCCGATAAGTCACAGGTCGACTTGTTTTCCCAATGCAAATGAACTTCAGATACTTAAAAACTAAATATTTAAAAAAATGGACACAATCCCCTCAGGGTGTTTGTTCACCGGCCATAGCGACTGCCGCATGTTTGAAAACTCTGCTTCCATGTGGCGGACGGAGATGTGAAGGGTTGTGGTCAGCCAGGCGACGCTGCAGTGCAGGGAGGGAGGCGAGGGGGAGGAGAGGTGAGGTGCATTGGGGAGGGAGGGTTAAGGTTTTCTTACCTTCACCTGAGGAGACTGCAGCTTCTGGTACATCTCCAGAGAGTAGTGATGGAGCCAGACCTCTACAAACATCTGCGAGAGAAAAGGGAGTGAAACGTTCGTTTGTAGACCTGCTCACGCTCCTGCACCAAACTCTGTCTACCGCTGCCTTGTGTGGTCAGTTTGTGTCACTGAGGAAATTCTGAACATTAGACGGCAGCCAAAATTCTGATAAGCTGCCGTGGCCACGTCCTTTTGAATCTGCAAAACACTTCAATAACTTTTGAACTTGGACGGGTCTTGTATAATTTGACGTGTTTTTTTCCGTAGTGCTACGATAAACGCCCTCAGACAAGTTTGTTCACTTACAAAATCTGCAAAACGCCAAATTCTAAATGGCCACCATGGCCCCAATGTGATTCTTTGTTCGTTTGTTTGAATTTTGGCGTCCATTTTGGCGATTTGCACCCTACGTAATTGAGCAAACTCGTCTGAGCGCGGTTTGTCGTACCGACATAAAAAACACACCAATCTGTTGTCGAAAGGTTTCGCGGATTCAAAACGGTGCGGCCACGGCAACCCTCTGCATTTTGGCAAATTTCAACCCTTCGCCACGAAACAGGAAGTGCCCAGTGAGAGAAAACTCCTGTACATAGTTTCCATTTTTTGGCCCGTTTCTGGACATTGAGACAAAGACTCAAACAAATGTTATTTTAAGGGTTAATCAATGGTTTCTGGTATTTTGAGACATTTCCAGGTTTACCAAATGCAGCATTCAGCATTCCCTCACATTGCAGGGACCAAAACGATCACTCGATTAGTGGAGAAAATGAAAATAATCATTATTTGCAGTCACTAAAATAATGAAAACCGTCTGTAGCTGCTGCCTCAACTATTTGATCTTGTCCCTAAAAACACAACAAAAAAGATCTGAAACAATTACTCAATTATTAATCGTCAACTATTTTGCTAATTGGTTTGAGGCTTTTTTCATGATTAAAACAAGATTTCTGACTGTTTCAGCTTCTTAAATGTGAATATTTTCTGGTTTCATTGCTCCATAAAACAAACAAATCATTTAAACTCAATCATTTCGGTTTGTGGACAAAAACAAGACATTTGAGAACGTCGTCGTTTTCCGGGTTTGACAAACACTGATCGGCATTTTCTGACATTTTATGGACCAAACAATGACGACTATAAACTACTGTATATGTGCCTCACCTGTAACAGTGTCTCAGACCTCCAGATCTCCTGAGCAGACGGGTCTGCGTTCACTGAAGGCTGGTGGAATATGTGATGTTTCAGGAGACTCGGGCTGTGAACGCCATAACCAGCAAAAGAAACACTGGTCGACCTGGTGGAGGATTTAAAGTGGGAGGAGGAGGAGGAGGAGAGGGTATAACCATTAATCTGGTGGATTTTCTCCACCAGGATGTTTTGTTTAAACCTCAGTTTGAAAACCTTCCTCGGGTGTGAATGTGGTACCTTGGTGAAGGCGCGGTGACGGAGCCCCTGGAGTCAGAGAAAGGAGACGGAGGAACACTCCCTTCACTGGGCAGGAAGTACTTCAGGTAAGTGTCCACCAGGACAAAGTAGGCGCTGTCTGTGGAGCTGCCATGTTGACCTGGAGGGTAGTTCTGAAAAACAGAGCCCACATCTGTATGTCTGACTTTTAACTACGTATCTGTCCGACGATTCACACGGCAAATGTGCCGTGATATCGAGTCAGTTAAAGGCCGGAGATGTGGACACTGCACAATCGTTTCCTGGATGGTTACAGTTTCGTTCCATCTGTAGTCAGAACTCTGGCAAGTAAATGGCCAACGAGGACACAGTCTCATCATCATCACAACGGTCACACTCACCTTTGGCATGACGAGACAGTAGGCAAAATTAAACATGAAGAATTCAAAAGGATCTGAAGAACATTAAGGAATAATAACAGTTTACAGCTGGATAACGGTGGAGATGCTCCGCCCACATCCAATACATTTCTCTATGTTGTGAATAAATCCTGCACTTAACGTAAAGTTCTCTTTGGTTAGACGGATATTATTTATCGATCGTTGCAAGTGTTTCAAAGAAATGCATCAAGACAAAGAAAACGTGAAGGAAACAAAGAGCAGAAGTGGAAGTCGGAGCGCTCACTCACTCCTGCACTAAAACAACAAGCTGAGACTTCTGTGGTGAAGGATACTGAGAGCCAGGTTCAGAGTCAGCAGTCCAGACAGAGGGAACTGCAGCTTGTTGTGGAAGAGTGGACAGTCGGGCAGGACTCCCTCCTGGATACAGGCCTTCACTGGACCCTGCAAGACAGACAGGGACCAGAACTCTAGAGTTAGACTAGGTCAAGCTTACTTCTATAGCATATTGGAGACAATTAGAACCCTGAGAACAAAAATAAATGCAAAGTTAAATTACAATTATTCATCACATGACAGCTGTTTAAAAGTCTCAAAATCTACACCTGCTTAAGTCAGGTGGGTTGTGACATTGCCGCCGACCCCTGGCGCCTGATTTACGTGGGCCACTCCTCACTGAGGACACTGAGGACAGTCCGCTCAGATCGTCAGTCGCACCTGGGACAGAGACAACCCCCGGTGAGCGGAGCAGCCAGCGGGCGGGTCCACGGCCCCGGGAAGCTAAAAACTGACTAAAACCTTTTTGAGTTTTCCTCGACTAGAACTGGACTAAAACTATCACATATACAAATGACTTAAATTTGACTAAAACTAATAAGCATTTTAGTCCAAAAGACTAAAACTAAGACTAAATCTACAATTGCTGCCAAAAACAAAACTGTTTTTTTACAAGATCTTTTTTGCAGGTCTGTTTTTACGAGATTTTTTTGCCGGTCTGTTTTCACAAAATTTTTTGCAGGTCTGTTTTTACAAGATTTTTTTTGCGGGTCTGATTTTATGATTTTTTTGCAGGTCTGTTTTCACGATATTTTTTGCGGGTATGTTTTCACGAGATTTTTTTGCAGGTCTCACTACCTATGTGAAGCAGTATAATAAGGAGAGAATGCTTACCGGGAGATAATTGACAGGTATTTCATATTTGTACTCTTCAGCTTGAAGTTTATACACCAGCTTCATCATCGGCCCACTGAAACAAAGAAATGCAGACGGTTCTTAAAAACACTCAAAACACAAAAATGACACCATTATGTCTGACAGGCCTCACTACCTGGGGTTCAGAAACTCCAAAACCAAATTGTACACGTTGCTGCGCGAGTGCAGCAGACGCAGGTTCCAGCCTTCGATGATGCCGTCCAGGCTGCCGAACACGCTCTCCACCAGCCAGGGGAAAATCACATGCAGCTCCTGAAATCAAAACACACTAAGAGTTAGGCCTGGTTCACACCGGACAGTGAAGCGCGTTCACAAACTTTCACAGACGTCAAGGACCAGTGGGAGCCCTGATAAGAGGAAGTGAAAGGGTGAAATGCTACCTTTGCAGGATATTCGTCGATGATCTTCACCAGGTCTTGACATCGTTGTACCAGAGGTTTGGTGGTGGCATCTGCTTTCAGGTTGGCCTGGAGCAACATCACACACACACACACACACAACAGCAGTTACCGAGTCATCAGCGTGTTTACATGCATGTTAGAAATGTTCCTTTTTTTAAGTCGAACTAAGACACAAAATCAGTTTTCTTAATGCCATGTGAACACGTTGCTACACGACTAAAACCAAGCTAGTCTTAGTCGCACTAACATACCTGGATAATGCAATAAAATTACGATTTTCCTCCTCCGCATGTTTACTCGAATTTTCCAGGATCCCTGTCTTAGTCGGACAGAGACCTCTGGCAGATACAACAGGCCGAATTTTACTGCTTCAACGTCATCAATTTGTCCCACTTCTTGACTTCAGTGCGTGAGAACTAATACTAATGAATACAGGGTTTACAGTAGGGCTGCCTACAAATAAGGATTACTTTCATAATATGTCAACTATTTTCTCAATTTGTTGAGTAATTGTTTGGTCCATAAAATGTCAGAACGTGTTGACATTTTTTGGTTGATCAGTTTTTTCCCAAAACTGGATGCTGAAAAGTCAGAGAAACTTGTTTTAATAATGGAAAAAATAATAATAATGTCAATTCATCAAGTAATATTTTCAAACCTAGTTTAGTTGCTAATGAAATTAGGACTGAAACAATTCCTTATTTGATTGATTACTAAATTAAAATTGAATTATAACCCTGGCCAGGTGCAGAGGTTAGTGCTCTTGCAGGAACAAGACCCGGGTTCGCGACCTGGTTGGAACAAGGGTCTTTCTGCATGGAGTTTTTTATGTTCTCCCTGTGTGCGTGTGGGTTTCTCCAGATTCTCCAGTTTCCTACCACAGTCCAAAAACATGCAATATCGGGATTAGGTCAAGTTGACACTCTGAATTAAACATAGGTGTGAATGTGAATTTATGTATTCCTGGTTATCAGTCCAGGGTGTGACCCACCGCCTTTCGCTCGTATGTTGGCTGAGATAGGCACAGCGACAGGTTTTGTTTTTTTTCATTACGAAAACTACTTTTCCGACTGTCCAGCTTCTAAAAGTGTGAATATTTCCTGGTTTATTTGCTCCATACAACAGAGAAATCATTCAAACTCAATCATTTCAAAGAAAACTCGTAAATGTATGTAAACACAAGTTCACTGACCACTGAGTCGCTGCTGCCACCTTTGTCGTCAACTTACGTTTTCAATTTAGTACCGTTATAAAATAAAAGTACGAATATTCACAACACCTCGTCGACTTTAATTAACTTTTATAAGTGTAAAATCATCTCGTCACACTCACCAGTAGGAAACTGGCCTGTTGTAAGGTTGGAGCAGCCATGGAGGAACCTCAAAACCCGGGTTCTTCCAGTGTACGGTCACTTGGTTCCGACCTGTGGGCGGCAAACACACACACACACACACACGGTCCATGAACCGGGCAGCACGTTAGCACCAGCGGGTTAGCCTTGCTAGCTAACTTAGCCCAAACTAAAGCAGCTAAAAGTGACGCTGATAGAAGCGGAGCTGAGCGGACAAGTGTGCCGAACAACAGCCGCAGACACGGAGGAAACAGTCCCGAAGTCCACGAGAGTGTGTATTTACCTGCTCCGCTCGAAAATCTTCACTAAAATGTCAGCGACTTCCACAACAAACGGCGTTTCCATCAGTGAGTGACGTTCAAATACTTCTTCTTTGACTGTGGCGTTTGACTTTGAAGTCACGTTGCTGCGCACTACTTCCCCCTGCTGGAGACCGCCGGCATGTATCTATGATTTACACTACTGCGATCAAAGTTTATGACATTTACTGTACTCAGGTATCAAAAGTTTTTTAGTTTTTTTTATTTAAAGTGAGGATAGTGGCTCAGTGGTAGGGTGAGTTGTTTTTCAGCTGGAAGGTTGTGGGTTCAATCCTGGCTCTCATCGTTTATATGTGTCCTTGAGCAAAGACACTTAACCTGACGTTACAGTGTGTGAATGAGTGAAAACTGTAGTGTAAAGCAGCTCAGACCATAATACGATTTTATACTAATATAATAATCGAAAGTATTATACTAATACTTTCGATTTTATTTGGTACTAACGAGGAAGAGAGTTAGAGGAAATGTAGTGGAGTACAAGTACAAGTTGCTAAAAATATAAATATGTAAAATATTTGTACTTTGTTACATTACAACACTGAAAACTAATAATACTGTAACAATAATAATAAAATAATAATAATACATGAGTGAACAATGTTTCATTTCTGAATCTCTTGTTCCCATAACAGCAGAGGATGTTGGAATTGAAAAAATAAATAAATACAATTGACGGAAAGTCAAGTCACATCAAAGTCACTTCCGTCACAGAAAATGCGGCCCTGCACCTATACGTACTGTGTGTCCGTCAGGTTTGATGAGTCAAAGATAAAACTTAAGATCATCATAGTGATTTTAAGTTTATTCTTCATTTGACCAACTGGGAAGAAATGGGTGACACCGCCCTTTAAAGGAGTTAAACCTTTGCCCTTAAACACGCCTTTACGTCCATTTTCATGGACCTTTGATCTTTTCCAAATAAAGGACACTGTGGACCTAACACATCCATGTAAGCGAGATATCGCCCACTCGTTTAAATCCTAGATTAATTACTGTGCTATTATCCAAACATTGTAATCCACGGCAATGGCGGACTCGCTAAGCGGTGGCGAGGAAGGCGCAGTTAACGACGAGATCCACAAGAGGGTGCACTCGCCGACAGACAAAGGCTTTGAGGAGAAATTGCATCGGTTTATCAACGTACGAAGATCCAAATTAAGACTGCTGTCTGACAAATCAAACCAAGTGGAACGCCTCATGGAAGACGACGACAACTGGATACACGTCGAGCAGAAGGAAATGAAGAGCTACAAGAAACTGTACGAGGAATTTGTCGAACTGAATCAGTCTGTGAAACTTTACTTGAAAGAAGACGAAATTGAGGACGACCAAACATTCTGGTTTGAGCCCGAAATGTCCAACTGCCAGGAATTCATGAAGAGAGTGGAGACTTGGGTTGGGGACATAAGACTGTGTGAGGACTTGATAATGACGAGCGTAAAGGACATAAATCCTCCCACGGACAGCGTGTCACATGTGTCTGTGAAACAGAAGTCTGGCAAATCGTCCGGTCGTAGCAGCCGAGCAAGTTCACACTCATCTACTGCTACTTCACTACGTCTGAGAGAGGAGGCCAACAGAGCTGCACTTGTTGCAAACGCAGCAGAATTAAAGGAAAAGCAGATGGACCAAGAACTGGAAGAAGGTCATGTAAAGCCAAAAACGCAAAAAGAACCAAAAACTGGACCAAGAGAAGAAGGCCTGGTAAAGCCAAAAACACCAAGAGAACCAAAAACTGGACCAAGAGAAGAAGGCCTGGTAAAGCCACTCAAAATATACGCAGATTATGAAGCACCTCAGCAACAGTTTGGTCCCGTCGCAACAACACACTCACGTCAGCAGGATGGCGATGAAGGTAAACACAGGTCTGAAGCACTGACGGCGCCCGGACCAAAACACCAAGATAGGCCAGTGCTTCCAACGAATGCACCAGCGGTCAAACTCAAAGTCTGTGCTGATCAGAGACCTGCTGCCCGCATTGTCACCAGAATATATTATATAAACCGAGACGACGAATAAAGTCAATTGTAACCATGGCCTCAACTCAACAGGAAGTCGGCCATTTTGAATTATGGCGATTTGCACCCTAAGTAAATGAGCGAAACACATCAAAGGCGAAAAGTTGTCGGAAAGGTTTTCACAGAATCAAAAGTGATGTCACTCCCCGACTTGCATGTGGACGCAATCATGCGTGCAGTCCTAGTTATTTTTATTATCATTATTAGAAACTCTTGGGTCAAGTCATCCAAACCATTCAGAATGCTAAAGGACTTGTTTGCTGAGTGTTGGTCGAAACAAAATCAAACACTCCTTGGTGTTATTTCCGAATATCTTTACCTGGCCTTCTTCTCTTGGTCCAGTTTTTGGTTCTCTTGGTGTTTTTGGCTTCACCCGAAACACAGCCAGTTTCACTGCTGTGTTTTCTGTGCAATGACAATAAAAGGAAGTCTAAGTCTAATTGGTACTGGCCTGATGCATTCTGTCATGCTTCCTGTAAATGTTCCAGTACCATTTATTTTGTCTAAATATAAAATACAATTACACAATCGACTCAAAATGAACTATGTTTTACTCTTGTTTTTGAAAATAAACCAAAGTATGTAAATGAATGATAAATCATGTAAAAGCCTTTTTAAAGTATTGTTTATTTTGTATGTGAGTTTCCTTTTTTTTACATTCTGTATAAAACACATCGATTACTAAGATCTGGGTCTTTAAGCTTATTAGAAAGTAACAAGGAAAAAAAACACATTTGTGTATAAAAATCTAAATTCTACTTAAAGTAGAAAAACCTATCAAAAATAGAGCTTTTTAATATACAAGACTGAATAATAATTCTGAGTTACATGGCAGAGTTAATAATAAGGATTTTTTTCAGATTTTACGTGTGCGTTTTCCACTGAGGCCTTTATAGCTATGAGGTCGAGATCTCATGAGTGAAGATGAGCAGCACGTCTCAGAACAAACATAAATACATAACGCGGAAAACATTGTGTGTTTCCGATGAACGGTTGAAATGAGCCGTAAAACTGGGCAAACACTTACAAAGTCTTCTGTCGTCCGTTTATACGATGTGTGAACCTGGTTCAGAATTTTATTAAAACCATTGAAGTTTAAAAGTAAAGGAATCAGGCTGCTAGTTTCTGTAAAACTACGAGTCATTACTCTAAAACTACGGGTCAGTAGGTGCGAGAAAGTTAGCAATAGCAGGTCACACCTGGCCGTCCTGTCAAAGCTCCACCCCCAAAATGCTAGAACTCATCTGTAGTGAAATTGTAACATTTTAGCTAAACTTACCCTGCCATTTTCAAAGGTGTAAAGAAAAAGCTAGCATTAGCTGGCTAACTTCTGGCGAATGACAAGAATTTCTTGTGAGGTAAGTTAAAAAAAATTAAGTTATTAACATATTTCCTCAGTATTTAAAATGATTTTGAAGAAGGAAGTTACTGGATCTACCTAGTAATGTGAAATTTGTGTTAACATTAATGATGTGGTTATGTGGTACAGACAAAGTTAGCATTAGCATATGAGCAGGCTACAGCAGTTTTACGGTAAAAGTAGCAGAGTTTGTGCGGAGGCAGCCATAACTCGGGTTATATGAGGTTGGAAATCCAAGTCCGGGGGGGCGGAGGCATTCCTTCAGGTCCTGTGACCTAGGAAGTTCTGATGACAAATGACAGGCAGCAATAGCCCTTTTGTCAAAGGTCCAACACCCCAAAAATCACTGTAGTAAAACAGCGAATTTTTGCCATACTTTTGCTGGAAAATTTTTCGTGAAGTGCTAACTTGCTAACTTGTTAGGCTATCATCTCTGCGTCAGTGGTGTACGCGTCTCTAGTTTGTTTTGAAGACTTTGGTCACACACACTGTGATTATGCCATCAAGATAGTCTGAATTTCTCTAGCTAAATAGCATTTTCAGCAGTTAGCTGTAGGCAACTACAAGTCGTTTCACGTTTCAGTCCAAGTTGCTTACAATTAACCACTGAACAGGACTGTTGGCGCTTTTCCGTTATAGAGTTCTAGCTCGACTCTACTCAGATGATACTAAACGTCAACAGACTGCTGGCCTCTGATTGGTCACAGAGTGTCGTCCATATTTAACAGAGGAGTCAGATGTATTTAGAGACAGCACTGCTGAAAGCCGGCGATCGTGAGCACGTTCACTGGTATTTCACTTCAGTGACTGAACGAATCTGTGAACAAATATTTAGAATCAACTGATTCTAATGATTCATTGTCTGTTTGTGTCACGTAGAAAACGTCCCTAACATCACGGCAGTTTCACACAGCCGCGCTATGACGACCCCGCCCACGTGGAGGAGGAGCTATGGTGATGGAAAACGGCGGGACTGAGTAGAACCGAGTAGAGCTAGAA
This sequence comes from Solea solea, assembly GCF_958295425.1. Taxonomy (NCBI): domain Eukaryota; kingdom Metazoa; phylum Chordata; class Actinopteri; order Pleuronectiformes; family Soleidae; genus Solea; species Solea solea. The sequence continues at coordinate 27,185,174 of NC_081139.1, forward strand.
CTGTACGATGGAAAAGCGCCATGAGTTAAACAGCATTTTCACGCTGCACGTCCCAAACAATAATAAACGTTGATAATAATAATACAAGTTCACAGACAAAAACTCTTCTACATTAATAATTACATTTTTTTGTACTGTCTAAATACAGGATAAGAATATACCACTCTTTTTTTAATGAACATAACAGTCTTTCCTTGTACAGGGTCTGTTGTCCATGGACAGTGGACAGTGCACAGTGGACAGTGTCTTGTGTCCTGCAGGTGGACTACAGTGGAATCTCAGGAGGGTTGTTCCTCCTCACCCGTGCTTTCCTGCTCTCCTGCTTCAGCTTCAGGGCGCGTAGCTTCTGCTGCCGGCGTTTCTCACGGTACCACAGCTGCTCGCAGTACTGGTCCACGCTCAGGCTGTTGGTCCCGATCATGTGCAGGTCTTTGTAGGTCTTCAGAGTGAGCTGCTGAGGCAGCCACGAGTTCCTGTGTCCCGGTAGAGAAGGTGGAGGATGAGGTTGCCCCGCGTGGCCGAGGAAACCGGGCACGGCTTCACCGGCAGAGCCAGTCCTCCCGTGGTTCGGGCTGTGGTTCTGCTGGTAGCTGGCTGGGTGGAGGCCCTGGCTGGGGATTATGTGAATTTGGTATCGGGCCAGGACCTGGGTGTAGGAGTGCTCGTGGCTGGCGCAGGTGTAGAAGCCCGCGTCAGCCAGCTCCAGGCGCTGAACCAGCAACCCCCGCTTCATCTGAACAGAGCGGTCGTCATCACTCTGTGGCAGCTGACGCCGAGAGAACAGAGAATAATGTTCAAGATGAGGAAGACAGACAGACAGACAGATGCAGTAGATAGACAGACAGACAGAAAGACAGACAGATGCAGTAGATAGATAGACAGACAGACAGACAGACAGACAGACAGATAGATAATTAGCTGGGTATTTACATAGCTAACAAGACTGATAGATATTGTTTAGCAAAGACAAAGAAAGTCTGAGATCGCTACCTAGCTAGACAGATAAGAGCTAGAAGATATGAGATAAAAATGCAAAATATAGAATGTTTACTCTTTTAATACTACATTTTTTTTACCTTATAAAAATCTGTGTTAGCCTGAGTCTGCAATAGAGAAAGAGTTCATTACTTTATCTCAGTGTTAGAGCGACTTTTCCATCAGAAAACCTCTTAAACTGCTCACTCTCCCACACAAAAACACGGGAGTAAATCCACTGCTGCATCATTTGACAAGTGTGTGTCGCTTTGGTAAATTTGAACAAAGACGTTTCATATGCCACAAAGTCACAAATAACAGCTTTGCGTCGACTGACGGACGCAGCAGTGGACGAACAACTCCCGCGTCCTCCGAGCTAAAATCACTGTTTCTGTCCGTGGACTTTGGTTTGGGAGAAGAAAGCGACACAAACCTCGACTCTCCTGTTGGGAAGAGTCGCTCTAACAGTGAGATGAAGTACTGGATGAACGTTTAACTGACGCGACGTCGACCACCTCTCATTGGCGTGACTCACCGCTCTGCTGTCATGTGACTGACTTCCCGTGTTCTGCTGCACCGTCCACCTGAGCTCGGCCTGAGGCGACCGAGGTCGACACTCCAGGAAGGTGGAGTTTCCCTCCACGCCGTACACGGCCTTCACCTCCACCGAGTCAGAGTCTGAAAGAAGAACACAACTAATTCTTTATGAGCACACTTAATTCGCTCATTAAATCGTGTGAAATATTGAAGAATCTTAAAGGGAATTGTGTGTTCTTTTCTGTCTCGAGCTCAAACCGCCGTGACGTCTCACATTCCTCCGCCACCGAGACTCTTCACAATACACCATCAATCACGTGTGAGTGTGTGTGTGTGTGAGAGGAAATCCTCTGTTTCTATATGTGTGTGTGTGTTACATAAGCGACGCCACGCGGTCAGCGGATTCAGCCCTCACCGTCCTCTGTGACAGGACACTGGCTCCAGGGGTCGCCATACTTCACATCCTGTCTCCTCGCTCGCCTGAGAGACACACACACACACACACACACACACACACACACACACACACACACACAGATTTTTAGCCACTTTAAAAATAAGGCTCGCCTAATAAAATCTACATCTGCTTAAGTCTACAGTGTCCTATGAACATGTTGGCGTCTTTTTCCAATGGAAAACAGGAAGTTTGTCCCCCACACCAAACCCCATAGAGAAAATCACCAATTTTAGCTCACGGGGACACAGGAGCTGCTGGTCTACTGCTGCCTCGTGTGGTCATTTTGTGTCATTGAGGTAAATCTGAGCGTGGGATTTCACATGCCGAAATCACACATGAATACATTTGAACTTCCTGATAGAGGCAGCAGTGGATCAACAACTCCCGTGCGCTGTGATGTAAAATTGCCAGTTTTTTCTATGGGGTTTGGTGCAAAGTGACAAACTTTGTCTTTCTGTGAAAAAAACGTCTGTCAAACACTAAGATAAAGCTGCATATGAACCGTTAAATATTGCAGACTTAACATAGTCGACGTAGATTTTATTGAGAGTCTTTTGTTAAGTTAGACTCTAAAAAATGCAGCTGAATAACATCAATTTATCCTCCTCCTCTGACCTTCTTACGCCTCCTCTGGGGTCAAATTATAATAAGAAAACTATTGTGAAAATGAATGAGGCGACATGGAGCGCCAAGAGACTATGAAAATACAGAGTGTTGTTTCAGCCACAGTGAAGAGTGTTGTCATCCCTCCTTCTCCTCCATCACTTTTTGACCCTGACTTCACATAAAACCATGTTGTGGTTACCATTTTTAAAACATTATGGAAGCCTAATGTGTCTCAAAGTGCTGGATCAGGTTCTTTTTTTAGCCCAAAGGACTTCAAATGCCGAAGTGACAAAATAACACCTATGAACTCGCTGATGGAGGCAGAAGTGGATCAACAACTTCTGTGTGCTGTGATGTTAAAATCACTGATTTTCTCTATGGGCTTTGGTGCGGGAGAGTGAGTGGTTTAAAAAAAGTGAAATACACTTTAGTTTTCTGTTGTAAAAATGCTGTTTAACAGTGAAGAATTAAGACCCCCATCCCTCTCTCTCTCTCTACCTCTTGCTGGTGGGGAAGAATCTGGAGCAGGTCTGTCCGTCCCAGGAACAGTAGGGGTCTCTGGCGAGGCAGCACTCGGCACAGTCGCTCCCGTACAGCTCGCACCTCTGGAGCCGCAGCTGAGCCACACCGAGCTCACTCGACACATACAGCTGTTGCTGTGGGCGAGAGACACAGAGGAGAGAGAGAGAGAGAGAGAGAGAGAGAGAAAGAGAGAGAGAGAGAGAGAGCTGTTGTTACCAAGTGTCACAAGAAAAGTAAAAAAAAAACATTTTTAAAACATTTCAGATGTGTAGCGTAAATATAAGGAGTATACTTAATTTATCTTCGTCAATAGAATTCAGTGTCTGCATTTGCACTTTTTTCACTCATTCACCCACTCAATCACTTATTAACTCATTCACCCACTCACTTATTCACTCACTTATTTACTCACTCACTCATTCACTCACTCACTCACTCACACACTCACTCATTCTCTTACTCATTGAATCATTCACTCACTCACTCACCCACTCACTTATTCACTCACTCACAACAGATAAATTATACATATAAACACAAGTGTTAAAATAACAGACAGTGAACGCGTGTGTGTTTATGTACAGATTATATATATATGTACGTATAGTAACACATAAAACACATGTTAGTATTGTTACATTATACTTCGTATATATTTATGTAAATATGTAAAAACATTTATGTCTATATATGTGTGGGTATATACAGTATATATATATATATATATATATATATATATATACATATATACATGTATAGATAACACTGAAACTATAGTAGTATACGTACCCTCTTTGTTGACAGCTCCATGCTCAAAATGGGGGTCGGACTCTGTGGGAGAAAAGAAAAAAACTGTGTCAAAACTATTTTTTTTTGTTTTTATATATACAGTATGTATATACATATATGTATATATGTATATATACACATACTGTATATATATATGTGTACTTTAGTTTGTTATTTAGATTGCTTTTACTCCACTACATTTCCTCAAACTCTCTTTGTTCCTCGTTACTACCACATGAATGAATGAAGAAGAGTTGCTATTATGGTCTGTATAGAGCTCCTTATATAGAGCTTCTCTAGTGTTGATGATGAGCTCTTTTACACTACAGCTTTCACAAATTTCATTCACACATTGAACCCACAACCTTCCAGTTGAAAGACAACTGGCCCTACCACTGAGCCACCATGGCTCTATCCAAAAATGCTGCAGTTCTGCTTGGTCTCCAGCAGGTGGCAGCGTCTGCACATCCCTTTCAGCAGATGTAAACAAACAGCTCAAATAGCAAAGATTGAACTGAATACCAGTGAACGTGGTCTCGATCGGTGGCTTTCAGCAGCGCTGTCTCTAAATCCACCAGACTCCTCTGTTCAATATTCACATTTGACACATTTGCTTTGCTAAGTGTTTCAGATTAACATGTTTTTCACTTTGAGCTACAGCTGGACATTGTTGCCTTTGATTCTTGTGTCAGACGTCACGTTCATTCACCTACTCACTCACTCACTCATTTACCAATTCTCTCATGTGCTGTCATGCGCTCATGACTCTTCAATCACTCGGAGATTACACTTGCTGTCTGTCTGTCTGTCTGTCTGTCTCTGTCTCTGTGTCTCTGTCTTTTCCTCTGATGGATCAGTTTCTCCACTTTTCTGGATCAGTGATTTGTTTCAGTGCCGCACACACAGAGGTCAGTGACCTCTGACCTCTCGGAGTGACGCGGTGATAAATACGTCCGTCCTGTGAACTTTTTTCCCTTCACTGTACAGAAACAGACAGGAAGCTGAACGCTGAGTCACTGCTTCACTTCCTGTTTGACTTCTGGTTTCCTGTTTGTTTGTTTTTCTTCTGTCCTTCACCTGTCCTCTGTCTCTCTCTCACTGGACTTTTCTTCTGTAAAGAATCACCACCACAACAAGCAGTTAAAGCTGCAGTACGTAACCTTTGTTGACATGTTTTTCTTTCACAAACGTTCTCACTTTTATAAAAATGTCCTCACTTTTATAAAAATGTCCTCACTTATAAAAGGTCCTCTCTTTTATAAAATGTCCTCACTTTTATAAAAATGTCCTCACTTTTATAAAATGTCCTCACTTTTATAAAATATCCTTGCTTTTATAAAAATGTCCTCGCTTTTATAAAATGTCCTCACTTTTATAAAATGTCCTCACTTAATAAAAATGTCCTCACTTTTATAAAAATGTCCTCACGTTTATAAAATGTCCTCACTTAATAAAAATGTCCTCACTTTTATAAAAATGTCCTCACTTTTATAAAAATGTCCTCACTTTCATAAAGTGTCCTCACTTTCATAAAAATGTCCTGACTTTTATAAAAAATGTCCTCACTGTTCCTCTGATTTCAAACCCAGCAGAGTCTAATAAGAAGTTCATTTCACACATAGTTGAAATGTCTTTCGTCCTCGTGTCCTCAGTGGACGCTCTCTGTCCCTCAGGTCGCTCGAGTGTGAGACCCCTGCTGCTAGTTTATAAACAGAGAGGAGCTTGGGAAATATGCGTCCCCGTCTATCTGCTGAGATAATCCAGACAAACATGTTCATGGAGGACGTCACAAGCTGGACTGTCGTGGTCCAGAGGGACCATGAGGACAGACACAGAGCTGCTGAGACCGTCGTCCATGGGATTAAAGCAGATGTAGGCGAGTGCAGAGCGTTTAAAAGGTGAGAATCTCACCTGGAAGACGGTCAGTTCTTCAAGAATGAGCTCCTCTGTGTCCCAGTTGTCTTTGATGACCGACACGGCCTTCACCACCTTCCCGTCATCTGCAAATAACAAGAGACAACTTTAGAAACATGTATATATGTATATATATATATATACATATATATACATACATACACACACATACAAATATATGTATGCGTGTGTATATGTATATATATATATATATATATACATATATATGTATGTGTATATACAGTATATATATATATACATATACATATATGTATATATATATATATATATATATATATACATATACATATACATATATATATATATATATATATATATATATATACATATGTACAGAGAGAGGGGACTCACCGGTGCCCAGGTGCAGGACATCATAAGGCCCGTCCTCGGCGTCCACCCTGTCCACCACCACTCTCTTCAGGATGTAGGGCGCGTTGACCCGGGTCAGAACGGGTCTGCCGCCCAGAGGCGGGACGGGTTCCCACATCAGCTGATGCTGCCGCATGAAGCTCACCACGTCATCGGGGAAGTCTTTGGTGGACTTGTGGAGCACGTCGTACGTCTCGCTGGGACACTGAGGACGAGACACAGACAGAGTGATGAGTGAAGCGCCTGCTCAGCACTTTAAAAACTGTTTTATTGGTGATTTACAGTCATTAAAAGTATTTTCTACAGTGTAATAAACTGGCTTCAGTCTAAAGAGTCACATATTTTTCCAGCGTTGGGGATTACTTTGATTATGTTCCCAGGATATTTTTACCATTTAGCAGGAATGTTACAAAATGAGATTTAAAAAGAAAGAAAGGAAGGAGATGAACAGATGTGCGACAGAGGAGGAAATTGAAAAAGGAGGAGAGGAAAAGAGTCCATGAAAGAAACAGCTTTCAGAGAAATGAGAAATTTCTACAAATGAACTTTGATGAAAAGAGAACAAAAGAAAAGTTTATATTCATCGATATGGACGCCATTAATATCTGTGTGTGTGTGTGTGTGTGTGTGTGTGTGTTTCCCTCACACACACACACATTCTACATGTAAAACTAACTCTTAACCTAAACCCAATTCAACTCATAACCCGCAAAAATCAAGTTCAACTTCAGTGCACGCCTGTGTTCATTTTGTACAATGTAAAATAAAAAGATCTTTCCAACATGATTGTGAGGAAACACAGCGGCGCACTTACAGTTCCAGGTCTTGGATATGGAATGCGGCCTTTGTACTCCACCCAGCGGTGGTCGGGACCTTCTTTGTGGGCAAAGGGGCCGTTGAAAGCGGCGCGGATCGACGCCATGGAGTAGACGCACACAGCTGAGCCACGGAATATGGAGCTGAGGGAGGAAGAAGACAAAGGTCAAAGGTGGATTCAGAATTATAACAGAGGGAGAGAGAGAGAGAGGGAGGGAGACTCTACATTCGATAAAAAGAAGAAGACAGGAATGGATGAAAGGGTGGAGTCAAGGTCAGCTGGAGGAAAAAAAGACAGAAAACAGAACAGGAGGGAGGAAAGGAAGGAGGGATGGGAGGAGAGTGAGAAAGAAGAGGGAGTTACAATAACACGAGCAGCCGGGCCTCTTCACCTTTGACCCCGACACCCATCCACACACACCACCTCTGAACTTCCACACCACTGGGCGCGCATGTGCACGTGGCTGCCTGCCAGTGAGTGTGCACGTGACTGACTGCTGGTAACAGTGTGCTAATTATTCAGTAATAACAAGTCATTTATGTCACGTCATCCACCAAACCCCATAGAGAATATCAGCGATTTTAGCTCACGGGGACACAGGAGCTGCTGGTCCTCTGCTGCCTCGTGTGGTCACTTTGTGTCCCTAAAATATGTCTGAACGTAAATGCCAATAAATGCCGAATTCACAAAATAAGACATCTGAACTGAGTGATGGAGGCAGCAGTGGATCAACAACTCCTGTGTGCTGTGATGTTAAAATCACTGATTTTCTCTATGGGATTTGGTGCAGGGAGAGTGAGTGGTTTACAAACTTCAGTTTACAATCAGAGAAAGTGGTGAAAAATACTCACGCACTGCCATTATATGACTTATGTAATTATGTAACAACCTTTGTCAATGCTTTTATTTTATAAGAATCTTTAAAGGAAAGGTACAAAAATTATTAAAATATCAGGAGTTATTGTTTGAGTGAGGACTGTTTCCTCACCTGGACGTGCTGAAGATGCCGTAGATGATCGGATTCTGTGGATCTTTAGTCTCCAGAACAAAAATGTCCTCTGGAAAACAACAACAACAACAACAAACATTAAAATAGCATTAAAAACAGGACGAGACGAGTTAAAAAGACTCAAACACACAAGACAGTGTGAATTTGTCTGAAATGTCCATAATAATGTGTTAAAATTAACATTACTGGGTGTAAACGCAAAGAAGAATTCATGTTGGATGTAGGAGAAGTTGCTGACTGCACCACCTGCAGGCCATTTCTGGAACACGTCTTAACTTCAGTGCACGTCTGTGTTCATTTTGTAGAAAGTAAAATAAAAATGTCTTTGTTTTCAGCAGAAAATCAAACATGATTGTGAGGAAACACAATCATTAGTTAAGAATTAATCTTCCCGAGATTAATCCCAGGTAATGTAATCCTAAAGTTAAAAATTCATGTTCCTGAATTTAATCCCAGGTAATGTAATCCTAAAGTTAAAAATTCATGTTCCTGAATTTAATCCTAAAGTGAAAAATCCATGTTCCTGGGTCTGATCCTGAAGTGAAAATTCATGTTCCCGGGTTTTAAACCTAAATGACAGAACTCATGTTCCTGGGTTTCAACTTAAAGTGAAAAATTCATGTTCCTGGGTTTACCCCTGGAGTCAAAAATTGTGGTAAAATGTTTTAACCAGAAGTTTATAATTTAGGATAAAAATTCACATTCCTGGGTTAAATCCTGAAGTTAAAATTATTATAACCAGATTAAACCAGAAGATTAAAATCCAAGATAAAATAAGTATTAAAAACTATAACTCAAAAAGAAAAGGGAGGAGAAAAGAAGGAAGGAAAAGGAGGAGACGAGTCCGAGCGTTTGTCCTCATCAGACCTGTGACGTGAAGACAAAGGAGGATTAAAGAAAACAGAGTAGAGACAAAAGTCTGTCCCGGAGAATAACAAAGACCACGCTGAAGACGAGTCAGACAGGAAGGAAGAGGAGGGAAGGAATTGAGCGTTACCCAGCTCGTTAAACTGTGTGTCGACGCCAGACGGTCCCGGCACCGAACACACGAGTCGGGCTTTGAGGAAGGTCGTCCAGCGGTTGATCAGACTCCGCCTCCCTCCTACGTCGTTCTGCAGAGAGACACATGAGACAAGATGGAGGACGATTTAAATCAGGGCTGAAAACTTTTATATCAGACTTTTACTTTATACAACGTCAGATATAAGGGTACATTTATCTTAATTATCTTATCTCAATACTTAAAGATACAATTTAGGCAACTATAAGGGATAATTATTGTACCTTTAAGTACATATATGTACCTTTTTCTATATATATATAACAAAACAAATCAGTACATATTCACATATTGTACAGTTTAAAGTCGTGCGGCCTGATCACGGATCCCTGAGGAATGCCACAAAACAATATCTTTAATTTACATGCACTGCTTGCTTTTATTGTTTTAATCTCTTTAGACTTTTACACTGTCAGAAATAAGTAGTAAATAAATAAATAAATAAATAAGTATAAGTACATTAAGAGTCCATTTATTTTAAATGTACCTCAAGGTACAATCTTGGCAAATATAAGCCCTTAGGGACATTTTTACTTTTTTAAAAAAGAGAAAAGTAATACCTGTACTTTCTTGAGGTATTTCTACTTCATAAGTACGTAAAGTTTCAGGGGTAAATATTTCTTGCACTTTTTTGTTTTTACATATTAAGATTAAGTTTTTTGTTGCATTGTTTTTAAATTGAATCAAATTTTTCTTTTATTGGACCACGAGTCTGTAATAAAGACTGAAATGAGGTGAATTGCAGGCAAAAACTCCGACATCTCAGTACAATTTCATCAACATAAAGTATAAAGTCGTGCGGACCGATCACGGATCCCTGAGGAACGCCACATGTAATTTAACTAAATCCTGACACATTATCTTTGATTTGCACAGTTGTATGTTTTTAAGTCACTTTACAGAGTGATTAAACAAAGCAGGAAGTAATGAAACATCACTTTGGCATTTGTGGAAACTTTTCTGACTCAGTGAACAAAAACAAGCAGTTTTTGGAGACTTTTGTTTGTGGATCTGAGGTGAACATGTCTGACTCGTCAAGTCAAACCAAAGTGGTAACGACCATTAATACTGTTTGTGTTTGTACCTTGCAGACTCGAGCCACGCGACTGTACACCCTCTTGTCCCACTGTCCCGCCTCCACCGCCTTCTCCTTGAAGAAGAAGTAAACCTTGTCATCGTCCGGACTGTGGGTGTCGGGGATGGAGAAGGAACCGACGAACTCTGGCTCTGAGAACGAGACGGGAAATTATTATTATTTATACACAAATTCTGACATAAATTCTGCAAACGAACAACTAGAACAAGGAAACGCGATAATTATGTTAAACTGAAATGCTATAATAGTGTTTTTATTGACAGCGTTTATGTAAAAATGTTCTATATCACAGACACGAGCAGCTGTTTGTCTCCAGACTTCATCACAAATCCTCACAGGACTGAGGCAGAAAAGACTCATGTCAATCAAAAAGTGGCTCTGCACCCGCCCACTACCACCACTAAACTACCACTAAAACAAACTAAAACTACTCCAAAAAACGACTAAACTACCAGTAAAACTACTAAAGCTGCTACTATTAACACTACAACCAAAACTATTACTAAACTACTAACAAACTACCACTAAAACAACTACTACAAAAAACCACTAAACTACCAGTAAAACAACAACGAAAACTAGTACTACTACTACCAATACTACTGCTAAAACTATGACTAAATCTAATACAAAAACTAATAACAAAAGTACTAAACTACCAGTAAAACTACTACCAAAACCACAAAACTACTAAAACAACTACTATTAACACGACTGCCAAAACTATTACTAAACTACTAATGTAAAGTTTTACAGTGTATGTGTAAATAATCCTGTCGGCTCGAGACTCAGGAGATTACGACGTAGAAGAAAACGTTGGATTTGCAATAATCTACTAAAGTACAGAAAAAGAAGAAAAAGCTTCTCACCGTTAAGCCAGTTGTGGTCGTACGCCTCGGTGCGGATGTAGTGCTGAGTGCTGCCCTCTATGGTTGTTCTGAAGATTGCAGCGTTGGCTCCCATGAAGTCGACGGCGGTGCCTGCGTACAGTTCCCCATCTGAGGAACAAAGAACACCATATTCACATAAACGTTATCAAAACAACAACTGCGAACTTCTGTTTTCTGTTTCTTGTCTGTCGTCTTCGTTGGTTTTTCATTAATGTGGCCTTTGAAAACGCTGTTTCTAAAAGCTGCTAAAGAAATAAAGTGATTATTATTTCTATTATTATTATTGTTAGCGGTCACAGTTTTCACACATTAAGTTTCAAAAAAGCCCTTTAAAGTTGTGAGAAGCAGACAAAAATGTTAGACACACACACACACACACACGACCTCTGATGGTAACAAATGTGCAGTTTTGCTGCTGAAGGTCAGAGTCGTCCGTCTGTCCCTGTCCACACGTCTAAAAACCTCTGTTAGAAAACGTCTCTGACGCTGATTTATCGGCGACTTCGTGGCCTCGGTGTCACGCGGTCGACGTCAGCAGCCGGGAGCGAGACAGAGGCTGGACTGTGTGTGTGTGTGTGTGTGTCTAACTGTCCTTTGTGAGGACATCTTTGCTTCTCACAACCTTAAATAGCTTTTTTGAAAGTTAAAACCTGGTTTTAGAGTAAAAATTGGCTTTATTTAGGGTTAAGTTAAGGGTAAGGGTTGGTTGTGATGGTTAAGGTTAAGAACGCTGCTGTTGTGTTTGTGAGACTCACCGGTCAGTCTGGCAGTGAACGGCTCTCTGGGACTGAAGGGACATTTGCCTTGTCCTGACTCCACTGTGTGAGACAACATGAAGGATGGCCCCTAGAGTCAGACAGAGAGACAGACAGACAGAGAGAGAGACAGAGAGAGACGGAGACAGACAGACAGAGAGAGAGAGACACAGAGACAGACAGATGGAGAGAAAGAGAGACAGACAGACAGACAAAGAGAGAGAGAGAGACAGAGAGACAGAGAGAGAGAGAGAAATAAACAGACAAACATGTTATGACTGATAAACAAAAGGTCAAAGTGTCCCCAATTTTGTCCTCAATTGTTTTGATGAACTTCTTCTGGACCAAATGTCATGATTCTATAGAAACAGTTCATAAAACCCAGAGCTGTCTGTCTGTCTGTTCATCCATCCATCCTTCTCCCCTTCCTTCCTTCCCTCATTCTATTGATCATCCTTCACCCCTTCCCTCCTTCCTTCCATCCTTCTCCCCTTCCTTCCCTCCTATCTATCCCTCCTTCCTTCCCTCCATCAATCCTTCTCCCCTTCCTTCCTTCCTTCCATCTACAGTTAGAAGCTGAGCTGCTGTGTGTGAGCCAGTAGGAGGCGACAGAGAGTTCCAGTAAAAACCCAGTTATGAGAAAATAAAAGCATGAATTTCCTCCAGCTCAGAGTTTGATTGGTTTTATTTTGAAGGAGGATCAGTGATGAACTGAATGAATGGAATAATGATGTGTAACGATGAAAGTGTTGGTCACCTCTTTGCTGTTTCCTATGTGCAGGTACGTGCACTGTGGATGAAACGCTCCGGTGCCGCAGGCGTAAACGTGCGTCTTGTTGAACGGCTGCAGCAGACGCACAAAGTTCGCACATTCACTCTGAAAACAAACCACAGCAAATTTAACGACTTTAATTACATTTAATTCATTCATTTACTGTGGAACAGATCTAAGTTTCCTTTTTGTAAGTTCGTATTCATTTCAATTCATTTCCACTCACGTCATTTCTTTCAAATGATTTTTCCGATCAATTTTATTTTACAGTTTAATGAAATAAAAACCAGAATATGTTGCTCTTGTTGACCTTTTGACACGACCGCTAATTAATCTTATTCATCTTTTTATTTTTAAGTGATTATAAACATGTATGTTCAACTTCTGTCGATAAAAATTCCTGATCAGAGTGACCTTCTGACCCCAGCAGACCTCTGATCAAAACGATTGATCACTGAACAACAACAAACGCTTACCTCAACACTTTTCCCCGCCAGCCTGCAGTGCTCCACATGTTCTCTGACCGCGGGCCAGTGAACCTGAAGGAGTGAAACACGTCCACTAAAGTTACTGATCGATCGATTGATTGATTGATTGATTGATTGAGAAAGTGGCACACAGCAAAAAAAAAGTACTTTAAAGCAACATGTAGAAAATCTTCATAGAAAGAGAAACTTAAGGAAGGAAGCTGAGCAACCATGTGTAAATAAGATCCAAAACATAGGTTAAGTTAGCCAAAACTTAGTTTCACTTAGCCAAAACGTAGCTAAAGTTAGTCAATTCTTAGGTCAAATTAGCCCAAACTTAGTTTAAGTTAGCCAAAACGTCAGTGAAGTTAGCCAAAACTTAGCTAAAGTTAGCCAAAATGTCAGTAAAATAAGCCAAAACTTAGTTTAAATTAGCCAAAACCTGGTTTAGGTTAGCCAAAACAGGTAAAATAATGTACTTTAAAGCAAAATCTTCATAGAAAGAGAAACTTAAGGAAGGAAGTTGAGCAATGTAAATAAGAACAAAAACTTTAGTTGGCTAAAGTTAGCAAAAACAGTTGAATTAGCCAAAACAGCTAAAGTTAGCCAAACCAGGTAAAATTAGCCTAAACTTGTAGAAAATATTCATAGAAAGAAAAATGTAAGGAAGGAATTAAGCAACGACATGTGAATGAGATCATGAAAAACAATGGATGTTAAATGAGTTTGTCATTTTTGGCCCACAGGTCGACCTCAGCTGTGTGTTTCAGTGACTCACCGCTCGTGCAGGCAGATCCAGGCTCTCAGGCCTCAGCAGGTAGATGTGGTCTTTACCACCGACCAGCAGCCAGCCCTGATCCTCGTCCAACAGCAGAGTCTGGTATCCACCGCCACTGACGTCCCCCATCCAGAAGATGGCAGAGCTGTTCCTGAGGTCTGAGAGGCAAAAGAAGAAGAAGAAGAAGAAGAAGAATACATTTAGCAACAGGAACCAAATCTCAGAAGAAGAAGAAGCATCTAGATTTTATAAAAACAAGGTAACTAAATGGATAGTTAAGGTTTTGCAAGTATTTTATAGTTAACGCATTTATCTAATACAAGTTTACAATATATAAAGAATGTGTTTTCCTCTTTATCTCACTGTGTGTAAATCACTCACTCTCCCACACCAAAGTCCATAGAGAAAATCAGTGATTTTAGCTCACAGTGACACAGGAGCTGCTGGTCTACTGCTGCCTCGTGTCTGAGGTAAATAACACTAATCGAAATTAGAAATGTATACATTTGAACTCACTGATGGAGGCAACAGGGGATCAATAACTCCTGTGTGTTGTGATGTTAAAATTACTGATTTTTATAATGGAGTTTGGTGTGTGTGTGTGTGTGTGTGTGTGTGTGTGGGGGGGGGGGGGTTGGTGAGTGATTTATGAAGTGACACAAACCTCAGTTTTTAATAGGTTCCTGAGTTTATGATTCCAAATACTGCAGTTGCCAGGATAGTTCAATGTTCACTGCCAAGTGGGAATTTTTTTGTTTATTTAATAGTTTTTGATGAATTTCTTCAGTGAGACGTTTATAGAGTAACTGAATCTGTAGGCTGGCCTCCAATAATATGTCACATGACTCCTTCTGTGGGGTCTCCATGATGCAAAAATATTCTTTAAAATCACTCCTACACCTGAGATACTTTTACATTTTTTTTAAATGTACTGAGTGCAGCTGCAAATCAAACCAAATAAACAAATTAACCTTGAAATTCTCTGTGTGTAATTGTGCATCAGCTGCGTTGACCTCACTCTGCTGCGGTTAATCACCTGATGAATGAGGGAAATTAACCATGAAACGCCTCCACACTGAGAGAGAGAGACCCACACTGCCGCTTCATCGAGTCTTTGAATGCAGCGCGGCACATTTTGTTTCACTTCAGCAGCGTTTAAAAAGACACCAGTCACTGCTCGTCTGACAGCGACGCAGACAGACGACAGCAGAGGTTCTTTTGTGTTAACCAGCCGTGAAAAAAAGGCAGAGCTGAAAAACAGGGACGACGACAAACGCACAACTGTCTTTAATCACTCTCAGAGCTGCTGTCAGCAAAACACTTAAGTGCTAATCTGTGTTCGACAGCTCAACGTTCTCACAGCACTCACTGATCTGTGTAAGGAAATACTGAGCTCTCAAAGTTCCACCTTTATGACCGACGTTGAAGTGGCATAAACAGACCAATCAAATTCAGCTATAAACATTTCACAGGACGCAGATTTGAATCAGTAGCATCTCGTCAATAGGAGGCACTATATGACACCGCCCGGCTGAAACTGTTTTAAAAGTTCCACTTTGTTTTACGGCCGTGTGAGGTGACTATTTACTTTCCAGGCCCTAAAAGTTAGCCAAAACAGGTAAAATGAGTCAAAACTTTGGTAAAATTAGCCAAAACTTAGCTAAAGTTAGCCAAAACTTCAGTAAAATTAGTCAAAAACTTTGGTATAATTAGCCAAAACTTAGCTACAGTTAGCCAAAACAGCGGTAAAATTAGCCAAAAACTTTGGTTAAATTTGCCAAAACTGAGCTAAAGTTAGTAAATTCTTTGGCAAAATGAGCTAAAACTTAGCCCAAACAGATAAAATTAACCAAAACTTATTTTAGGATAGCCAAACTTCAGTAAAATTAACCAAAACTTGTTTTAGGATAGCCAAACTTCAGTAAAATTGGCCAAAATTTGTTTTAGGATAGCCAAACTTTCGAAAATTAGGCAAAACTTGTTTTAGGATAGCCAAACGTCAGTTAAATTAGCCAAGACTTCAGTAAAATTTGCCAAAACTGAGACTGAAATAAAGAAAATCAGTGATTTTAGCTCACAGGGAGTTGTTGATCCACTGCTGCTTCCATCCCTATTCTGTGACTTTAGTGTTTGAATTCTTTTGTTCAAATTTACCTCAGTGACACAAAGTGACCACAC
This sequence comes from Solea solea, assembly GCF_958295425.1. NCBI lineage: Eukaryota > Metazoa > Chordata > Actinopteri > Pleuronectiformes > Soleidae > Solea > Solea solea. The sequence goes on from NC_081139.1 coordinate 27,201,186, forward strand.
GAGGCAGCAGTGGACCAGCAGCCCCTGCGAGCTACAATTACTGATTTTTACACTGGTAACATATCATGGACTTAAACAGATGTTAGTGACTGAAATCTGTTTTTCCTTGTGTCCACACGGCGGCTATGTTCCCGCTGTAAGAACGACAGCCTGAACTACCCCTTTAACACCTGAGCAGTCAAAGCTTCTACTGGGTCTGGATTTAATCCATTTTTATGGCTCCTGTCCCTCCAATCAAGGCCATGGCTGATGTTGATTGCAACTGATTGGTCGGCTCTTGATCTGGATGAGTGCTGATTGGCTGAAGGCAGGAGGTCGTGACCTCTGCAGGTCTCAGTTCAGGTGTAGCTTTTTAGTTCTGCTTCAGTTCTTTGCGTGTGTGTGTGTCTGAGGTCAGAATCACAAAGGTCAGGAGGTCACTGAGGCCACCCAGTCAGTTTGAACTTATATAAAGCGTTACTGTTACACAGGGAAGAGGCGGGGGAAATGTGAGATGAGCTGTCAATCATCCTCATTTTAATCTGGACCGCGTCGAGATGCTGCAACTGACAACAGAAACCAGCTGAAGTCACAACAGTGTTAGCCACTCAACAAAAGGCACGTACAACATCTGATACTTATGTTTTATCCACATTAGAGAGTGTTTTTGGGCTTAAAAATACAGTTTTGTGCCACTTTGTAAAGCGCTCACTCTCCCACACCAAACCCCATAGAGAAAATCAGTGATTTTAACATCACACATACAGGAGTTGTTGATCCACTGCTGCCTCCATCACTAAATTCAAATGTCTAATTTTGTCATTTTGACATTTGTAGTCCATCGTTCAGATTAACCTCAGTGACACAAAGTGACCACACGAGGCAGCAGCAGACCAGCAGCTCCCGTGTCCCTGCAGCTAAAATCACTGATTTTCTCTATGGGGTTTTGTGTGGGAGAGTGAGTGGTTTACGAACTTCAGTTTTCTGGAAGTAAAAGTTAAAAGTTACAACTCAGAGGGATTATACAGATTATGTGGTTCCGTCTCTGGCCCTTTAAATGACTTTGGCTCATAAATTGTGGTTGAAGTCAGAACGAGGATGAAACAGCTGTAAAACACAGTTTTTCTCCTTAAAACAGTAAATCTTCACTTTATGATCAGAGATCTTCATCTTCACAAAAGTTTTCAGTCTGTTTCTCATTTTAATCCTGCTCGTGTGTGTGTGTGTGTGTGTGTGAGAGACTGTGTGTGTGTGTGTGAGAGACTGTGCTGAGATAATTGCAAACATTTGTTAAATATTTCAAACAGCAATGGATTCAACACCTGTAACACACACACACACACACACACGAGAGAGGGAGAGAGAGTGTGTGTGTGTGTGTGTGTGTGAGTGTGTGTGTGTATCCATCTAAAACTCCCATTAACATCAAACATTTTTAGACGTTAACTTTGGACGAGAAAATGAAGCCAGTGAATTTATAATCTGACCAAATCCAACCTGTTTACTGTTGTGTCTGGATTATTGAGCACATGACTGATCAGATCGACACACACACGCACACACACGCACACACACACACGCACGCACACATACACACACACACTCACACACAAGAGTGCAGCTGCCTGCAGTAGAACACGCTGCTGTGTTAGTCTGAGCTTTCATGCTTCATTAAAAAGTCAAATAAACAAGAGTTTTGGCTACACACACACACACACACACACACACGCGCGCGCGCGCACACACACACAGGGGATGGTGTGTGTATATATATGTGTGTGTGTGTGTGAGTGTGTTGTCGTTGAGCAGATAAAACACACATCAGTGAGATAAGAGCTGACAGATTCCTCAGTCTTCTGCTCTGTGTCATATATTTGTGATAATCACTGCCCATCAAATACCACACACACACACACACACACACACTCTGTGTCTGCCTGTCAGTCAAATTCTGCCATGCATGCGTGTGTGTGTGTGAGCTGTTTCTCACGCCACGCAGAAAACATCTGTTTCGATGCCGATCTCTGACAGAAAGATTTATTATTTAACACAGTTTTTATATCTAACACATTTTTTAAATCTAACAGATTTTAAATCTAACACAGTTTTTAAATCTAACAGTTTTTAAATCTAACACAGTTTTTATATCTAACACCGTTTTTAAATCTAACAGATTTTAAATGCTTGGACATTAAAGTCTGGGAGGAAATGACACAGAACCAAAATGGCGTCCATCCCCTGACGTCGCCTCTGAATCCGTGACACAAAACAAACATCGTCCTCCACCCAGAACAGAAAGTGTTCGGACTGCAGGGGCCGAAACCTGAGCAGTGCCACTCCGCACTTCAATCAGCCAAACTTTAACCCGACTTTAACTTTAACACTGAAACCCGAGAAGCACGTGGACGGACGCAGCTACTGTTTCACTGAACAACAAGACACGGAGACATAAACGACATACGCACAGACGCTAATCTGCGTTTATGTTTGTTCACGTATGATGGAAACAGATTTAAAGTTTTTTCAGAGTCAGAAATGTGTCTACAAACTATCAGTGATTTAAGCTCACGGGGGACACAGGAGGTGCTGGTCCACCGCTGCCTCGTGTGGTCACTTTGTGTCACTGAGGTAAATCTGCACAAAAGATCTCAAACACTGAATTTGCAGAATAAGACATTTGAACTCAGTGATGGAGGCAGCAGTGGATCAACAGCTCCTGTGTGCTGTGACGTTAAAATTGCTGATTTTCTCTATAGGGTTTGGTGTGGGAGAGTGAGCGCTTTACAAACTCCAGTTTCCTGGTGAACAAAGACTGTGCTCGTGAAAAATAAAACCTTGTGTAAGCGTTTTAACGTTCTCCCGCCGTCGTCTTCTTCCCACACATTTCCATCCCTCTGTTCTTTGTGGGTCATTGAAAAAAAAAAACCCTCTACATTTCTCTCCACAGCCACCTCGTCCTTTCTTTCCCCACATTATTACCTCACTCTCTCACCACACTCCCTCCCTCCCTCCTTTTCTCTCTTCGTCGTCTTCTTCTCATCTCTGCCCTCGCGACGAGGACTCTCATTAAAGATGAAACCACAGGCGAGAAAAGAAAAGATTCTTTCACAATCTAAAACTTCCGCTTTACAGTTCATTCAAGATTTCTGTACAATCTGAAACAGAAGGACCACACACACACACACACACACACACAATGCATTCCCTTACCCTAACCTTAAATGTCCCTTAAATGTTGTGAGGACCAGACAAAATGTCCTCACTCTCTATGGTTTCCACTCTCTTTGGTCCTCACGCACACCCGTGCACACACACACCCGTGCACACACACACCCACACACACTCTGGTTAGGTCTCTTCAGTGACGTCTATTCATTCAGACAGACTGAACAAAGTCTTATCCCGAACCTTAACCATAGCCACAATCCAAATCCTGGTCCTACACTTTAACCAGTTCCTCATGAAATTAAGTTCTGCCTCACTAGGACCAGGTTTTGGTCTCTAGTAGGACTACTGTTGAGGACATTCATAGACGCAACGCATTCCCCTCGTCCCTTACCCTAACCTTTACCATCACAACCAAGAAAACCAGGTTTTAAACCCCCAAAAAAAGATCGTTAGTCCGACTGCAATCAAGCTAGTCTTAGTCGGACTAACATAACTGGATAATGTGATTCATAGTCCAATTACTCCTGCATGTCTACGCTTAGTCGGACTGGAATCGGACTTTCTTCTCACACACCAAAATGTCCTTCCCTGGTCTTTGACCCTGAAGTAGAACGAGACGACGTCTTTCTTCAAAAACATGACAACCACAGAGACGCGTCCATTTAATGTGTGTCACGATCGACATGAACAGCAGGAAACGAACAGAACCACAGCATCGTCCACTCTTTGTTATTCTGTGACGTAAAGGTCAACGTGCACTAGCTTATAGAGCGATACAGCGCCACCTACGGAGGCAAAGTCAGACGTACACGTAGTCGGACTCTGACCTTAGCTCGATTAAACTGAATGAATGAAAGAATGAATGAATGAATGTCTTTATTTTCGTTACGTTCATATTCACCAGGAAGTCCCGGGTCCGCATTCCGCACAGTTTCAGCTTTTTAGTCCCTAAAAATGAGCGGATGACGGAATTTATCTGTCATATCAAATGGTTACACTTCACGATTTTAGCTGGCGGTGACACAGGAGCTGCTGGTCCTCTGCTGCCTCGTGTGGTCACTTTGTGTCACTGAGGTAAATCTGAACGAAGGATTCCAAATGCTGAAATGACAAAATAACTCATTAGAACTTAGTGGTGGAGGCAGCAGTGGATCAACAGCTCCTGTGTGCTATGGGTGCACTATGGGCTTTGGTGTGGGAGAGTGAGTGCTTTACAAACTTCAGTTTTCAGATGAACAAAGGCTAGAAAAAAACCTTGTGTCAGCTTTTTAACGTTCTCCAGCCGTCTTCTTCTTCCCAAAGGACCAGCTCCCCCTTGTGGCACATTAGAAACTGCATGTTGGTGAGTTAGACAGGATTTTTGAGTCAAAAAATACATTATGACATTTCCGATGATAAATCACGTTGAATGTGAGAAACGAGACGTACAAGAATCAATCTGCAGCTGCTTTTTTTTTTTTTTTACATTCTTTCAAACACATCAAACAACCTGACACATGTTGGAATGCAGCCATTTCACACAACTCACTGCCAAGTCAAAGTGTCCCGGAGCTACATCTGCACTGAACACGTGGAACTGACACTGATCTCCTCTTCTGTGGAAATGGCCCTTTAATCTGAACTGAATCACAGAGACGTAACAGAGGTCAGAGGTGAAAGTGGCATCAGATTTGACGCATACTGTTTTTTTTATTCTTAAAACTTAACCAGGTCACTTTAGAAATGAGGTTCTGCCTCATTAGGACCAGGTTTTGGGCTCCATGAGGACTACTGGTCCTGACGAGGTCAATCAGTTTATATTCATGTTAAAAGTCCGAGTTCAGTCAGACTAAGCCAATAAGTCAGTTTTCTTAATGTCATGTGAACACGTTAGTCTGACTAAAATCGAGCTAGCCTTAGTCGGACTAACATACCGGATAATGCGATTCATAGTCCGATTTTAGTACTAAGACAATAAGTGAGTTAAAATTTAATCAGTCTTTGACTTGGCAGTGAGTTGTGTGAAATGGCCGCATTCCAACATGTGTCAGGTTGTTTGATGTGTTTGAAAGAATGTAAAAAAAAAAAAAAGCAGCTGCAGATTGATTCTTCTACGTCTCGTTTCTCACATTCAACGTGATTTATCATCGGATATGTCATCATTTATTTTTTGACTCAAAAATCCTGTCTTACTCACCAACATGCAGTTTTTAATGTGCCACAAGGGGGAGCTGCTTCTTTGGGAAGAAGAAGACGGCTGGAGAACGTTAAAAAGCTGACACAAGGTTTTATTTTAGCCTTTGTTCATCTGAAAATTGAAGTTTGTAAAGCGCTCACTCTCCCTGCACCAAAGTCCATAGAGAAAATCAGGGATTTCAACATCACACACACAGGAGCTGTTGATCCACTGCTGCCTCCATCACTAAGTTCTAATGAGCATTTGAAATCCTTCGTTCGGATTTACCTCAGTGACACAAAGTGACCACACGAGGCAGCAGAGGACCAGCAGCTCCTCTGTCACTGCCAGCTAAAATCGCTGATTTTCTCTATGGACTCTGGTGCAGAGAAGTGAAGGGTAACCATTTCATATGACTGGTTTCCATGACTTCAGAAGACATTACATTGATTTACATTCATAATGTCCGGAGATTTACTCTAATCCTAATCCTAACCCTGACTTTAACCTTAAACTAATCCTGACCACAGCCTAACTATAAAGCATGTCTTCACCTTAAAATGTAATAATTTACATTTACACAATACCAGGTATACACGCACACACATGCACACACACACACACACACACACACACACACACACACACAGTGACTGTGTAAACAGATGTAGTTCCCCACAACGGAGGTTGAGGTCGTGTCACAGAGTGTTTGGTAAATACCAGTGTGAGGTGTCAGGGTAAATCAAGCAGAACTCTGTGTGTGTGTGTGTGTGTGTGTGTGTGTGTGTGTGTGTGTGTGTGTGTCAGTACATGTAACTCATCAAGTAAGAGCATCTTTAATCAGCTGTTATCTGTAACCACTGACTCTTATCTGGTAACAAGTTAAAGATCGAGGGCGTGCACACACACACGCACACACATGCACACACACACACACACATGCACACACACACACACACACACACACTCTCTCTCTGTTTTATCTCAGGTGTGTGACAGCTTCATTAACCTCAGGAAACCTTCCTCCCTCCTCCTCTTCCTCCCTCCCCCCTTCCATCCTTTCCTTCCTTGTGGCCTGATCTTCTTTCCTTTCCTCACCTCTTTCAATTGAACCTTAAAATCATATCCTTTCTTTTAGGAGTTGTCCTCTTGTCTCCTTTCCTCCTTCCTTTCCTTTTTCAAATTTAACTATTCCTTCCTCACTCCATCCATCCTTCCTTCCTTCCTTCCTTCCAGTGATCTTCTTAAATCCATCCACCCATTTTCCCTCAGTGCTGTCTTCTCGTCTCTTTTACTTTCTTGTTTTTCCTTTTGCTTCCTCCCTCCCGTTCATCCTTCTTTCCTTTCCTCGCCATATTTTAATGGTACTTTAAAAACTCGACCTTCCCTTTAGTCTTGTCCTCTCCTCTCATTTTCCTTCTGCTTTCTGTCATCTCGTCTTCTCTAAATCTACTTACTACCTTCTCAGCAGGGGTGTCAAAGGTCAAGGTTCGACGCATGACATCACAGCGTGACAGGCAACACACACACACACACACACACACACACACACACACATAGAGTTCTGTGGAAAATAAATTGGTTTTGACAGATTCCCTCCGTGTGTGTGTGTGTGTGTGTGTGAGAGAGAGAGAGAGAGAGTTCTCGTATCCGATCCCTCTTTAGGACCTTGACCTTGTCAGGACCAGTACTCCTCATGGAGACCAAAACCTGGTCCTAATGAGGCAGCAACTTCATTTCTATAAGATGTGAATTCTCTAACTGGTTATGGTTAAGGTTAGTAATGAAGCTTGGTTAAGTCTGTCCAAATGAACAGAAGTCCATATTTGGATTTTGGAGGATTAAGACCTGGTTTAATAAGGGTTAGAATTAGGTTTAGGTTAAAGTAAGGGATTAGGGAATGCATTATGTCTCTAAGTGTCCACACAAAGAATGCAAAACCAGTATGTGTGTGTGTGTGTTCAGCAGTCAAAATCATAATTGGATGTTTGTAAGTACATTATTATGCCAGTTCATATCTGTCTGAGGAACCAGCTATCAAAATAAAGGTGTGTGTGTGTGTAATGTGTGTACCAGGTATTACTAATGTTGTGGGGACCAAAACCTGTTTACACAGTCACATTATGGGGACTTGTCCTCCTTGTGGGGACAAAAAGCAAGTCCCCATAACGTAAATTACTACATTTTAAGGTGAAGATATGTTTCATGGTTAGGTTGAGGTTAGGGTTAGGGTTAGGGTTAGGATTAGGATTAGGCCAGTAGTAATTGTGGTTAAGGTTAGAGTAAGTCTCCAAGAAATGAATGTAAGTCAATGCAATGTCCCCTCAAGTCATGAATGTCGAACATGTGTGTGTGTGTGTGTGTGTGTGTGTGTGTGCGCGCGCGTTCCCATCCCGCAGCTCCGTGTGAGGTCAGTGTGTTTTCGTTGGATTGTTTCCACATGAGCATCAGAAAACTCGCAGCAGGAGAAAACTTCTCGTCAAACACACACACACACACGCGTGCACCCCCCCCCCCCCCCCCCCCCCCACACACATCCAAAGAGACGCCACCCTCCTGTGTAGACCGATGCCTGGCGTTGGTTTCATTCGCCTTGAGCACCAGGTGGGTGGAGCTTTGCCACAATATGTCACAAAGGATTTGACAGGTGATATTTAAGTGAAGTGATTGATTCTGTTAATCTGCGAGTGACGCAGTGAACGAGCCTGCAGTGAGCTGTTGTTTTCACCCGTTCACTTTGATCTCCAGCACACGTTATTGCTGTTTAAATGTTAAAATTCACATATTCATTCAAAATTGATCTGAAAAAAATCTGGGTTTAAAATATACAGCCTTGTAGCTCAACAGATCGTCTGAAGTGATGATTGCATGATCCAGCAGAGGGCGCTGTGAGGGCAGCTTGGCCTTTAGACCCACTTTAGATCAAGTGCATCAGAAAAAAATAAGACAAAGACAGCGATGTTTTGTGGACACAAAGTGAAGCGTCCTCCTGAGTGGACAATCTCGGCACTAAAGCGGCGAGTGTAAGTATTTCTGTTTGATCTTAAATTATGCTTTTTTTTCATGTGATATTTTTTCCAGTTTGATTTTTCACACACACACACACACACACACACACACACACACACACACACACACACCGTTGTTCAGGTTAAAGGTTGTGAGTCTGATTCCTGCTCAGGTCACATGGGTCAACACTGACGCACACATGCTCTCCTGTGTATGTGTGTGTGTGTGTGTGTGTGTAATCTTGCATTTGTTGCCTCTTTAGGACATTTTTTCTGTCATAAACACTGACCAGTAGTCCTCATGGAGAACCTGGTCCTAAAGAGAGGCAGAACCTCATTTCTTGGACTAAGATTTGAAATTGTGGTTAGGTTAAGGTCAGGGTTAGTGATGGTTAAAGTTTGTGTAGTCTGTCTGTGTAGTCTGTCCAAATGAATGGAAGTCAGTGTGTGTGTGCGAATGTGTGTGTGTTTGCTGCCCTGCAACTCCTGTCTGAGCCTCCACCAAATAAAACTTTATTAGCCTCACTACTGTTAACGCTGCAGCAACAAGCGCAGCACGACATCATGAACCACAGTCTGACTTCATTAACACACACACACACACTTTGTAAAACAGTAGCGACTCCAACATAACAGATAATGTCATTAAATGGCAACCAAAAACGAAACAGTCCTTTAACTAAAATATAAATGCAGATTTATAAGACCAAAATTTTGAATTAATTCTCAGAATTCCAACTTTAATCACAGGAATCTGGGTTAAATCTCAAAATTCCAACTTCTCAGAATCTCAGAATTCTGACCTTAATCTGAGATATATGATGATAAATTGTTGGTTTCCACATGTGGCCCTAATCCACTTCCATAGTTTTAAGGCTGTTGTTAATGTTCATATTTCATATTCATGTTCTTTTTTGCTGTGTTTTGCTCTGTTCTTGCACAGGAAACAATAAAGTTTATTTGATTTGATTTATTATGTTTAAATTGATCCGGCCCACAGCAGAATCCATTTAAGAGTAAAACTCTTCCTGTCCATTCATTCATTCATCCACTCAGTCAGTCTGCTCCAGTGATCTGAAGTTACAGGACATGTAAGAGACATGTTAGTGTGAGACAGCAGTGATCTGATATAAACTTGGACATAAATTGTCCTCATGAGCTGCAGAGGGTTTAAATGATTTCCTTCCATTAAGATAATTGGGCTTGTTTTAAAAGTTTATAGGTTCAGTCTTCAACACTTTTCTTTATTTCTTCCTGCTGCTCTCACGTAAACAAAAACATCTGTTCCTAAAAGGACGTTTTCCAACAGTTACGCCGCACATCGCACCCTGTGAACGTCGCTACCTCAAACAGCCAAGTGAAGAACAAGAAGAAAATCTTTGTGAGATGGAGGACGACAAAGTCGAAACCTTTCCTACCGTCATGTGACAGCTGCAGGCGTGGCCACGTCTGGCTTGGGGATTTGGCATCTGGAATGACATTGGAGTTCACAGGTGTCAGCCACAGCAGTGGGAGGAGCCACAACATCAGGATTTGAAGAGACCCCGCCCCTCCGTTCATGACTCCTCCTGCCGTCTGAGGATGTGTCATCGCTGATCGGTCGTCGCTGATGTGGAGAGAAAGAGGGAGCTGTCGGACGGACGGACCGGTCACATCACACTGGGCCACAGCTGATTGGTGGAAAAAACAGGAAAATTAGAGATGCAAGAATTTCCGAGTTCCTAGACAGATGTTTCAAATGGAACAGATTTCCAACTCGGAAAGTCAAAGCAACCTAAAGAACCCTGACATAGGATTAATGTGAGGGTTAAGGGTTAACTGGTTATGGTTAAGGTTAGAGAATGCATGTCTTTTCGGATGAGTCGGATGTGATTTTGGTCCCGTCTGAATGTGGCGTGTCAGTAATGATTACCAGGAGATCACGGCGACATTTATCTGGGGTACAAAGGTCCAGAAAAATTACCCCAGCTAATTCTGATCCTGTGTGAATAGATCTAGATGATCTGAAGGACATCTGCAAGACATGTGCAGAACATCTATAGGACAACTCCAGAACATCTACAAGACACCTGAAGGACAACTACAGAACATCTACTAGACACCTGAAGGACATCTACAGAACATCTATAGGACAACTACAGAACATCTACAAGACATCTGCAGAACATCTATAGGACAACTACAGAACATCTACAAGACACCTGAAGGACATCTACAGAACATCTGCAGAACATCTATAGGAAACCTGAAGGACATCAACAAGACATCTACAGAACATGTATAGGACATCTGCAAAGGTCAAACATCTACAAGACATCTTAAGGATATCTACAGGACAACTAAAAGACAGTGAAAGAACATTTGTAGGACACCTGAAAGATACTTAAAAGACAACTTAAGAAAATCTAAGGGACAACTAAGGGATAGCTAAAGTGCTATGATGAATGTCCTCACTTAGAGGCTGTACAAGAATGTGTGTGTGTTTCCTGCATCCGTCGGTTTAGATTCAGATTTAAACACAAAGTGGGACAATGTCCAAAAGACACAAATAACACACATGTGCTATAAACCTGAACCACACACGCACACACACACACATACATCCGATGAATATACAGGAAGAGACAGTTTGTCCCTTGTCTGTCTCCATGTCGACGAGTCTGATGTGGTTTCCTTGAGTCAACTGTGGCGGCGAGAGACACGAGACACTGTCAAATGTCTGTTTTGTTTTCAGATGATGACTCAGCACATATTTGCTCGGGAGTGGCCGCGGTTTGTTGTTTTACCACGAAAGGAAGACAACAGCGTCTCTTCTGTCTTCTGACGAGACAAATTTATCGATGTTTGTCCAAACCTCTTCATCTTCCTCATTTTCTTTGACACCCTGTAATTGTGTCTTCATTAAAAAAACGTGTCTTTGTTGTTGAATTTGTTTTGTTTTGACTAATGTTTCCACACTTTCAGGAAATAACAAATCAGTCTGTCATTCACCAGGTTACGCTTTTAATTTTATCCCCCAGGCAACCAATTATGGGCTTTAAGGAGCAGGATATTAAAGTCTGTGATTATGCTGAATCATCCACTGTCGTCTTTTTAGAGGACACAATAAAGTAAAAACAAACTGTCATGGATTAATGACAGTGATCAATTAAAGGTGTGTTCCATTTGTAGTCTGGGAAAACTGGGAAGGAACTATGAGTCTGTCTAAAGGACATTTACAGGACAACTAAAGGACATCTATAGGACAACTAAAGGACATCTACAGGGAAATTAAGGGACATCTACAGGACAACTAAAGGACATCTACAGGGCAATTAAAGGACAACTAAAGGACATCTACAGGACCACTAAAGGACATCTACAGGACAACGAAAGGACATCTAAGGGACCACTAAAGGACATCTACAAGACCACTAAAGCACATCTACAGGACAACTTAAGGACATCTATAGGACAACTAAAGGACATCTACAGGGAAATTAAGGGACATCTACAGGACAACTAAAGGACATCTAAGAGACAACTAAAGGACAGCTAAAGGACATCTACAGGGCAATTAAGGGACATCTACAGGACAACTAAAGGACATCTACAGGGAAACTACAGGACAACTAAAGGACATCTACAGGACCCCTAAAGGACATCTACAAGACCACTAAAGCACATCTACAGGACCACTAAAGGACATCTACAGGACAACTAAAGGACATCTATAGGACAACTAAAGGACATCTACAGGGAAATTAAGGGACATCTACAGGACAACTAAAGGACATCTAAGGGACAACTAAAGGACATCTACAGGACAACTAAAGGACATCTACAGGGCAATTAAAGGACAACTAAAGGACATCTACAGGACCACTAAAGGACATCTAAGGGACCACTAAAGGACATCTACAAGACCACTAAAGCACATCTACAGGACAACTAAAGGACATCTATAGGACAACTAAAGGACATCTACAGGGCAATTAAAGGACATCTACAGGGAAATTAAGGGACATCTACAGGACAACTAAAGGACATCTAAGGGACAACTAAAGGACATCTACAGGACAACTAAAGGACATCTACAGGGCAATTAAAGGACAACTAAAGGACATCTACAGGACCACTAAAGGACATCTAAGGGACCACTAAAGGACATCTACAAGACCACTAAAGCACATCTACAGGACCACTAAAGGACATCTACAGGACAACTAAAGGACATCTACAAGACCACTAAAGGACATCTACAGGGAAATTAAGGGACATCTACAGGACAACTAAAGGACATCTAAGGTACAACTAAAGGACATCTACAGGACAACTAAAGGACATCTACAGGGCAATTAAAGGACAACTAAAGGACATCTACAGGACAACGAAAGGACATCTAAGGGACCACTAAAGGACATCTACAAGACCACTAAAGCACATCTACAGGACAACTAAAGGACATCTATAGAACAACTAAAGGACATCTACAGGGAAATTAAGGGACATCTACAGGACATCTAAGAGACAACTAAAGGACATCTACAGGGCAATTAAGGGACATCTACAGGACAACTAAAGGACATCTACAGGACAACTAAAGGACATCTACAGGAACCACTAAAGGACATCTACAGGACAACTAAAGGACATCTACAGGACCACTAAAGGACATCTACAGGACAACTAAAGGACATCTACAGGGCAACTACAGGACAACTAAAGGACATCTACAGGACAACTAAAGGACATCTACAGTCTCAATGAAAGTCTCAATTTCACACTAAACAACAATACCACATTTTTTTCAAAATAAAAGCCTCAGTGTCTGTATGGCCACACTAAACACAACCATGCAGTTTTCAAAATAAAAGTCTCAATTCCACGCTAAACCACAATACCAATTTTTTTTCAAAATAAAAGTCTCAGCGTCCGTATGTCCACACAGCTTTATTGACATTTTTTTCCAGACAGAAGGTCAGAGGTGAACGATATTGTTGAGGAAAACTGTTCCCACAATTATCAGCTCCAACAGCTCTTTGTTTTCTCTTCCTATTGCTCCGTGGGGAGAGGAAGGCGGAGCTTAACAATAAACAAACAAGAGTACAGCCTCAAAAGCCTTCACTCCTTTCAAACTACATTTTTTTTTAGTTTATTTTCAGTCAGAAATCAGACAAAAACTTGATTTCCAGTTGTTTTATTTAAAGCTGCAGAGTGAGACATCAAGCGTCACACTGACCTTTTGACCTTCAGCCTCCAGAAACTGAGCGCGCTGACACGTCAGCTCTTTGTCCGCAGCTTCTGACGCCGTTCAGGGGAAATGATTTGTTTAAATAAAAAGTCAAGAATAGAAAAGTCAAATAAAATAAATGTGGTTTGTTTACACGGTGTCACCCAACTTCCTCTTCTGGTTCTGTCATAACGACAGCCACCACTAGAGGTCACCTGACAGGAAACACAGCTATGAGTCCGTCTGTGGCGTCCATCCACACTAAAATACAACCTCACGGTCTTCAAAATAAAACTCAAGATAAAAGGCTCCAGTGTCTGTTTGCACAACCATGCAATTTTTAAAATAAAATCCTCACTTCCACACTAAAAGAAGGACCATGTAGTTTTCAAAATAAACTCCTCAGTTTGTCTTCATCTACACTAAAACACTACCTGCCGGTTTTCAAAGTAATAGTCACAGTCACAGTTTGTCCACACCTAAACACAACAATGCAGTTTTCAAAATAAAAGGTGCAATTCCACACTCAACGACAACCCATTATTTTTTTCAAAATAAAAGTGTCAGCGCCTGTGTGTCCACACTAAATCAGGACCATGTAGTTTTCAAAATAAAAGCCTCAGGTTCTCTTCATCTACAGTAAAACACTACTGTGGTTTGGGAGTTTCCGTTCTCACTAGTCCACAGTTTTCAGAATAAGAGTCTCAGTTTCTCTTCACAACTTAACACAACCAAGCACTTTTCAAAATAAAATCCCCATGTCTCCACACTAAAATGCAACCCTTTGATTTTTCAAAATAAAAGTCTTAATTTCTTTTAAGACACACTGAACTACAAGGTTTAAAAAAAAGAAAAAAGAAAAAAAAGACAAAACTCTGACTTTGGCGATCAGAGACGAGTGGATTCATGGAGATGAACTCTGATTTGTTTGTCATCGTCGTCAGTGAAGTGAGAACCTGCTGCTTTGATGAGACTGAACACACTTTTGACCTTCCTCACATAAAAAAAACCAGGCGCCCCTGAATGCCCCAGATGCCTTCATTGACCTCGAGGATCCGCGGAGAATAACTGCTAAAGGGCTTCCTTCGCTCCCGGTCGAGGGATTAAACTGTTTTATTGTGTTTGGAGGAGGACGAGGTGAAAATGAGGGTGAAAACTGAAAAATCTCATTTTAACTGCCCGCTTGATTTATCCACGCTCACAGCGACCCGATTCCATTAACCCAACATATTCTTATTTATCGCTTCACGTTCCTGGCACTTCCTCCCTTCTTTAATCCTCCTGCTGCTGATTTTCTTTCTTTTTTATTTCTCTGATACGATGATGTTTCGGTGTCCGTCATCGGCCGCGAGGAGGCGACAGCTTTACAGCCTCCCTCTCTGCCAGTGCTCTAATCCCCTCCATGATTTAATAACTCCACTCCCCCTCCCCACTGATCCCCCGTGTCGTCTTATTACGTCAACATTAAATTGAGTTAATGTCTCCCTCTGCTTTCTTACATCTTAAATCCACTGTAGGCCTTTCTCTCTTTTCATGTATCGCACTATTTCTTCGGGAGAATCCATAACTGTAATTACAAACACACACACACACATTTGTAATGATCTAAAAATATGTGGTTTTCAAAACATGACATTCAGGTCAGTAAAAAAAAAAAACTCAATTTGAATCAACTCCTGCGGTAAATGACTAAAACACAGCCACACATTTTGTCTTTCAAATTAAAGGGTCACTGTCTGTAAGTCCACACTTAAACATGACCATGCAGTTTTCAAATCAAAGGTCTCACTGTCTGTATGTCCACACTTAAACACGACCATGCAGTTTTCAAATTAAAGGTCCCACTGTCTGTATGTCCACACTTAAACACGACCATGCAGTTTTCAAATTAAAGGTCCCACTGTCTGTATGTCCACACTTAAACACGACCATGCAGTTTTCAAATTAAAGGTCTCACTGTCTGTATGTCCCAACTTTAACACGACCATGCAGTTTTCAAATTAAAGGTCTCACTGTCTGTATGTCCACACTTAAACACGACCATGCAGTTTTCAAAATAAAGGTCTCACTGTCTGTATGTCCACACTTAACACAACCCTGTAGTTTTCAAATTAAAGGTCTTACTGTCTGTATGTCCACACTTAAAGACAACCCTGCATTTTTCAAAATAAAAGCATCAGTTCAACAGCAACTATATCTCTAGTGCCTTACTAGATTTTTCTGTTTTGTTGGATTTTTGCTTATATTGTGCTTTATATAAAATTATAAAAACATTTTTGACACAGATTTACAAAAAAATGAATATATAAAGAAATAATTAATATATAAATGCACATAAGATGTATTTTTTATTTTTTTTTTATTCAGTCAAGTTATATGGATTTAGTTGTATTCACTTTTATTTCTATAGTTCCAAATGGTAAAATGAACATCAACACAAATTCGGGGCCCATTTCTGACACAGACCAAAATTTCATCTTCTACCGCTTTATCCTCCACATGAGAGTTGCTCTCTTTGTACGATCTTTGATTTTTTCTTTTATCATGCAACTGTTTCCGATTTAGCTGGATTCTTTTTTCCACCTTCATTTTTATGTTTTATCAGAAAGAAGAATCACAGCTGTTGAATGTTGAAATCGATGCTGTACTATTTATACTATTTATGGAACCTGTCTCTGCCAATGTTTTACCAGTGATGTTACATCAGAAATTTCATGTGTTCACAGTATTGCACAGAGCAGCTGTAGAAAGGTCCTTTTGTTTTAGTCAATAAAAAAAAGCAGGTGATTTGATTTATTATCACAGAATTCTTCAAACACAATGGAAAAAGATCATTTGTCTGAGATTTTGGACAGATATAGAAACACTCTGTCGTTCATGCACTGAAATAAACTCAGTCTAAACACTTGAAAATGACTGGAGTCACAATAACTGTTAGAAGTCATTGTGAACTGTCAGCAGCGGCTGACTTTAACAAAACTCCTTAATCTCTGTTTATTTCAAAGGGGTTTGGTCAACGAGGGAGAGGGCACTGCTTTTATTGAGGAGTTGATTCACATGTGGCCACAGGGGATCAACTATTGCATCAACATGAAAAATGAGCTGGACAAACAACATGCCGAGATCGTTGTGTTTCAGCTTACTGCTCGGCGTTGAGAAAGAGTCGATGTCACAGATTCTCCACAGGAGGGAAAAACAAGATTCTTGAACGTGGCACAACAACTTGAACAATGGTGAAATAGTAATGTTTTTATGCGTTCTGAAGACGTCACAAGAGAAACTGACACTTCTAAAATCTTGTATGGTTAAAGCTGACCTACGCAAGGTTTTGAATGTGAAGAAAATGTCGGCAGGCAGAAATCACGCGCTCATGATGGCGCAAGTAAAGTAAGACGACTTTGACTGAAAACACAAAGTAGTGTGAATGAAAAGTTCCAGAAGTGAACTCTGCTGCTCAAAAAACCTGGTCGTTTAGCAGTTTGAGGGTTTAATGTGGCGTTCCTTTTGTAGTCACAACAGAAACTGCTAGCATAAACACAAACTCAGAGTGTAAAGACAGAAACTCAGAGTGTAAAGACAGAAACTCTGAGCGTAAAGACAGAATCTGAGAGCGTAAAGACAGAAACTGAGAGTGTAAAGACAGAAACTCTGAGCGTAAAGACAGAATCTGAGAGCGTAAAGACAGAAACTCAGAGCGTAAAGACTGAAACTCAGAGCGTAAAGACTGAAACTCAGAGCGTAAAGACAGAAACTGAGAGTGTAAAGACAGAAACTCAGAGCGTAAAGACAGAAACTGAGAGCGTAAAGACTGAAACTCAGAGCGTAAAGACTGAAACTCAGAGCGTAAAGACAGAAACTCAGAGCGTAAAGACAGAAACTCAGAGCGTAAAGACAGAAACTCAGAGTGTAAAGACAGAAACTGAGAGCGTAAAGACAGAAACTGAGAGCGTAAAGACAGAAACTGAGAGCGTAAAGACAGAAACTGAGAGTGTAAAGACAGAAACTCTGAGCGTAAAGACAGAATCTGAGAGCGTAAAGACAGAAACTCAGAGCGTAAAGACAGAAACTGAGAGTGTAAAGACAGAAACTCTGAGCGTAAAGACAGAATCTGAGAGCGTAAAGACAGAAACTCAGAGCGTAAAGACTGAAACTCAGAGCGTAAAGACTGAAACTCAGAGCGTAAAGACAGAAACTCAGAGCGTAAAGACTGAAACTCAGAGCGTAAAGACTGAAACTCAGAGCGTAAAGACAGAATCTGAGAGCGTAAAGACAGAAACTGAGAGTGTAAAGACAGAAACTCTGAGCGTAAAGACAGAATCTGAGAGCGTAAAGACAGAAACTCAGAGCGTAAAGACTGAAACTCAGAGCGTAAAGACTGAAACTCAGAGCGTAAAGACAGAAACTGAGAGTGTAAAGACAGAAACTCAGAGCGTAAAGACAGAAACTGAGAGCGTAAAGACTGAAACTCAGAGCGTAAAGACTGAAACTCAGAGCGTAAAGACAGAAACTCAGAGCGTAAAGACAGAAACTCAGAGCGTAAAGACAGAAACTCAGAGTGTAAAGACAGAAACTGAGAGCGTAAAGACAGAAACTGAGAGCGTAAAGACAGAAACTGAGAGCGTAAAGACAGAAACTGAGAGTGTAAAGACAGAAACTCTGAGCGTAAAGACAGAATCTGAGAGCGTAAAGACAGAAACTCAGAGCGTAAAGACAGAAACTGAGAGTGTAAAGACAGAAACTCTGAGCGTAAAGACAGAATCTGAGAGCGTAAAGACAGAAACTCAGAGCGTAAAGACTGAAACTCAGAGCGTAAAGACTGAAACTCAGAGCGTAAAGACAGAAACTCAGAGCGTAAAGACTGAAACTCAGAGCGTAAAGACTGAAACTCAGAGCGTAAAGACAGAAACTCAGAGCGTAAAGACAGAAACTGAGAGTGTAAAGACAGAAACTCTGAGCGTAAAGACAGAATCTGAGAGCGTAAAGACAGAAACTCAGAGCGTAAAGACAGAAACTGAGAGTGTTAAGACAGAAACTCAGAGCGTAAAGACAGAAACTCAGAGCGTAAAGACAGAAACTGAGAGTGTAAAGACAGAAACTCTGAGCGTAAAGACAGAATCTGAGAGCGTAAAGACAGAAACTCAGAGCGTAAAGACTGAAACTCAGAGCGTAAAGACTGAAACTGAGAGCGTAAAGACAGAAACTGAGAGTGTAAAGACAGAAACTGAGAGTGTAAAGACAGAAACTGAGAGTGTAAAGACAGAAACTGAGAGCGTAAAGACAGAAACTGAGAGGTAAAGACAAGACTGAGAGCGTAAAGACAGAAACTGTTGGGACAGATGGACATAAAATGGACGACAATAGAGTATAAATGAGCTTTAACGCTGTTTGACACCAGAGAAGAAGAACAGAGGAAACAGAGTCAAGAGGTCGAGGGTCAAAATCAACATTACGTCGTTCCACAGTCGACCGAGCGACAAGAGAAGGAATCGTAGAAAAAACACGATGAATTAAGACATCTCCAAACCAAAGACGAGTGTTTTTACAGCGGGACGACCACGAGCGAGAGTCAAGACAAACAAACACTGCTGTGGGAACTGAGCTGCAGTGTGCAGGGCATTCTGGGAAGAGGAAACCATCTCTGTCCGCCTGTGTCTGATCACGGCTGCTCACGCTCTGTTATCTGCGCGAGGCCTCGAGGAAATATTCCCCCCGCTCTCTCTGGAGAGTTCTGGGAAGAGGAAAAGAGCCGACGTCATCCGTTTCCAGATGGCGGCACCAGGAAAAGAGAAGAATGGGAAAAACGGGCCCCAAAGATTCTGACACAAACACCTGCAGCTGGTTACTTGTCTCACAAACAGGCCACAAGTCATTTTCACCTTTACTTCTAGATGTGGAAACAGGAGTTTGAGCTTTCATGTCCATCATTTCATTTTTAAGAGCTTTAAAAAGACCACTGTGATTCAATTTAAGAGCTTAAATTCACAACGTATGAACCCGGTCAGCATCTTAGTAGCAGAGATATCAATATGCAGGACAATCGTCTTGTCAGGCCTTAATCCGTGACATGTTTCCGTGGAAACGCAACTTAATGGTCAAACTAAAACGAACGAGAGTAAATGGGCCCAAATTTCATATCTGTGTTCAGTCAATTTACAGTGTTCTGGACTACAAGATCATTTTTTCGCTCAAAATATCTGTCTTTTTGCTCTAAATGTATGTCTTTACACTCTAAGTTTCAGTTTTTACGCTCTGTTTCAGTTTTTAAACTCTAAGTTTCAATTTTTATGCTCTAAGTTTCAGTTTTTACACTCTAAGTTTTAGTTTTTACACTCAAATTTCAGTTTTTACCTTAAGTTTTAGTTTGTACGCTCTGTTTTAGCTTTTACACTCTAAGTTTTAGTTTTTACGCTCTGTTTTAGTTTTAACGCTCTGCTTTAACTGCACAGATATGAGCAAGAACAAACTGTAAAACAATGTTTAATCAAAAAGAACACGACATTCAGATTATCACGTCAGGAACACGGTGAACTGATAATCCAGAGTGTCTGCACAGCAAACACTGAAACAAATAACAGAATTCCTGAGGTTAGAAAAGATGAACTCATCATCAGAAATATGGTGGTGAACATATTTGTGAGGAGTTATTGCAGCTGGTGTTTCTCGTCGTGTCTGACGAGGATTAACAGTATAATTATGAGAGAGACTTTGTGGTTTGATGTGATATTAAAGCGCTCATTGTTGTTGTTTTAGTTTTTTATGGAAGAGGATTATGGAAAAATTATGGAAGTAAAGTTTGAAAATAAAAAATAAATTTTCAGATTAGAGTCAAAATTCAGAATTCTGTCCTTTTTTCTCAGAGATTAAAGTCAGAATTCTGCATTTTTTCCACAGATTAAAGTCAGAATTCTGTCTTTTTTTCTCAGAGATTAAAGAGATTGAATTTGTGAACCTGGGTCTTTTGAGTGCTGACCTCTATATGAAGCATCAGGACCTTATGAAGGCTCAAAGGCAGCGCTGTAACTCTGCGGTGAGCGATCGCCGACAGTAAGTGAGCGCTGACAAACTGCAAAAACACACGGGTCCATATGTCGAGTCGACGCTCGTAACAACCTGACATTCCACTCAGTCTGTCGGGAGCAGTGAAAAAAAAAGAAACGCGTAGATTTACACGAGAGACGAGAGACGCTCAGTGAAGACGTGTTTTATTCGTCTTCACCTCGACTTCTACGAGCTGCGAGGGTTCTGGAATGTTCAGGGTGCGGCAGGTGTTCAACAACAGAGGGGAGAAAATAACACAACTTATATTTTATACATACATATACACACAGTATATATATACATATACAGTGCCTTGTGAAAGTATCCGGCCCCCTTGAACTTTTCAACCTTTTGCCACATTTGAGGCTTCAAACATAAAGATATAAAATTGAAATTTTTTGTCAAGAATCAACAACAAGTGGGACACAATCGTGAAGTGGAACGAAATTCATTGGATAATTTATACTTTTTTAACAAATAAAAAACTGAAAAGTGGGGCGTGCAATATTATTCGGCCCCTTTACTTTCAGTGCAGCAAAATCACCCCAGAAGTTCAGTGAGGATCTCTGAATGATCCAATGTTGTCCTAAATGACTGATGATGATAAATAGAATCCACCTGTGTGTAATCAGGTCACTGTATAAATGCACCTGCTCTGTGATAGTCTCAGGATTCTGTTTAAAGCGCAGAGAGCATCATGAAGACCAAGGAACACACCAGGCAGGTCCGAGATACTGTTGTGGAGAAGTTTAAAGCTGGATTTGGATACAAAAACATTTCCCAAGCTTTAAACATTGCAAGGAGCACTGTGCAAGCAATCATATTGAAATGGAAGGAGTATCAGACCACTGCAAATCTACCAAGACCCGGCCGTCCCTCCAAACTTTCATCTTGAACAAGGAGAAGACTGATCAGAGATGCAGCCAAGAGGCCCATGATCACTCTGGATGAACTGCAGAGATCTACAGCTGAGGTGGGAGAGTCTGTCCGTAGGACAACAATCAGTCGTACACTGCACAAATCTGGCCTTTATGGAAGAGTGGCAAGAAGAAAGCCATTTCTCAAAGAAATCCATAAAAAGTCTAGTTTAATGTTTGCCACAAGCCACCTGGGAGACACACCAAACATGTGAAAGAAGGTGCTCTGGTCAGATGAAACCAAAATTGAACTTTTTGGCCACAATGCAAAACGATATGTTTGGCGTAAAAGCAACACAGCTCATCACCCTGAACACACCATCCCCATTGTCAAACATGGTGGAGGCAGCATCATTTGGGCCTGCTTTTCTTCAGCAGGGACAGGGAAGATGGTTAAAATTTATGGGAAGATGGATGGAGCCAAATACAGGACCATTCTGGAAGAAAACCTGTTGGAGTCTGCAAAAGACCTGAGACTGGGACGGAGATTTATCTTCCAACAGGACAATGATCCTAAACATAAAGCCAAATCTACAATGGAATGGTTCACAAATAAACGTATCCAGGTGTTAGAATGGCCCAGTCAAAGTCCAGACCTAATTCCAATCGAGAATCTGTGGAAAGAGCTGAAGACTGCTGTTCACAAAAGCTCTCCATCCAACCTCACTGAGCTCGAGCTGTTTTGCAAGGAAGAATGGGCAAGAATTCCAGTCTCTCGATGTGCAAAACTGATAGAGACATATCCCAAGCGACTTGCAGCTGTAATTGCAGCAAAAGGTGGCGCTACAAAGTATTAACGCAAGGGGGCCGAATAATATTGCACGCCCCACTTTTCAGTTTTTTATTTGTTAAAAAAGTTTAAATTATCCAATGAATTTCGTTCCACTTCACGATTGTGTCCCACTTGTTGTTGATTCTTGACAAAAAATTCAATTTTATATCTTTATGTTTGAAGCCTCAAATGTGGCAAAAGGTTGAAAAGTTCAAGGGGGCCGGATACTTTCACAAGGCACTGTATGTGTATATATATACACATATATACACATATGTGTGTATATATTTATATATACACACATATATAAACATGTATGTATAAATATATATTTATATATATACATATATATATATAAACACACATATATGTATATATGTGTATATATATATAAATATATATATATATATACATATATATATATATATATATATACCCTGTTGGACTCAAGTACAAAATTCACGTATATCTGTACTTTATTTATATTTCCAGCAACTTGTACTTTTACTCTAAAAGTATCACTTGTAGGTACTTTTATACACAGACTGATTTTAGGTTGTTTTTATTATAATGATTTAAATGGAACGTACCATTAAATTAGGTACATAGTGAACACACACACACACACTCTTATTAGACATCAGTGAATGGGGTAAGAAGCATCTATTCACTGACGTGGTGGGAAAACTGGGAGTAACACACACACACACACACACACGTCATTGTGTTTGTCCGTGTCTCTGTGTGTGTGTGTGTGTGTGTGTGTGTGTGTGTGTGTGTGTGTGTAGCTTAAATGTTAAGATGTTCATCCCTCTGTCATCCTCCTGTGTTTTTCTAAAGCGCTGATGTGAAAAGAAAAGCTGCGTGAATTCAGTGTGACAACTGACGATCACACTGACCACAGAGGACGGGGAGGACAGGGAGGACGGGGACAGCTGTCCATCAGTGAGAGGATGAAGACTAATGAAGCCGGGAATCAAACACACACCCTTCGAGTTGAAAGACAACTCACTGTACCACAATCTTGTCAAAAAATAAAAAAATAAAAATGTGGGAGAAAATACAGAAAATGTTCAGAAAGACTGTAAATCTGCCAAATCATAGTCAAATAAAACCTTCACTGTGTGTGTGTGTCTGCAGTGTGTGTGCGTGTGTGTGTGTCTGCAGTGTGTGCGTGCGTGTGTGTGTGTGTGTGTCTGCAGGGTGAATCTCTGATGATTAAGTATCACATGATTCACTCCCTCTGCCTCCATATCTGCCATCACTCTGACACTGAGCCCAGCTACACCCTGCACTCCTACACACGCACGCACACACACGCACGCACGCACGCACGCACGCACACACACACACACACACACACACACACACTGATCAGACGTGTCTTTGTTTATGTTGCAAAACTTTTAATTTAAAGAAAAACAAACGAAAAAAATAGTGTAATAATTATTATTATTATAATTATTATTATAATAATAATACATAAGTACGTTTTATTCTCGTCTCTTTGTCAACATTTAAAAGCACAACAGTGATTTTTGGTGAAATCCAGCTGCTCCACAGATGTGTGTCTCCAAATCATCCCAAAAACTCACAGAACAACAAACAAACACTCTTTTATGTCATTATGACACAGAGGACAAGTGTGTGTGTGTGTACGCACGCACACACACACACACACACACACACACACATACCGGACACACACAATGAAAGGCTTTGTATTTATTCATGGAAACATTTATTTGAATTTCTGTGGAACAATGAAGTCGACATAAACAACTTTATTTTAGACTATTGTTTCTATTGTGTGTGTGGGTGTGTGTGTGTGTGTGAGTGAGTGAGTGAGTGAGTGAGTGAGTGAGTGAGTGAGTGAGTGAGTGAGTGAGTGAGTGTGTGTGTGTGTGTGTGTGTGTGCGTGTGTGTGTGTGTGAGTGTGTGTGCGTGCGTGTGCGTGTGCGTGTGCTGTCTGGAGGGAAGGAAATGTTGGTTTTGGCCAAAAATCTTTATCATTGTCTCAGTTCTGATAAGAGGTTATTAATTAAAGGCAAAACAAACAGGATAATACAATAGAGACTGTTCTGATACTGTGTGTGTGTGTGTGTGTTTCAACACAATGAGCAAATAAGAAATAAGGCGGAGAAAAAGTGAGACATAATGTGACTAAATACGCAAGAAAATACTTTTGCTGGTCAATGTCGCAGTGGTCAGAGCCCTGACTGTCCCCCCTCATTCATTCATTCATTCATTCATTCATTCATTCATTCATTCATGTCGGAGGCAGTGACATTTTCTTTCTCACAGTGAACACGTCGGGTCAGTGACCCGCGAGTCCGAGTCCTGACCCAGCAGCTGATATATAAACCCTGCTCTGCTCAGCTGTCACTGAGACACTGGTGTCAGTCAGTGTGTGTGTGGGTGGTCTGATCTGTGTGTGTGTGTGTGAGAGAGATTATACTTTTCATATTCAGATTATTTGAACAGATTAAACTCACATGTTAAAACTGAAAAAGACTTAACTTTGTTGTCATTATTTTTTGAAAACAACAGCGCGTTATGCTACTACATCTCCAGTGTTTCTAGATAATTTTATTTTATAAATGTACATTTTTATAAAAAACTGTTTCTTAAAACAATAACAAAACACCTTTATTACAAAAGACCTAATATTACGACTTTATTCTCATAATATTGCATCTTTTTTCTCATAATATTGCGACTTTGTTCGGTCTGACATTTACAGAGGCAGAGACGAAACAATTAAATGGAACACACACACACACACACACACACACACACACACACACACACACAGAGGAAACAACAGAGGAGGAAGGAAAAACAACAAAACTCACACAAAACATTCTAATGACCATTTTACAACTATAAACTAACATCGCCTGGAGAGCACACACACAGACACACACACACAATAGACAAGAAACCTCGGAAATGATGAGACACACACATTCACACAGAAACTTTCCCAAACACACACACGCGCACGCACACACACAGACAGACATGCAAACACACACACAGACAGACACACACACACACACAAACAGCCCAGCACAGACAGTAAGTGTAGAACAACATTAAATCTGAGCTCATGAACGCATCGTCTCTTTATTGTGTTTCCACTGTGGTGAGAGACATCAGAGCACTGACGGGTGTGTGTGTCTGTGTGTTACATTGACCAACAGCAGGATGATGATGAAACTCAGAGAAATTCCGATGACCACTAGGTTCTGACCCGGACTGTGTGGTTGGCCACGGTTCATGTTTTCCCTCCATCATCACTTCACGTTAAACATCCCTGTGAGGACGGAGCTGGAGTTCAGGTCGTAACTCCAGGTCGACTGATCGTGAGGGCCGATAAAATAATGATTCTCTGCTGATTTCACGTTTAACGATAGAACGTGGAAACGCGACGCAGACATGGAAACACGACGCAGACATGGAAACACGGCGCAGACATGGAAACACGACGCAGACAAGGAAACACGACGCAGACCTGCAAACACGACGCAGACAAATAAACACAACGCAGACAAGGAAACACGACGCAGACATGGAAACACGACGCAGACAAGGAAACACGACACAGACATGGAAACGCAACGCAGACCTAGAAGCGCGGTGCAGACCTAGAAGCGCGGTGCAGACCTGGAAACACGCCGCAGACGTGGAAACGCGCCGCAGACGTGGAAACGTGACGCAGACCTGGAAATGCGACGCAGATGTGGAAACGCGACGCAGACGTGGAAACGCGACGCAGACGTGGAAACGCGACGCAGACGTGGAAACGCGACGCAGACGTGGAAACGCGACGCAGAAGTGGAAACACGACGCAGACAAGGAAACATGACGCAGACATGGAAACACGACACAGACATGGAAACACTCACTCATAATTATATCAGCTGTCCTCAGTGGGAATAATCAACAGTGAGACGGGGAATATGTCGGCGTACCAGAGCTGTCTCGTCAGAAGGAGACGTGACTTCATCGTCCGTGGGGGTTTTTCATAAACCGTGGTGAGAACTTTGAGGGTTTGAAAAGTCTGAATTGAGATGAATGGATGAGGTGTGTTTGTGCACAGCTGGATCAGGGCGTCAACACCGTGGGTTTTCATCGTCTAATGACACACATATACGTTCTTATACTGTACGTGGGAATTTATTCACCTTAAAGCTGCAGTACGTAACTTGTAAATATAAACCAATCTACTCACCTACCTACAAACTATGAATGTACCTATCCGTCTGTCTGTCTACCTACCTAGCCAGTTAACTGACAGGAAGTTAACTGGCCGGTTTATATTTTAGCAGAAGTTGTAAGTGAGGCTCCGTGCGGCAAGGTCTGATAGTTTTGCCTGACAGAGGCTGTCTTCGTGATGGAGGCAGCAGTGGATCAACGACTCCTGTGTGCTGTGGTGTTAAAACCACTCATTTTCTCTATGGAGTTTGGTGCGGGAGAGTGAGCGGTTCACTCATGTAATTTCACTCAATATTCCAGTCGAGTAAAGATATAAAGATAATTTAAGGGATTATTCTGGGAAACAGAGGAGATGTTGTGCCGGCTTTTCTATATATAAAACATTAAACCATATTTTATGAAGGCGTGTGCTGTGGCGTGTGTTTGCTCATGTGTGCTTGGATTGGTCCAGGCAGACGTCCAGGTCGTAAACCGCAGTTCTGTGACAACAAAATACAAATCTCTGCGAAGCTTTTATTTGACCCTTAAACCCTCGGCGTTCATAAACATCTCGTCGCGTCTCTGCTGCACGACGGAGGCTCGGTGTGCCGTTAGCGCGAATCTTAACTCGCGGGCCGGCGACCGTGATTAACGTCGCTGGAGCATTTGGCGACACTCACTGTTTTGCTGACAGAAGAGGGGACACAAGGAAAACCTGGTTTTAGCCACCTGATAAAAGACTCACGTCATTCAAATCTATGCGTACATAAGTCTACAACAACTTAAGAACACGTTCACGTCTTTATCTCACTGTGAGACAGACTTTTCCAACAGGAAACTGAAGTTTATAAACCGCTCACTCTCCCACACCAAACCCTATAGAGAAAATCAGTGATTTTAACATCACAGCACACAGGAGTTGTTGATCCACTGCTGCCTCCATCACTAAGTTCAAATGTCTTATTTAATGAGTTCGGCTTTTAAAATCCTTTGTTCAAATTCACGTCAGTGACACAAAGTGACCACACGAGGCAGCAGTAGACCAGCAGCTGCTGTATCCCCATGAACTAAAATTGCTGATTTTCTGTTTGGGGTTTGGTGTGGGAGAGTGAGTGGTTTATAAACTGCAGCAGCCAAAGGTTTAATGAGACAAGTGTTTTATTGAGTCGCTAAAATCTGCAGTTTTCTGGTGTCCCGTGTTCTGAGAGTCATCATCATGTTCAAGCTGCATGATCACAGCTGTGCTGCGTGTTATCAACAGAACAGCAGCAGTGACTACTGTGTGACACAATGACACCGAGCAAGCAGGAAGACAACAATGTAAACACACACACACAGAGCAGGAAACAGCAGTCACACGTGCAGATTGTGCAGCACAGAGTGAGTTGAACTCCAAAACAGGAAAGGAAGGGACAATTGAGGGAGGTTTACTCACAGACCGAAGGACAGAGACAGGCAGTTGACACACACACACACACACACACACACACTGATCAGACCACAGAACTACAGACGACGATGCCACAACTTTACCAACGAATAAGAACAAACACTTCTCTCTTCAGGAGAGTGGACTCAGTATATTCCAAACTCTGACGCCTCTTAGAGCCTCCTGAGAAACAACCAAGAACACCTCAAAAGTCCACAGTGTCCACCTGAAAGCACTCCTGAAACCTCCTAAATGACCATCAAGAACCCCCACAACTTCCAAATTAACCATGCAGGACTCATGATACTCTCTCAATCACGATTAAGGACTCCCAAAACCTCCTAACTGATCATAAAACCCATAGAACCTACATGTTAACCCCCCTAGAACTCCTGGATATCTTCAACGATCACCAATCACTCATTGGGTGCCCTCAATGAAACCTCAAGGACCACCAATGACTGCCCAAAATATTTTCAGGGACTCTTCAAACCTCCTTAATGACCATCAAGAACCCCTAGAACTTCCACATTAACCACCAAGGACTCATAAACCCACCTCAATAATCACCAAGGACTCCTGAAACCTCCTCAGTGATCATCAATGAGTCCTTGGTGATCACTGACGAGGTTTCAGGAGTTCAGTGACCACTATTGACTTCTAAAAAACCCTACATGACCATCAGGAACCCCTAGAACCTCCACATTAACCTGGATTATCCTCAGTGACCACAAATTACCAATATAACCTCCTAAATGACTACCAAGGACCCCTGAAACCTCAATGACCACCAATGACTCCTGAGACCTCCTCACTGATCACTGAAGACTTCTAAAAACCCTAAATGACCATCAGGAACACCTGGAACCTCCACATTAACCACCAACCACTCCTGGAATATCCTCAATAACCACCAAGGACTCATGAAACTTACTCAGTGACCCCCAATGACCCTTGAAACCTCCTAAATGACCATCAAGAACCCCTAGAATCTCAACATTAACCACCAAGAACTCCGAGAATAGTGTCAATGACTCTTGAAACCTCCTAAATGATACAGAAAACTTTCTTTTCTCTTAAAACTCTCACTGATCCCCAAAGGTCCATGATGAACCTCTGGAGTGTTCCAGTGATTATCTAAAACAAATCCCTGCAGGGTCTACTGGAAACCTTCCATGACCACACACACACACAGTTTTTATGGTTGGAAAAATAAATGAACCATGAAGTAAAAAAAAAATCCCACCAGATTTATTTATTTCTTTACTATTACTAACTGCTGCTTTAAAGAACTCGTGACGTCACACAGTACCGATGGCTGAGTATTGATTATTGAAGTTTCACGGGGTTTCCTTCTGAGCGCGCTCACACACACGCACACAAAAAGCATTTCACAATAAAACTCACTGAGCTGAAGTTGGACTCGGGAAGTCTCGGCTCTCTTCGGCACCGGGTTCTCCTGCCTCAGCGCGGACACAGAAGCGGGTCGTTCTGGCTCTGGTTCTGGTTCTGGACAGTGTCGGGTCCGGGTCTTGTTCACCTGAAGCTTCCGCACGTTATAAACAAAGTGGACACATGTGTTCAGAGCAGCGGAGACAGTGACACTCCCTCCCCCTGTCTCACCCTCTGTCTCTCACCCTGACTCACCTCCCTCTGCTGCGTTCAAGTGCTGCTCGGAATGTGATTTTTATTTTTATTTTTTTTATTAATATATTTATCCATATTTGCTTGGTTTCATATGCGTAAAGTGTGTGTGTGTGTGTAATACATGAACATTTAAATGTTTAAAAAGCAATGACGTTATATTTTAGACATTTTTTATATATTGTTTTGAGCTTAATAGTTCTGGCCATCCACACTATAACACATCCCTGCAGTTTTCAAAATAAAAGTTAAATTTCTGATTATCCACATCAAAATAAAGGCCTTGAGTTTTGTCTGTCCACACTAAAACACATTCCTGCAGTTTTAAAGTAAAACGCAGCAATGGGACTATTTTTAAAAACAAAAAATGTATTAAAATAAAAAATAGAAAACATCTATAACATAACAATTTTTAAATAACAATAAAAAGAAGTACAATTTCTTTTTTTGGAAATCTAATCTTCAAAGATACATATGTATATATATTAATAATATATTCATGTTCAAATAACAAATGAATATGTAAGTGATGAACATCTCTATCTGCCGTTAATATTCACTTAAATTTGAATATAAATCAAAACATATATTAGAAAATACACTGACAGCAAGAATCTGCACTTTCTCGACTCTGATCCCCACGTGTCCCATGGGACCTGAACGCCCCATCATGTCAGTCCTTTTCAGGAGCAGAGCTCCCCCTTGTGGGACGACAGCAGACGTGACGCATTTACTGCAGCTGTTGTTTTAGTCTGTTCATAGAATTACATTGAAAAAATATATATACTGAGACAAAATACATGAAACATTAATGGGAAAAGTTTATTTTGACAAATCAACCAGACTTTATTTATCCACTCAGATTTCACCCACCCACTCATCCACTCACTCAGGGTCAAGGTTAGGGCACACTTTTAATACTTAAGTACAGTAAATGTCATAAACTTTAAGACTTTTACTTTAGTAATACTTTTATACGAGACTGGTGATAATAAAAACACACTCGTAAAAATATTAACGTTTAGTTTTGTATTGCTAAAAATGGCTAGCTCCAGATAAACTAGCATCCATGTTGTTTTTGGGAAACTTGAGGTGAAGTCACTCCCAGGCCAGATTTCTGACTTCTGCCTTAAAGACGTATTAAAGGAGCTCAGTCTAATACTTGAGCTACTGAGGTTTCTAACTCCGGATAACCTGGTTGACACGCCTCGCTTTGGCGATCGCTCTGATACCACATTTGAATGTCCGCGCTGTTCCTTGAGTTGCGACACAGTGGTTTTATTGCTGTGCATTGTCCATAAACAAAGAAAATCAAACAAACAACCAAAACAGCTTCATGAAGAAAAACCGAAAACCGTAAACCGTTTGCCCTTCCGGGTCAAAACCTGAACAATGCCTCCTATATGCACCTGAGCTCCCCCTCTGACAGCACAGCGACCCCACACACACATACTGAGTGAATTACACCAAACCTCATCACACAACCAAGCACATTCAGCTCCTGTAAGACGTTCGCCAAAATCTCCAAATGTCGCACACTACGATAGGGAATTTTGTAAAAGAAGGATTTTTTGTCGGATGACGTCATCTTTTAAGATCAAAGTCAAGTGAAATAGAAGGTAAACAGCGGTGATTGACACTTTGTCCTCAGAGTGCGACGCAGCTTTATTCCAACAACATGCCCGACAAAGGAGACGGATCGCACGTTGGTAGAAACCAACCGCCTCTTCTAATTTTGCCCAACGGAGATCGGCCGACAGCGACTCAGCTCACCAACACCGACATCGCAGTGTTGAACCGACTGTGGAACCATGGGATTGACCCTTTCACTTATAATCGGCACATGAATATCATGCAACAGGATCGCAGCCTTGACGACGGCGACGACTCGGACAGCTCCAACGACGACTTGGACTTTTCCGATGATCGCGAGAACCTCCTCTGCTACCTCAAAACCCTTTTCCTCAGCGGTATTCCTCTGTTCGTCTTTGTTCTGTTCGCATGGTCGGTGGCGCTGATTGTTTTGGATTTCCTTTGCACCTGTCCTCATAACAACGGGTTTGTTTTACCTCATTATCTCTGTCAAGTGTATCACTGACGCAAGCAACAGTGAGCAGGATGGAGCTTCTTCTCAAATCTCATGTACGGAACGTTTTCATGGAGAGGAGAGTAACATTTAAAGCAGGCGCAAACGTCCTCTAAAATTCATCACATAGCGTCCTACCATCCATCCATGTTGTACCGCTTTATCCTCCACATGAGGGTCGCGGGGGTGCCGTGCCAATTTCAGCTGACGTAGGTCGATAGGCGGGGCCACACGTCCTGGACAGATTGCCAGTCCATCAGTGTTGAATCGATTATGGAACCCATTCACTTATAAACGTCAAATGAATATCGCGCAACAGGATCGCAGCCTTGACGGCGGCACCAATGACTCGGCAAACTCCACCGAAGACTTTGCCTTTTCCGCCGATCGCGAGAACCTCCTCCGCTCCCTCAGAACCCATTTCCTCAGGCAGCAGGACTCTGTTTGACTCACAGACGAGCCACGAGGACGTAGCTTCGTCTCAAATCTCATGTACAGAACGTACGGGTATTCTTCCTCAGGGACACACATAGAGACAAAGAGCCATCACGCCGAGTCGTGCCGTGCCAGGTAGTGGAAAAGCACCATTAGAGTCACAAAGTACAAGCTAAAGAGGCTGAAATGAAAATAATACAGATGGAGCGCTCAACATTTTGCGTCATACACACAAATATAAAACATGAACAGGGAAAAACCCCCAAAGCTTGACTGTGTTTTGAAGCGCGAAAGGGAATCGGCTCGCTTAGCGCTATATCTGTAGCACTTTCACGTCACTGCACACAAACTGTTACAGAAACGTACACGATTAACGGAGAGACGGCGTAGAAGCTCCAAAGTGGGCTGGGCTTTGATCATATTTAAGATCCGCCTCCATTCATTGTTCAGTGCAGTTTTTCATGACATAGATGAGACAGAACACACCGTCCATCCGTCTTTTACCACTTTATCCACATGTTGTGAATTTAATTTAAATAGAGATGATTTGTTTAAAAGATAGTTGCATGTAAATTATTTTACGTAAAAGAATTTCATGGGTAATAGTAAGCAAATAACAAACAACAAGGTACATTCTCTTTACAAGTAAAAGCACTGGTGTAAATTTTACTCAGAGTAAAAGTGACTTTTTCAACAAGGTTGGGGTTCTTTCTTGTCAAGGGGACACAAATCTCACCACTTTGAGTTCCCGGAAATATAACATATTTTTGGACTGGGGGAGGAAACCGTCGCACACACGGAGAGAACACGCAAAGTGTTTCGAGAACCCCCGGGCCACATCCAGTGCATCCCTTATGCTGGTCCCCAGCTTGGATGAAGGTGATAGGATAGCTTCAGGAACGGCGTCTGACATAAAAACTTTGCCAAATCAAGTTTGCGGATCACTGACGACTCCACTTTGGCGTAAACAGACATTTTTAGAAAGTTGTGTTCTTGAGTTCTTCTCTTGCCTTGAGGCTTTGCCTCCTCGTCTTTCCTCAGACGACCCGGTCGACTAAAAACGTTTGAGTGTCTTCGATGATGCCATAGATGACATCATATATTATTTAATTGGTCTTTTAAGATCAAAGTCAAGGGAAATAGGAGATAACATTAATACAACATTCTTCTTCTTCAAACAGTGGTGACTCACACCTGATTCTTTGTCCGCAGAGTGACGCAGCTTTATTCCATCATGGTCGACAAAGGCGACGGAGTGCACGTTGGTAGGAACCAACCGCCTCTTCTGATTCTACCGCATGGAGATCGGCCAACGGCCACTCAGCTCACCAACAGTGACATCGCGGTGTTGAATCGACTATGGAACCTGGGAATGGACCCGTTCACTTATAATCGGCAAATGCTTATCATGCAACAGGATAACGACATCGACGGCACCAACGACACGGACAGCTCCATCGACGGCGACGATTCGGACTTTGCCAACAATCGCAACAACCTTTTCAAGACCCTCTGCCAAAGCAGCGTTCCGTTTTTACTCCTTCTCCTGCTCGCGTGGTCGGCGGCGGTGATTATTTTGGACTTCTTTTGCGTATGTCCTCGCGATAATCACTTTGTCTCCCCTCTCTGTCAAGCGTATTGTTGACGCCCGTGACAGTGAGCAGGACGCTAGCGACAGAGATGTTGAGTTAGAGTTTTGACACAAAAAAAAACAAGCCCTGTGGGAGCATCTTCTCAAGTCTCACATGCCAAAACTTTAAGGGCGCCCTCACAACCCTTGTGATCAGTGCCCGAAGCAATGGGGGTTGGGGTAACTTGCTCAGGGGTACCCCAGCCCTTTGACCTGGTGGGGACTCAAACTGACAACCCTCCGGTTACAACCCAAGTTCCCTATTCACTTGGCCACGGGCTGCAGGGTTCGATGGGAGTGTCCAGCATAGTCTGTACATTAAAAGACTCCTCTCGTATCCCACTTCCCCTTCGGGTGGCAGTACAAGTCTGGACGCAGGGAATAGGACGCATTCCTACCAAAGAAGAAGAGAGCGATGCTACGACTCCCTCGGACACGTCTGGTTCGAGCGGCTCACAGTTGAAAGGTCGGTCAGGCAGTGGAGTCAGGGTGTCCGCCGGTTCAAGGGTCGCCAGGTCGAGGCTCGGATGATTATCCTTGGCGATTACTTCTTCTGTTCAATTTCTGTTTAGTGAGCGGGGCTTATACTCCACCTACTGGTGGGGCGGAAATTCAGTTTGCACATGCGCTCTTTGCGCACGGTTCCAAAGTCTGCACGTTGTTGGCGTAAGCGCGGCATGCGCACGGCGTTTGTCGGGTCCACGCCGATGTGTGCGGCGGTAAACCAGGGCCTGAAGTCGAATGTTTCGAACCAGGACTTGGCCGCTAACTGGGAGTAAGTGCAACGACAAAAACAAAAGGCAGGACAATAACACTATTAATAACATGCAACATGTTTTTGTTATATTTTTATTGAACAATGGACTTTTTTGTAGAAAAAATGTAGGTACATTTAATAAGGTATGACGATTACATGACATACAGAGTACTAACGTATGTGGAGGTACAGGAAGTGATTCTCGACCTCCAGAACTCAAACATGGTAACAAAAAGAATAGGTTGCAATGTACTCGGCATTGAGTTCTTACTTTTAAAAAAACTCTTGCTTCCTCGTATCAAATTCAAACCCACAAAATGAGTATTTGCTGCATATGTAAACTGACGGACCAGACTTTAAGGTTGGAGGTTTTAGGACCCTGAGCTGAACTAAAAAGAATATTCCTACGAATAGAAAAGTGTTTGTTTTTCTATATAGAAAAAGACAAAAGCATTAATTTCAACATCTACAGTAAACAAAAGTTTCCTTGAAAAGTAGACGAGCATTTCCCAAACTTTCTAAACAGGGAAGAAAACACAAACATCGGCTTCTCATTAAAACTTAGTCAATTTTGCCAAAAATTTCACAAACAATGAAAACTGGGCCTGCAAGCTCCAAAATGGCCGCCTTCCTGTTAGATTTACATGTCCGTCACAACTGTCGCTGCATCACCCAACAAATTCTTTGAGCCATTTATTTGACCCGCCCATTTTTACCCAAATTTGCCACACACATTCACTCTTTCATGCGTCAGCAAAACTGACATGAAGACTTTTACTCTGAAGGGTTTTATCACTTCCTGTCCGTCAGTGAGGAGGTAGTACATGTTAGTATACTTAATATACTTGATTATACACAATATTATACGCAGCCCGACAGGAATTCATTTTTTCTTCCATTTTTAAAGATTAAAATAATTTTTTAATAATAATTTTTTTCCTTCAGTTTCCGTTACCCTTCGTTGTCAGAAATAGTTTGGACGTAAGTTACTGCAGATACAACATGATCGCCTGTGTTAAAAACACAGATTTTAGAATCAAAACATCCATGTTGTTTCTCACTGAATGGAACACGCAGTGGGATATTTGGAGGTGAACACTTTCTTCTCCGTCCCGTACACGAAGAAGCTGTAGTTTTTTCCTTTGTACGCGTAATGAGCGTGAGTGAGCGGCACCAGCTCGATGGTCTGACGCTACAACAAACAAACAAAACACAAGGAATAAAGTTAGTGTCGCTCCTTTAATTCATGTTATTTTGGAGGGTTGATGTTGTCTTCAACACAGTCAGCTCTGATATATCTCATCAACAACACTCTGCTGACATCTAGTGTCCTGGAAATGAAACGCAGTGACTGCTTCTTCTCAACAACCGTTCTTCTTATCAACTGTTCTTTGTCAACTGTTCTTCTTATCAACTGTTCTTCTCCTCAACTGTTCTTTATCAACTGTTCTTCTCCTCAACTGTTCTTCTTATCAACTGTTCTTTATCAACTGTTCTTCTCCTCAACTGTTCTTTATCAACTGTTCTTCTCCTCAACTGTTCTTTATCAACTGTTCTTTATCAACTGTTCTTCTCCTCAACTGTTCTTTATCAACTGTTCTTATCAACTGTTCTTCTTATCAACCGTTCTTCTTATCAACTGTTCTTCTCCTCAACTGTTCTTTATCAACTGTTCTTCTCCTCAACTGTTCTTTATCAACTGTTCTTCTCCTCAACTGTTCTTTATCAACTGTTCTTATCAACTGTTCTTCTTATCAACCGTTCTTCTTATCAACTGTTCTTTATCAACTGTTCTTTATCAACTGTTCTTCTTATCAACTGTTCTTCTTATCAACCGTTCTTCTTATCAACTGTTCTTTATCAACTGTTCTTCCTATCAACTGTTCTTTATCAACTGTTCTTCTTATCAACTGTTCTTTATCAACTGTTCTTATCAACTGTTCTTATCAACTGTTCTTCTTATCAACTGTTCTTATCAACTGTTCTTTATCAACTGTTCTTCTTATCACCTGTTCTTATCAACTGTTCTTTATCAACTGTTCTTATCAACTGTTCTTCTCATCAACTGTTCTTTATCAACTGTTCTTTATCAACTGTTCTTATCAACTGTTCTTCTTATCAACTGTTCTTCTTATCACCTGTTCTTCTTATTACCTGTTCTTATCAACTGTTCTTATCAACTGTTCTTCTTATCAACTGTTCTTATCAACTGTTCTTCTTATTACCTGTTCTTTTTATCAACTGTTCTTTATCAACTGTTCTTCTTATCACCTGTTCTTCTTCTCAACTGTTCTTGTCAACTGTTCTTCTTATGAGCTGTTCTTTGAGCATTTGAACAGATGAATAAATGAACGGTGGTTTGATTAGTTTTACCTGCTGCAGGATGCGGCTGGTGGACGTGTGCCGATTGAAGTGTTCGGTTATCATTTTCCTCGAAATGTCGCAGATCTCCTGATCGGGGAAACCCTGGAGAGGATAAACCTGAGAGAGAAGTTTTAAGATCTCAAGATAAGAAAATCCCTGAATAATATGTAAAGATGATGTCGCTGCTTTTATTTTGCTTTACTTGTTAATTCGTGCCATATTCTTACATCAGTGGTTCCCAAACACCAAAAGAATTGTGACTACCGTGCGTGAAAAATAATGAGTTTAATTTGATCGTAATAAGTCATGATGATGTAAGATGCAGCGCCCCCTTGTGGCACATTAAAACAAGAAATCCCAAGGACTGTATGTTGGCGGGTTAAACGGGATCTTCACGTTTTTCTCCATTCACGTTTATTACCACAAGAATTCACCACGATGAACTTAAGAGTAAGTTAAGTGGGTTTTTTTTTACCAGAATGTTCTCGTCGATGAAGAGCGGCGCTCCCTTCACCTTCTCAAACTTCTCGTCAGGGAAGTCAGGCTGACGATCGGGAATAAATCCCTCCACGTTGTTTTTCCTGCATACACAGAAAAACATGAGCCGCAGAAGACTCTCTGTGTGTGTGTGTGTGTGTGTGTGTGTGAGCCAAAAACATTCAGTGTGGGAAGACCAGGTTTTAGGGTTGGAATGGTTAAGGTTTGTGTTTCAGGTATTCCTCATGTTGTGAGGACCTACATCCATTAACAGTGTCTCATTAAGGGGAAGACAAAATCAAGTCCCAATAATGTCAATCATTACATTTTAAGGTGAAGACATGATGTGTTACCTCTACAGGACTTTTTCTGTCATAAACACTGAACTTATCGGTACCAGTACTGGAGAACAAAACCTGGTCCTACTGAGGCAGAACCTCATTTCTGAGGAACTGGTTACATTTTGGACTAAGCATTGTGATTATGGTTGAGGTTATTTATTAACTGGACGTCAATGCAGAGTCTTAACATGGATGGAAATACAGGAATGTGTGTGTGCGTGTGTGTGCGCGTGTCAGACCATGTGACCGTGAGCAGGATGAAGTGCAGCAGGTTTTGGCTGCCGTTACAGAGGCCGCAGGTCTTGAAGCCGTGGCCGTGACAGCTGATGCACCTGAGGGCGAGAGGACAGCAAACCGACCACTTTATTAGGTACACCCGCTTTAACAGAGGTCGACCAGTTGGGTCCTTCTGTGGCTTTTTGGCCAATTGTCTCTCGTTTCGTCGGTCATTTTATGCAAAAGAGAGGAATGTTTGAGGGAGAGAAAAACAGAAAAAAAGTCATGTCACTTTAATTTGCCCTTATTGTTTTGTTTTGGTGTGTATCCACCGAGTGGAACAGTTTGGTTTAGTACGGTACATTTCCATTTGTAACAAAACTGGTGTTTCCTCAACGGCCACAAACTGAGCAGGTTGTCCTCCATTGTCGTCTCTTGTGTCACTTGTCGTCATCGTCGTTGTCGCACCAGTACGACATTCTCAGTTGAAACCAGGGCTGGACTGGCCATGGCCGCCCACCATGATTATATATACGACACACGGAGGATACATTCTCATCGTCTTAAATACCGTCACAGTCGATAAAAATTATTTATAATAAACTTGTGAGGGTTTTACTGTTTCAAACCGCACCAGGACAGGGACTCGGCTTATGTTGAGTCAGTTTATAAGAACAAGTAAAGCTCCAGATAATTCCCAGACCCAGACCCAGAACCGGACTCTCACCTCTTCCGACCTCGGCCATGGCAGGAGGTGCAGCGCTTGTTCCTGGACGAACCGTGACCGTGACAGAACGTGCAGCGCTTCTGCAAAACAACGTGTGACTGTTTGAGTGACACAGGTTTTTTATTTATGACCACAAACATAAAGCACACACACACTTTGATCTTTGTGCTTTTCTAATGACACTTAAAACTTCTGCTTCTGCTTTATCCTCCACCGGAGGGTGCTAATCTCAGCGTCACACCCTGGACAGTTCACCAGTCTATCGCAGGGTCAGCGGGAATATTTCCAGACAAATTGTCACTCACATCAAAGACATAACAGCTGTAGCATAGACGCTAGCATAGACGTCAAGGAGATCGCAGCTTATTCAGCCGACAGTTATTAGTCGTATCACAGGATTTCTGGCGTGTTTGCCGATATCTGATATTACATTTTAAAGCCGATATCTGACCGATAATGTCAGATATAACATTGTGCCTCTGCAGAGCTTAGAGGTGCCTTCAATGAACCCGTGAATTTCATGACTTCTGCAAAAACACAAACAGTCCATGAGAATCAAGTACAAAAATATGTCTCATTATGTATAAAAAGTTTAAATATGTCTCATTATGTATAAAAAGTTTAAAAATAGCTCATTATGTATAAAATGTTTAAATATGTCTCATTATGTATAAAAAGTTTAAAAATATGGCTCATTATGTATAAAAAGTTTAAAAATATGGCTCATTATGTATAAAAGGTTTAAATATGTTTCATTATGTATAAAAGGTTTAAATATGTTTCATTATGTATAAAAAGTTTAAATAAGTCTCATTATGTATAAAAAGTTTAAATATGTCTCATTATGTATAAAAAGTTAAAAATGTCTCATTGTGTATAAAAAATTTAAATATGTCTCATTATGTATAAAAAGTTTAAATATGTCTCATTATGTATAAAAAGTTTAAAAATAGCTCATTATGTATAAAATGTTTAAATATGTCTCATTATGTATAAAAAGTTTAAAAATATGGCTCATTATGTATAAAAAGTTTAAAAATATGGCTCATTATGTATAAAAGGTTTAAATATGTTTCATTATGTATAAAAGGTTTAAATATGTTTCATTATGTATAAAAAGTTTAAATAAGTCTAATTGTGTATAAAAGGTTTAAATATATTTCATTATGTATAAAAAGTTTAAATATGTCTCATTATGTATAAAAAGTTTAAAAATAGCTCATTATGTATAAAATGTTTAAATATGTCTCATTATGTATAAAAAGTTTAAAAATATGGCTCATTATGTATAAAACGTTTAAAAATATGGCTCATTATGTATAAAACGTTTAAAAATATGGCTCATTATGTATAAAAGGTTTAAATATGTTTCATTATGTATAAAAGGTTTAAATATGTTTCATTATGTATAAAAAGTTTAAATAAGTCTCATTATGTATAAAAGGTTTAAATATATTTCATTATGTATAAAAGGTTTAAATATGTTTCATTATGTATAAAAGGTTTAAATATGTTTCATTATGTATAAAAAGTTTAAATAAGTTTCATTATGTATAAAAAGTTTAAATAAGTCTCACCATGCCTCGACCAAAGCAGGCAACACACCGAGTTCTTCCACAGCCGCTGCATTTGTGACACGTCTGCAAAACACACGTAGACTGAGATCAGACCTGGTAATGACGTCCTTCCTGTGTGATCTGGAGTCTTTAATCTTTAATCTAATCCTGCCCCTCTAACGGTCGCCCACTTCTTAAAGATGGAAAATCTTACTGTGACATAAATGGCGACATAAATCGCGGCACACATCCTATATCAAAACGTGCGGCTTGATCGGGAATTTCCAAGCGTTTTGAGTAACCATGGCAACAAAAATGTGAATAATTTCCACATACACGGTATAAAAAATGATCAAAACCCAGCCCACTTTGGAGCTTCACAGTGTTGTCGTACTTTAACGTAGAGACGTGGTTTTAAATGAGTAACAAGACTTGAGACTTTTCTCACCTAAAACAAAGTTTTGATACATATTACGGTTTTTACACAATCGCAGTTTCTTTTTTGGACGTTTTCAGATTTTATAATGAGTGTGTATTGCGCCTGAGTGGCGTCTAACCCTGTGTGTGTTTTCATTCTCATATGACTTGTAGTTTTTCTTAAAATCACCTAAAAGCGCAGAGTTCTGCTCAAACCTCCCATTGACTCTCATGTTAAAATCTGCTTTTGAGTTTTTATTAAAAATGAAGATGAGGGTGATTTTAAACTGTAATTTCTCTGTCAATTCACAGCCGTTTTTACACAAATTTAAATGTCTTAGCTCCTGAAAGCATCCTGACGCACACAAA
Organism: Solea solea; assembly: GCF_958295425.1. Classification (NCBI taxonomy): domain Eukaryota; kingdom Metazoa; phylum Chordata; class Actinopteri; order Pleuronectiformes; family Soleidae; genus Solea; species Solea solea. The sequence goes on from NC_081139.1 coordinate 27,242,083, forward strand.
CCAGAAATCTAATCTCTATCACCAACCGTTTTTGAAATAAAAACTTTAAAAACTTTAAAAAAACGCTGCTTTCTCTGTTTTTCACTGGTTTTGGACAGTTAGAAACAGGTGAGTCGAGGAGGGGGAGGGGCTTGTGCAACCAGCTGCAACAGTCAGTCACTTACTAAACGATTCACTTTGGAACCCAAAAAATACAACTCCCACGGCTCTTTTGACGACAAAAACAGTACATCACAGAAACGGAGAAAATCCGTCTGCCGTGCCTTTATGAAGGAAGTGTGAGGGACGCGGATCTTCTCCACCGTGTCGGTAAATCTCTGGGGTAAAACAACCGGGACGTCCCACGGTGCAGGAGGCACGCCGTACTGAGGGCCGTCCACCGCTTGTCCTGGTGCAAAAATAAAAACATAAGCCCCGACATCAGCGTGTTAACAAGGAGCAACATTTAAAAAAATGACCAGCATTCTCCTTTAACCTTTTTACCTTTATACAATTAAAATTTAAAAGATTTAAGTCACAATTAATCTCCTGGATATTTCTCAAAAATTCAGGCGGCATTTAGAGCGAACAAACATGTTTGTTTTAATAGTCACTAACCTCACGTTTGGTATGGTTTCCCCGACGTCATAGCTCCTCCTCAACGTGGGAGGAGCGTCAAAGCAATGGCTGCGTGAAACTGCCATGATGTGGTTTTACACACGACACTAACACACTAACTAGGGACTTGTTAAGCAGCTGTTTTGGGTTTAACTGAATCATTAGAATCAGTTGATTACGAATCGTTCAGTACTTCCTGTGTGACCGGAGCGCACTTGCTTGCACGTGCACACACACACACACACACACACACACACACACACACACACAAAACACATTCTATCCAACTGTTTTACCATTGTAGGGTTCGTACTGCCAGGCGCTGGTTCTGGTCTCAGTGTAGGTCTCCAGTCGATACTGTGGCAGGAAGGAGGAGGAGTCAGAGAACACTGAAGGTGTTATGATCAACAAAAGTATTTGTTAAATGTGTTAAAAAGGTGGGAGGTTCCAAATTCATACACCAAAACAATAACATCCACCAACAGACTGACTGCCAAATAATGAGCTATTATCTGTATCCACCAAGAAGCTGACTGCCAAATAATGAGCTATTATACACATCCACCAACAGACTGATTGCCACATAATGAGCTATTCTATACATCCAACAACAGACTGACTGCAAAATAATGATGTATTCTCTAAATCAACCAAGAGACTGTCTGCAAAATAATGATCTATTCTCTACGTCCACCTATAGACTGACTGCCAAATAATGAGCTATTCTTTACGTCCACCTACAGATTGACTGCCAAATAATGAGCTATTCTATACATCCATCAACAGACTGACTGCCAAATAATGAGCTATTCTCTGCGTCCACCTACAGATTGACTGCCAAATAATGAGCTATTCTATACATCCACCAACAGACTGACTGCCATATAATGAGCTATTCTCTACATCCACAAAGAAGATGACTGCCAAATAAAGATTATGGATTTAGCGCCGATTTAAGTGTAAAATGGTTCCGATCAGTTCATGTGTGTGATATCTCTGCGACATCTTCAGACAGATCAGGATGATGTAAGATGGTAATAACTACAAGCAGGTTGAGTTTGATACAGATCCAGAAGGTCTTCTGGATTCAGTGGATCACTTTGGACTAAGTTGTTCTTTAGATAAATAACCTAGGGGGCTCCTACCCTGAACACAGTGCTGGGCCTCAGATCTTTGAAGGTGAGGTTCCTGGCAGGTTTCGCGCTGTACGTCCATTTTGAATTCACAAATGTCAGCAGGGCTTCTCTGGCCTCGTCCTCCGATATCGTCGGAACCCTGTGGGACAAACCCCCCAACAAAGACGCAGTTATACAATTGGGTCTTTAACTTTCTGTCGGGTAAATCACAGAATCATCAGCAAAGTGTTTTTATATATGAAGTCAACAAACAGTGTGGGCACTACCTGATGTCAGGCACCAGAGTGTTTCTGTCCAGTTCAGGCTGGGGGTTGTAGGCCGGGGGAGGCGGGTACAGTGGGTTATCATCCGCTGAACACAAGACCAGAAGACCAGACGAACACAAGAACACAAAAACCACAAGAACACAAAAACACAGGACAAGATAACCACAAGAACACAAGACCAGAAGACCACAAAAACACAATACCACAAGACCACAAGACCACAAAACCACAAGACCACAAGACCACAGGACCACAGGACCACAAGACCACAATACCACAAAAACACAAGACCAGAAGACCACAAAAACAGAAGACCACAAAAGAACAAGACCAGAAGACCACAAAAACACAAGACCACAAAAACAGAAGAACAGAAGACCACAAAAATACAAGAACACAAGACCACAAAAGCACAAGACCACGAGACCACAAAAACAAAAGACCACAAGACCACAATAACACAAGACCCCACAAACACAGGTAGTGATTGTTTGAGTTTAAAGAAATTTAAAGAAAAACAGAACAGAGGAGAAGAGAAACAAAGACTCACGTCCTCCGCTGTGGCCCCCGTATCCATGGACGTCATCCAGCCAGCCAGGAGGGGGCGCTGATGGCCCCTCCTCTGGTATGTTGGGGTCAAATGTACCTGAAAAAGTTTTCAGTTCGAGAAGATAATAAGTATCTCTTCAGTAAAATGAATGAAAAAGGTGTGGTTTTTCTACATTCTTCAACAACATTTTGGAGGGGATTTATTTATTTGTTTATTTATTAATATGTTAATAATAAAAAATGTGTCACAGGTCAGTTAGCAACAGGATTTTACAGGGTTTATGGCCATCTAATAAAACAGAACACTTTAATAATAAAGACATGGCACGTTACCGACAACAAAACAAACATTTGAGACATTTTTAGAAATGAAAAGAAATTTGCATTTTCAGTTAGACGTAGTCCAGTTAATCAGTTTGACTTTTTATTTTAAATAATCAGCATGGGCCAGTTATTATTTCGTAATTAGCCATTTGCTTGTTTTGTGGTAGATGCCGATTTTTTTGAAATCGGGGGGCCCAAGGCCGATAAGTGAAGCAGATGTTACGTTTTAACATTTATGAAGTTTATGAGAATATGACATTTTTAATTTAAGAAATGTATTAAACTACATATTAAACACACAGGCATCAAAACATTTTGTGATGTTTTTGACAAAATTGTGCATTTTGTACTGAAAGGCTGATTGATAAATAATAATTAGACAATTTATTTAAAAAAAAAAAAAAAACACTAAAAGGAAAATATTGGCCCAAGCGATTTATCGGTCTTCAACCATCCCTGCTTGTCCAGACAGGTTTGTTAAAATAGGAAAAGTTTAAATTCAAGTTCAAATACTGTTTCTACCTCCGCCTGTGTGTGTCCATGTGTGTGTGTGTGTGTGTGTGTGTGTGTGTTTTAAGCCCTGAACACACACACACACACACACACACATGGACACACACAGGCGGAGGTAGAAACACAACTGACTTTGAATTATGTTAGAAAAGCATAAAAATAAAATGCGTTAAACTGTTGAGACTGGCATGCGACTGTGATATTTAATATAAACTCAGCTTCACTTCAACAAAATAATACAACCTGATTTTACACAATGGTGTCTTGATTGTGACACTTCCGAGGCACCGTAAAAAAAAGAAGAATAAAAAATTACTTGCGTCACGATTTAGCTGCGACACAAATACTCTGTGAGCAGCACAAACAGCAGACCTAAACCTCGAGCCCTCGACGCCCGGCAGATAAAAACACAGCCAAGTTTAGCTCCAATAACAATACCTCAGGGCGGGGGAGGGGGTTAAAAATATCATCCAGTAGGTGTTTCCCCAAAAAAGATCGGCACTGAGATGGAGGGAGAACAACAATTGTACCAGCAAATGACGGCAAGGTGGAATTTAGTTCAACCCTTTACAAATCGACAGTAAGTGTAACAACATGAGCACAACGGCTGCTTTTAAAATTAAAATTAGTTGTGATTTTTCATCTTCTGAAATGTTTTTCTCCTTTTTCAAAAATTAGCAAGTCAGTCAAACTTTGTCCTTTTTACTCAAAAATTCATCTTAAATCTCACAATTATAAGGAAAGAAATGAAAAACATTTTTTTTAATTATGAGACAAACATCAGAAAAACATTTTGTCATTTTTAGTCAGAAATTTGACATACGGAATTGAGGAAAAACCCTGAATTATGAGATGAAAGTTAGAAAAAGCAACTCAAATATGAGTATGAATTCTACTTAAATCTAAGAATTGTGAGGGGAAAAAAACTGAATTATAAGACAAATGTCAGCAAAGATATCTGTTTCACTCAAAAATTCTACCTAAATCTGAAAATGATGAGGAAAAAACCTGAATTATGAGACAAACGTCAGAAAAAGTCAATCAAAATGTGTCTGTTTCACTCAAAAATTTTACTTCAATCTCAGAATTATGATAAACTATTTATAGACCTAAATCTCTGACTTTAATATCAGAATTCTTTTTTTGTTCATTTATTTTTGTTTCCACATGAAACTCTAATCCTGTTATATGGACCAAATAAACCACAAAATATTGACATTTAAGAGGCTGAAAAATCTGAGAAACTTTCAAAACCTTCCAATTTTCGGCAAAAAAAATGAAAAAAAAAAAAAAATTTGAAAATAATTTTACACACTGGACCTTTTTAAGTGGCTGCCACGTGATTGGCTGACTGTGAAGCAGGTGTGCCTAATAAAGTGGCCTGTATATGGTGGACGATAACTGGCGAATGATCGATTAATTAATCGGGAAAACGGTTCCCAGTGGAATTTGACACTTGGCGTAATAACGACAGGCGGTTTCACGTCTAAACCAGCAAGAAAAACACAGATAAACCGCGATGAACCGCAGTTACTAAGTTAAGCCAGTTAGCCAGTTAGTTAGTAAATTAGATAGATAGTTAGTTAGTTAGTTAGTTAGTTAGTCCAAGAAAAAAAGGGTGGGTGGGCGTGGGTCTCGGCGATTTAACCGACGGCTCGATGCAACAGTCCGCTTCAAACCACCTCCACCTCAACGAGAACTTTCATCTCCGTGGTGAACAAAACAAACACCCCTCACGTTTTTAAACACACTCACCGCACTCTTCGTCTTTGGGCTCCATATTCCTTCTACTTCTTCTTCTTCTTCTTCTTCTTCTTCCTGACTGACCGAGAATCCACGCTCACGAAGTCCCGAGACGTAATAAAAACAAACCAGGATCTTGCGTGATTTCCGGTTTGAGTTTTTTAAAATAAAAGCCCAACATTATAGTTCCACGATTTTTTAGCGGACTTTCTCCACTCTGTGTATTTATCTCACTGTGAGATATTCAGTCTCCAAGTTTGTAAACCGCTCACTCTCCCACACCAAAGTCCATAGAGAAAATCAGTGTTTTATCATCACAGCACACAGGAGTTGTTGATCCTCTGCTGCCTCCATCACTAAGTTCAAATGTTTATGTTTGTGATTATGGCTTTTTAAATTTTTAATTTAGACAGACCTCAGTGACACAAAGCGACCACACAAGGCAGCACTAGACCAGCACCACGTGTGATCACGTTAACCAAAAATGCTTATTTTCAAAGATGCAAACTCTGCTACTTTTAACGTTCTGACTTATTTGTTTCACAGCGAGTGGGTTCTATGCATAACTTTGACCGTGGAACGTCTATGGAACTTGATCTGTGTCAATATTTTCAAACGACACTTTATAGAAAGCAAAATAATATTGATTTAATCATTCAAAAATATTGTATTTTATTTCTTGGAAATACACTTGTTGTTTGTGCTCCCTCACATGTTATTTGTGCCATGGTTTTTTGTTTGTGGGCGGGCCTTAAGAAGCGGCCTGCTGATTGGCTACTGAGTGATGGAATGAGAGCTCAATGGACAGGAAGTCATCAAAGGCTTGCAGTGTCTGTCTGGAACTCGTTCCCAATTTTTTCCCCGTTGACATCTGACAAAATAATTGTAACTTTAGATACTTACAATTATTTTGTCAGATGTCGACAGGGAACAAGGTTCCGTTTTTGATGTAAATGGAATGTAGCATAAACTGTAGCAGATTTACGACTTTGCTCGCAGAATGACGACATTTTACTTACAGTATGTCAATCGCAGTCTTGTATAAAGAAGCACCTAAAAGTATGTGACCAGAAAATGACTTTAGTACAACTTGAAGTTACTTTTATTTTTTATAATATTACTTAAGTAAAAGTCTTGAAGTTTATGACATTTACTGTACTTAAGTATCAAAAGTGGGTGTGGGTTAAATTCCCGGCTCTGCTCATATGTGTCCTTAAGCAAAGACACTGAACCCCATGTTGCAGCGAGTGAATGGGTGAAAACTGTAGTGTAAAGCAGCTCAGACCATAATACCAGCTCTTATATTTCTGAGAGAGTTAAAGGAAATGTAAATAACAAAGTAAAGTATGTGAATATTTGTGCTTCTTTATTTTTAGATGTCTTAAAAATCTTCGTTGAAACGTCCCCATTTCTTTTCTGTGAAATCTGCGACAGACTTTTACTTTGAAGCTAAATCTTGAAACTTCCTGTCCCGGCTCGTCTGTTGATGTGTGCGCCACGCCCACATCGTGTGCGTTCCAGGAATTTACCAATTAAACAAAGACTTCATGAAACATGGTCCGTGTATCTTTTGGTCATTCGATTTTCAATTCACAAATGATATTTAAAAACAAAAAGTGAGTGGTTATTTAATTTTCGTTTTAAAATACAAACATTAAAATTGAATGACAAGGTTTTTTTCTTTGTCAATGTCAGAAAGGGATGGACTAACTTAAAAATATTATTTGTTTTATATTTCCTAGTTAGAATAACAACATTAAATTAATAAACATATCAGCTGGGATGATTTTGGAAAGTTAAAGGCGACATAGAATGCTTGTATCACACATATATGTTAGTTATGGAGGTCTACTTACATATATTAACTTGTTTTCATGGTTAAAAACCTCCTAATCGCTGCAAACGAGCCGATCAAAATATCTCCTCACTGACGCTCTCGTCAGCCGCGCTGTTTCAGACCAAAACCACACCCCCAGAACCAGGACTGTGTTGTGATTGGCCAGCCAACGAGAGCTTTCCTACTGTCCTGTGATTGGCCAGGTACCTGGAAGTGACGTAATAGATAGGCCAGCTCTCAGATACACAGCTCCCCCTCTGGCACGGTGGATGCTCTGCATCTCAGCAGCTACAACAAGAGTAGTTCTTCTTCTTCTGCGGTTGAATGTACGCAACTGGATGTGCCCGGACTAGTGCCCGCACCGGGAGGCGCTACGGTGGTGAGAGGAGTGGTGAGGATTTTTGATGACGACATCAAACTACGGAAGTGCCGATCCGTTTCGCAGAGCCCAGGAAAACAATACAACACTATTTTCTCAGCAGTGGCTGAACTGTTGTTCTGAAACTTTAGGGTTTCATAAACGAGGTAATGACGCAGATACACACACAAACGCAGCGTTAATAGGAGCTTCCGGTCTATGTGGGCTTTAAAGTCATGGTTTTTATTTTTTAGACGGGACCTACATACGGAGGGAGGATGATGAAGGACATCTCGCCTCCTCCCGTATGTTCAATTTTAATGTTTGTATTTTAAAACGAAAATTAAATAACCACTCATTTCTTGTTTTTAAATATCGTTTGTGAATTGAAAATCAAATGACCAGAAGATACACGGACCGTTAACGTCGTTCCTCTTTTGTTGTTGTCGGTTCTGATTTGTTGTTGTGATTTGTACTTCAGGGCCCCCGTAATAAGTATTTTTAAATCTAAACGTCTTCAATTTCTCGTGTTCAGTATGTGACACATGTTTCTTTTTAAAGTATTTTTGCTCTTTCGATGTTTGAAGGACATTTTCTGATGTCACAGTTAAAACAACAATGTCAGAACATCAATGAACCAACGATCAATTATCGTTTAACGCACCTTTAATTCAGAAAAACGCTGAAGAAAGAGACAGTGAAATAGTTATTGTGATTGTTTGTGTTTTCCTGGCGCTCAGTTTTCAAGAAACAACACAGAGGAAGTAAACAAACCTTTATTTTACATTATTAAAGTAAATCATGTACATACAGTAAATAAAGAAGGCACAGCTTTCTTTTTACATGAAAATTCATTGAGCTTAAAAATGTTCCTTAAATACATAAAGGGTAACAGTGTAAACACATTGTCTCTAAGCACCAGTGTGTAGATTTAAGGGCATTGAAGCATAAGAGACACAGTGTTTTAAATGACGTCAGAAACATTACATTCATCTACATCTTCACTTTAATTATTGCACTAAATTATGACTAATAAGAGCTCACACACAGGTAATATAGAATATTGCATCAGAGGAAATGTGTTTTCACTGACACTGGAAACATGCTGAATGAACCTGACCTGTTTAAAAACAGATTTAAAAATGTAAAAATTCTTTCATTAAAGCGGTAAAAATATAAAATAAAATTAAAATTCTATAGACAGCAATCAACGCAGCTTTTAGCTTCTCTCTTTGACAGCTGGAGTTATAAAATATATATATAAAAAATTCTCTTTGGACGATTAATTGCCATTCCATCGGCTCTAGAATCGATCGTCTGTTACACAGGAAACGCTACAGACATAAAATATGCATCATAATACTTAACGTATACATGTTCAGGGTCGGTGTGTTGTGTCCCGTATGATTTATCGAGGCGATCAGTCAATGTGTGACGAAGTCGTAAGGCACTTCCTGTTTTGTGGCAAAATGGTCGACTAAATGGTGTGTTTTTGTGTCGGTCCAACAAACGAGCTCGGACGATTTCGCTCATTTACGTAGGGCGCAAATCGCCAAAATGGCCGACTTTCTGTTGAGTTGAGGCCATGGTTACTGTCAACTGTTTTGTTCGTCTTGGTCTGTGACATCTTTCCACCCAATTCTCAACTCAATTTTGCCTCTGTTTTCACCTTAGGGGGCGCTATAACAACACTTGAGCAAAGCACAGGTCGGGGAACTATGCCAATATCACATTTTCACCAGACCTGACCTCCATGCTAAATTTCAAGTTAACCCGCTCAAAAATGATCGCAACGCCATGGAGATTATAATAATCTGAAGGAAGAACAGATAACAGCTCTATAGCGCCCCCTAAGGCCAAAGGTGGATGGAGCAAGTCAAAATTAAGTTCCACCAAATTTCACGAAACTTGGTGGGAACTCGTAATAGATCAAGACGAACAAAAGATTCCATTGGGACCACGGCCTCAACTCAACAGGAAGTGGGCGTTTATCATACAACATAAAAACCGACCATTTGGCACGAAACAGGAAGTGCCCTGAAACTTCAACATGCATTGATCGATCGCTTCGAAACTTCATACGTGACACAAGAGACCGACCCCGAACACGTCTACAGACACAAACCTGATAACATTTGAAGCTCATATGACTAACTTCATATCGTTTGGGTTATTTTTACATTCAAAGTGGGATTTTTTTCTCCTTTTGGCCCCGGGGTCTGAAGCTGAACCTGTAGAAAAAGGAGAAAATAAAACAGAGATATTAACAACAACAAATAAATGTTTACAGTGTACATACATCACTGTGGTAGTGACACACGGGGACGTCCAGATGTCCAGATGTGAGCGGATCATCAGGACATTTGATTAAATACTGCAGTCACTGAGCCTGAGCATCTGTGTGTGTGTCATGACAGCGGTGTGGAAAACATTTGAAAGTAGAAAGTGATTTTCTGTTCTGCTGAAGTTAGACGACAGGAAGTATCTTTACCATTATTGATACGGAGAATTATTGACACTCTTATTGATGCTATTCTCTATAATTAGGTGCAAAAGTAGAGACATGATATGAGAATGTGTTTTTAAACTGATGCTTGTGTTCAGTAAAAAAGTTCTAGTAGATCAGTCACGTTGTTTTCCACGACTTCATAGCTCCTCCTCAAAGTGGGTGGAGTCCTCATAGCAACGGCTGCGTGAAACTGTGGTGACGTGGTTTTATAACGCGACGCAAACACAAACTAGTGACTTGTAAAGCAGTATTTTTCACTGAAACTGAATCATGAAGTGAAATACCAGTGAACGTGGTCACGATCGTCATTTTACACATTTTAGCTTTGCTAAATGTTGCAGATGAGCGCATGTTTTCAGGATTTTTAAGTCTTTTTAACTTTTGTTGGCTTTGATTCTCGTGTCAGACGTCGCGCTCATGACTCTTCAGTGACGACACTCTCTGTCCAATCAGAGGCCGGCAGTCTGATGACGTCACAGGGACTAAAAAAAACACTGATGAAGCAGGAAACACCTGCTCATGTTTACCTGAGCTGTCACTGGACAAGAGCCTCTCCTCCTCGGTCTCCTCCTCGGTCTCCTTCTCTGTCTCCTTCTCTGTCTCCTTCTCTGTCTCCTCCTCTGTCTTCTCCTCTGTCTTCTCCTCTGTCTCCTCCTCTGTCTTCTCCTCTGTCTCCTTCTCTGTCTCCTCCTCTGTCTTCTCCTCTGTCTCCTCCTCTGTCTTCTCCTCTGTCTCCTTCTCTGTCTCCTCCTCTGTCTTCTCCTCTGTCTCCTTCTCTGTCTCCTCCTCTGTCTCCTTCTCTGTCTCCTCCTCTGTCTTCTCCTCTGTCTCCTCCTCTGTCTTCTCCTCTGTCTCCTTCTCTGTCTCCTTCTCTGTCTCCTCCTCTGTCTTCTCCTCTGTCTTCTCCTCTGTCTCCTCCTCTGTCTTCTCCTCTGTCTCCTTCTCTGTCTCCTCCTCTGTCTCCTTCTCTGTCTCCTCCTCTGTCTCCTTCTCTGTCTCCTCCTCTGTCTTCTCCTCTGTCTCCTCCTCTGTCTTCTCCTCTGTCTCCTTTTCTGTCTCCCCCTCTGTCTCCTCCTCTGTCTTCACTGTGTCATTCCTCATGTTCTTGGTGTCAGTGCTTCCGTTTCCAATGTTTTGATCTAAAAGAAGCAGCAAATGTTCCGTCTCATAAACAGAATCACATCAAACCAGCAGGAAAGTGAGTGAAATGAGTGAATGAAACATAAAACGTTCATTATATTTACCTGAGGTCATGTTACTGGATATGACGTTCATCATCTTCTCCTCTTCTTTTCTCTCCATGTTCACTGTTTTGTTACAGTTACAGTTTTCCACATTAATGACATTCACACACAAACTCAAATCACATCAAAGCAACAATAAAGTGACTCAGGAGTATAAACATCAACCATTTCATGTGACAAGTATAGTTATAATTCTAAGTATCTAACATTTAGAATCTGACAAACTTTAGATAATTGCAATTATTTTATCGGATGTCGACGGGGAAAACTTGGGGAACGAGACGGACAGAGAGTCCAGTCATCAATTAATAGTTGATTAATGTCGGCAGCCCTGCTCCATATAAACAAAACAACACAATCATTCAAAGTGAAACATGCTGCTTTGTGGACATAATAAGACATTTGAGGACGTCACAATATCAAGGTTTGGGAAACACTGATCAACATCTTCTGACATTCTCTGGATCAAACAACTCATTGATTAATAGTAGAAAATTATTCACTGATTGATTATGAAAAGAATCGTTAGATACAGCTCAATTAATATTTAAATGCCATCAAATATTTCATAACTTACGTCGACTTCTGCGTCTTATGAAGATCAGAACCAGAGCCAGCAGAGGTAACACAACTGTGAAAACTCCAGCAAAAAACATGCCTACGAGAACACCTGTGCTGTGGCAGGACTTTTTCTCAAAGAGTTTCTCTGAAGAAAAGAGAAAACAAACAGGATGTAAATGTACAGACGACAGCATGAGCAGAACAGTGGTCATAACAACGAGGTAAAGACCAACAACATCATACATGAAGACCTGACATGTGTTTAAGGAGAGTCTCACTTGGCATAATGAACTCCTCATCAGTCCTGTGGTAAATGTCCTCCTGTTTGACCACGCAGCGGAAGCAGTTGGTCTTCGTCTCCGTCACAGTGACGAGGAGCGTGGTGTCGTAACGGCCTCGTGTCTCAGAGACCAGTGGCTCCTCTGAATTAAGAGAGGTTCCTTCACACGTCTGCCACTCTACACTCGGCTTTGATGAAGAACCTCTGACCACACACTGGAGCTCCACGCCGGCCTCTGACACGTCAGATATTTCAAGGACTGGCGCCTGAACGGCTCCTACAAACAGCAGGAGAAATGTTATATTCCTGTGGTTATCCATCATCCAGACACGTTGAACCATTTTCTGTGGGTCAGCTCATCAGTCAAACTATTTTAAATTGACCGTGAAGCAAAAACTGTTCATTTAACACATGAATACATGACAAAAGGTGCATTTAAAAAATAAGTCATTACATACATTTAAAATGGTCAAATTACAATTAAGGGCAAGTATATATATATTTTTTATTATTTACCATTTACCATAATCACTAACCTTTTTCAAGTCCAATTCTGTTCCTGAGGACCCGTTCTAAAAGGAAAAAACACAAAAGTGAAGGTTTTTACAGTGAACGTTAGTTACACCATGTATTTTATAATATTCATTTTGTTTAATGTTAATGTTAATACTGGTCAAAATCACTGGATCAGATACCGGACAGATAAAATGTAAAATCAGACATAATCCAAAAATCCTGTATATTTCATGCTTCACTCTGCACAGACTGTAAAAAATGTAAATAAATAGCTGAGTCATGTTTGACTGTATCGGACCAATATAAGTATCTGTAGATACTCGAGTTTGTGATATCGGTATCGTTATTTTCTTGATTAATCCATTCGTTGTTTAGTGGACAGAATGTCAGACAATGGAGGAAAATGTTTTTCATCACTTAAAATTACATTGTGAAGAGGACACTAGAGAGAGGACAAGGTGGAGGTGGAGGTGACCTGCTGTGGTGACCCCTGAAGGGAGAAGAGAAAAGACGACGACTCACCGACGATGAGCTCCATCGTGAATATTTGCCTTCCAGAACTCAAACCTGGAATATCACAGGTGTAAATCCCCGTGTCTTCAATCCTCGTGTCTCTGAGGATCATGGATGCGTTTCCGTTCTTCAGCTCGTCGTAGAAAAGTGACACTCGTCCTCTGTACTGCTCATCCTGACAGCACCAGCCGTCCTCAGTGTGATGTCCAAGCATATAGAGGAACAAGTCTTTACCATTTATGTTTTCCCAACTTATCAGTGAGTTTTTGAGACTCTGATTGTCTACAGAAGAACAGTGAAGGACAACGTCTTCCCCCTCCTTGACGTACGTTCTGGAGACACCTGGGTTTGAGAGAACAAATATATTTGAATGCTTACATTTGAACAGAGCAATCAAAACAAATAATCAAACTTACAATTTCCTGGTGATGTACGTTATGAGCATTTACAACTAGAGCTGCAACGTTCATGAACGAGTTAGGAGTGTGAGAAAACATCCATTCTTAGATGCATCGCGATTCAGACGTGGACGATTCTGAATCGATTCACAAATGTCCAAATTCCCATTATTTAAATTTTAAATAACGTAAAATAAACCGTATGAAAACTCCTGAGTGCAGCGCGCCTTCACCCAGACACTTTATGGGGAGCACATAGGTGAAGGTGGAGGTGACCTGCTGTGGTGACCCCTGAAGGGAGAAGTCAAAAGACGACGACTCACCGACGATGAGCTCCACCGTGGACCTTTGGATTCCAGAACTCAAACGTGGAAGTGTGCAGGTGTAAGTCCCCGTGTCTTCAATCCTTGTGTCTCTGAGGATCAAGGATGCGTTTCCGTTCTTCAGCTCGTCGTAGAAAAGTGACACTCGTCCCATGTACTGCTCATCTTGACAGCACAGCCCGTTCTCGTAGTGCCGGCCTCTGTAGTAGAGGAACACTAATTTATCTTGGTTCATCCAGTCTACCACGGTGTTCTCAAGGCTTTCTACAGAAGAACAGTGAAGGACGGCATCTTCCCCCTCTGTGACGTACGTTCTGGAGACACCTGGGTTTGAAAGAAAACATAATATATTTGAATGGTTACATTTGAGCAGAGCAATCAGGTAACATTTACATGACACGTCTTTTACTCTAAAGCAGCAGTTAAATCATTTCTAAAAGGTTCAATATTTACTGCTCTGCTATACTGTATGCATCTATAGAAAACTACTGAACACAAATGTTTCTACTTCATTCTATTGACTTTAGCCTGAGAGCTCAACAGTGATGTCAAAAACCAGTGATTCCAATTCCTCCAAGATCATATCATTATGATTATTATTATCATCATTACTGTGAGTGAAGTTCTTTTTATTAAAATAACAATTAGAGGCAGACAGATTAATAGTGTCTCAGATTAATTGGGTCGATGTTTGGCATTTCTTTATAATCGTAAAATTAAAATTGGCTGATTATTACTTATGTTGATATTCATATATATTTTAGGCAGATGTGTTGATCCTTAAATTGTGAATTTGTAGATCAGGGGTGCCCAAAGTTTGTTTTAACAAGGGTCAGATTTGATCATGTGAAGATAGCCGGGGGCCAATGGTCCCTTCAGAAGTCCAGCCAGCAGCCATACACTTGTGCGCTTTGAGTCAATATGTAAATCAGTGTTTTTAAAAAGCCGAACGTGGGGCCAGCATTAATGTCGGAGAGTCGCGGCCCTAACTCATGTGGTGCCTTATATAAGATTTTAGGTTTTTATTTTTACACTTTACAATTGACTTTTTATTGTTACATTCATGTTGTTAATAAATGATTCAAATGTGACAATAATGTCTTAGTGTGGTACATTGGAAACAACTGATGGACACCGTGTAGACAATAGTACCAATCCACCAATTTTTTCAGCATAAAAGACCACTTTGGACCATGTCTTGACCTGGCCTAGATTATCCTACAGACCCTGAAGATTTATAAAACCAGTCTCTGATTTGTGAAACCTTTATTCTATTTGTGAAAAACACATCTAACACATCTTAAACACCACAGTGGACACGTGTGCCTTTAAATCTCTGCAATGAAACTTGCTCTACTGTAAAAATAATTGACTTAAAGGGATAGTCCACACATTTACAATGTGGCTTTGTATTGCTAGAATAGCAGTAGTATTTTCTTTACAAATGTGTTTCCCTCCCTCAGTTTTCTACTGTGTTGTAAAAAATCTGTTTTTCCTTTCCAATTTTGCCCTCCGCTGAGTCAAATGACACGAAACGTCGTTCAAGGTTTGAAACTACAACACCAGTTCTGCACTTTCATTCCCAGAATGTAAACACGGTGTCCACCATCTTTGCTAACAGTTACGCTAACCGGCTCTTGCTCTGCAGAGTAACGACAATGACCGAATGGAGTTTTCAAACTGATACGGCTGCAAGGGAAAATACCTGCATTTCTGTAATAACAAGAAGCCGGCTGATGGCGGCGGCCGGTGCCGGTGCCCCCGCCACCTGCGACCGGTGCTCTCCGCGTTCCACGTTTGTCCCTGTTGACATGTAACGCCAGCTGAGCTAACTTTAGCATCTTTACAGTTTATTTACATCTATGCTACTGTAAGCACAGATACTTTGCATCGCTAACGTTGTGCTCATTGTTTTGTAGAGCGTACCTCACTTCGTGGAGTGGATCCTGAGAGACTGGGGAAAGACGATGGTCTTGTTTTACCTGTCTGTGTTGGTCAGGACATCCTGAAGAGCAGCACTGTGTCTATGAAGAGACTGTTGATGCTCACAATGAGCTATAATAGAATATTCTATTATTATTATTATTGTTGTAGTAGTATCAATAAAAATTGATATTCATATTGGTTGTGGTTTCTTTTCTAGCCATTAGAGCAGTGATCATCAACTGGCGGTCCGTGGGCCGAATCCGAATAAAATAAAATATAAAAAAAATACATGAGCCACAAGTTGGCACTTATTTCTCCTCTCCCTCTCCCTGTGTCCCTACACACACTCACACACACACCAGGGCGTGGCACCCGTGGGTGAGGTGGGTGTTTTAAAACCCACACTCTTCCTGGTGAGAGGGTTCAACACAGACACTTTTCCTGCAGTTTTTCCTCACTACACTTTCTCTGTTTCTGCGCTCGCTTAGTCATGTTTGTTCCACTTTTATTTCTGTTAAAATTCTAACAGTATTGTATTTTTGAATGAATTCCTGTATATTATTGTCATGCAGGAAAGAGATTTGTTTTATTTTTTTTCAAAGAGCATTTTTATTTCAGTGATCTCTGACCTTTGGCATGTAGCTTAAACTTATAACGGACTGTTTGTTTATTTTTTAAAGGGTTTGCCTCTGGAAAACATTTGATCTAATATGCTATGATGCTTTGTGGGAAACCCCAATTACATCACAGAAAGAATATCCAGATATATATCGAGTATCGCCATTCAGCTAAAACATATCCAGATATGACTTTTAGTCCATATGTGGTCCACACTATTAAAGCAACTGAATCCTTGAAATGTGTGTGTTTAGTGTTGTGGTGACGGCACAGATTATATTCTTTTGCAACAGCAACAGTTTCGTTGTAAATGAGGCATACAGGTAACACATTTCTGAAGGTTGGGATGATAAATGTGTACTTTTCAGTCCATTCGTCATTAAAGGATCTGTTTTCTGCATCAACTTTTCGTTTCCTGGTCTTTGAGAGTGCCATTTTAGCCAACCTGTGTTAAGAGGCCTTTTCCTTCCACTAACTGAAACTGTATTAGCGCTGAAGCCAGTGACGACAGCCCTATCGAGGCTTTGTTTCAGCTGTGTTTGTGTTTCAAATGCTCTATAAATAAAGTTTACTTGAATTGAGTTGAGGCAAAATATCTCTATTTTTATTTCATTTTAGTTAAGGGTACGGCCCCCAATGTGACTGTCCAGTAAAATTCTGGCCCTCAGACAAATGTAGTTAGTGACCCCTGCATTAGAGTATTATGAGATGAAAAGTGATTTCTTTTGGAGGAAACAGTTGATGAACACTAAAGAATGAGAGCTACTTTGTTTACTGATGACAACTGCGTGTGTAACTTGTGTAAATCTTACTTGGAATATTATTTCCCATTTCTACAACATAGTTAGTCTAGTTTTAGGAGACATTCATCTTCCCAGTTATAGCTGTTTCCTTACCTTTAGTCTCGTCCTGTTGTGTTGCTCCAAAACAACCCAGAGAAAAGAAGAAAAACACGAGCGTTTTCATCGTTCCGTCCACCGCGGTGAAATCAGTTTCTGGTTGGAAATTCAACATTCAGTCCAGATCAAAGGGCTCACTTCTGAGATAGGTGCACGAACACGCCTTGTTCAAAGTCCAACACATCGCTCTTGACTTCCGAGGTCTTATTTATGGAGTGGAATGGAATAAAAAGAGGTGTGTCCTGTCTAGGCAGTCTAATACTACGTTTGTACACTCATTTGGTCTCTTTAGGTCACATGACCTGGAAGCTATTGAGCTAAAATGCTAATATTTACATATTTTACAAATCAATGCAGAAACATAGTACTGGACTGCCTAGGACACAAATAAATAAAATATAATATAAAATATGAATATAAGATAAACGTAAATGATGCATATAATATATAGTATATATGTATACACACACACACACACACATATACACACCCTATATCCTCCCAATCAACTTTGTGGTTTTAAGAAACTGAAGTAATTGGACTTGAATGAATACGAGATGCAGCGAGTTTAAAACGGGTGTCCTTTTATTTCCCTCTCGTTCTTCTCACGCACCATAAACACCGTGAAAACTACACATTAAAAACAGAATGTAGTTTCACCATTAAATCATATTCACACATGAATCACATTAACCAAGTACAAGGCATTTTGAACAGGCTTTAAAATAATTACCAAATGAAATAAACAAATCCAAGTTCACAAATAAAATACATACTGCTTTTGAGCCTGACGTGCAGTTTACTCGTATACACAAATTAAACAATGACACTTTCCTTTCGTGAATAAAATAAACACACCGCTAATATTATTAATACATAAAAGAATATGATTAATACATAAAATAATATGGTTAATACATAAAATAATATGATTAATACATAAAATAATACGATTAATACATAAAATCAGTCAGCATACCTCATTCTGCTTTCCAAGGGCGCTAGTTTAAGTCGTTGCTAGCGTGCTCTCAATATTAGCATGTGCCTCCGATGCACGAGCACACATGCACGAGCACAGAGTCTGCGCGTGTCCCTAGCTGCTGGCTCTGATGCACTCCTTCTCTGAGTGGACTCTACTGACTGTCCTTAAAGTCAAAGTTTGAAGTGAAAAAACCTCAAGTCACAATAAACAGGAGTGATAATACCAAATCCCCGTGGCACACAGCATGTTCCGCACCTGCAGCAGCAACAGCGTCATAATAAAAACACATGAAGAAGAAACGTCACTCCTCAAAAACAAAGGCAGAACTGACCACAAGGTGGCACTGCCGGACCACACCATCTGTTGCCATACGACAAAAGTACAGTGATATCTTGTAACATTCACTCGGGTTCTTCAGTAAAACATCTACCAACTGTCTCTCAGCTTTCTAATCATCACTTCTCTCTGCCTTTGATATTTCTGACATTGTGTAATAACATGATGAATGGATTCCTCGTGCCCACAGTGATCACATCTGTCTGTATTGTGTTTATTGATGAGAAATAATGTGTTGTTCAATCCTGTATGACCAATTCTGATATTTTCCTCTTTCCTGCTTCTCTCTGTGCGCCTAGCCACTCCCACTTTTCTTTGGATACTGTAAAACCATCTTCCTTTCCTCTCCTCCTCCCATTGTTTTTGCCATCTCTCCTTTAGTTTTTGTTGAATGATGCTGTTTATTTCTGTTTTGCTTAATTTTATTGCTAAATCTATATTATTATGTCGTGTTGCTGCTTTTGCCACCTTGTCTGCTATTTGGTTCCCTTTAACCCCTGTAATGTGTGCTGGTATCCATAAACATATTACTGTGAGTCCCATCATCTGAATTCTATATAATGTTTGTTGTATTTCTATAATTTCAGAATGGCTGGACTGTAAGCTTGTGAGTGATGAACTTGAGTCTGAACAGTTTGTATTTTAAAACGAAAATTAAATAACCACTCATTTTTTGTTTTTAAATATCGTTTGTGAATTGAAAATCAAATGACCAGAAGATACACGGACCGTTAACGTCGTTCCTCTTTTGTTGTTGTCGGTTCTGATTTGTTGTTGTCGGTTCTGATTTGTTGTTGTGATTTGTACTTCAGGGCCACCGTAATAAGTATTTTAAAATATTTCTCGTGTTCAGTATGTGACACATGTTTCTTTTTAAAGTATTTTTGGTCTTTTGATGTTTGAAGGACATTTTCTGATGTCACAGTAAAAACAACAATGTCATAACATCAATGAACCAACGATCAATTATCGTTTAACGCACCTTAAATTCAGAAAAACGCTGAAGAAAGAGACAGTGAAATAGTTATTGTGATTGTTTGTGTTTTCCTGGCGCTCAGTTTTCAAGAAACAACACAGAGGATGTAAAAATACATTTATTTTACATTATTAAAGTGACTCATGTACATACAGTAAATAAAGAAGGCACAGCTTTCTTTTTACATAAAAATATTCCTTAAATACATAAAGGGTAACAGTGCAAACACATTGTCTTTAAAGCACCAGTGTGTAGATTTAAGGGCATTGAAGCATAAGCATAAAAAAAAGTCCTCCTTCCATTCCGTATGAAAGTGATATGTTTTTGTCTTTTTACTTGGTCCAGCTCCCCCACTCATTTTATACCCTTTCTTAAGTTTAAGAGAAAAAACAGAGGGCTAAAAATTGGAGTTAACTCGCTCGCTATCTCGTTTTTAATTAGTTTGCTAAGTGTCAGAAAAGTCAGATGTCATCTGACTGGCTGCCCTGTATATCAGTCAAGTGACGGGATGGATGATAGGCTGACGTCTATTTTTTTTTTTTATCGCGATCGACGTACTGAGCACCCCTGATTTAGCTTCTCTGTTTGACAGCTGGAGTTAAAAATACATATAAAATTCTCTTTGGACGATTCATTGCCGTTCCATCGGCTCTGGAATCGATCGTCTGTTACACAGGAAACGCTAGAGACATAAAATACGCATCATAATACTTAACGTATACATGTTCAGGGTCGGTGTGTTGTGTCCCGTATGATTTATCGAGGCGATCGGTCAGCGTGTGACGAAGTCGTAGGGCACTTCCTGTTTTGTGGCAAAATGGTCGACTAAATGGCGTGTTTTTGTGTCGGTGCAACAAACGAGCTCGGACGACTTCGCTCATTTACGTAGGGCGCAAATCGCCAAAATGGCCGACTTCCTGTTGAGTTGAGGCCATGGTTACGGTCAACTGTTTTGTTCGTCTTGGTCTGTGACATCTTTCCACCTAGTTTTGGTGGAACTCAATTTTGCCTCTGTTTTCACCTTAGGGGGCGCTATAACAACACTTGAGCAAAGCACAGGTGGGGGAACTATGCCAATATCACATTTTCAACAGACCTGACCTCCATGCTAAGTTTCAAGTTAACCCGCTCAAAAATGATCGCAAAGCCACAGAGATTATAATAATCTGAAGGAAGAACAGATAACAGCTCTATAGCGCCCCCTAAGGCCAAAGGTGGATGGAGCAAGGCAAAATTAAGTTCCACCAAATTTCACGAAACTTGGTGGGAACTCGTAATAGATCAAGACGAACAAAAGAGTCCATTGGGACCACTGCCTCAACTCAACAGGAAGTGGGCGTTTATCATACAACATAAAAACCGACCATTTGGCATGAAACAGGAAGTGCCCTGTAACTTCAACATGCATTGATCGATCGCTTCGAAACTTCATACGTGACACAAGAGACCGACCCCGAACACGTCTACAGACACAAACCTGATAACATTTGAAGCTCATATGACTAACTTCATATCGTTTGGGTTATTTTTACATTCAAAGTGGGATTTTTTTCTCCTTTTGGCCCTGGGGTCAGAAGCTGAACCTGTAGAAAAAGGAGAAAATAAAACATAGATATTAACAACAACAAATAAATGTTTACAGTGTACATACATCACTGTGGTAGTGACACACAGGGACGTCCAGATGTCCAGATGTGAGCGGATCATCAGGACATTTGATTAAATACTGCAGTCACTGAGCCTGAGCATCAGCATCTGTGTGTGTGTCATGACAGCGGTGTGGAAAACATTTGAAAGTAGAAAGTGATTTTCTGTTCTGCTGAAGTTAGACGACAGAAAGTATCTTTACCATTATTGATACGGAGAATTATTGACATTCTTATTGATGCTATTCTCTATAATTAGGTGCAAAAGTAGAGTCATGATATGAGAATGTGTTTTTAAACTGATGCTTGTGTTCAGTAAAAAAGTTCTAGTAGATCAGTCACGTTGTTTTCCACGACTTCATAGCTCCTCCTCAAAGTGGGCGGAGTCGTCATAGCAACGGCTGCGTAAAACTGTCGTGACATTACGTGTCGTAACGCGACACAAACACAAACTAGTGACTTGTAAAGCAGTTGTTTTCACTGAAACTGAATCATGAGATTCAAGTCTTTTTAACTTTTGTTGGCTTTGATTCTCGTGTCAGACGTCGCGCTCATGACTGTTCAGTGAAGACACTCTCTGACCAATCAGAGGCCGGCAGTCTGATGACGTCACAGGGACTAAAAAAAACACTGATGAAGCAGGAAACACCTGCTCATGTTTACCTGAGGGGTCACTGGACAAGAGACTCTCCTCCTCGGTCTCCTCCTCTGTCTTCTCCTCTGTCTTCTCCTCTGTCTCCTTCTCTGTCTCCTCCTCTGTCTTCTCCTCTGTCTTCTCCTCTGTCTCCTCCTCTGTCTCCTCCTCTGTCTTCTCCTCTGTCTCCTTCTCTGTCTCCTCCTCTGTCTTCTCCTCTGTCTCCTTCTCTGTCTCCTCCTCTGTCTTCTCCTCTGTCTCCTTCTCTGTCTTCTCCTCTGTCTTCTCCTCTATCTCCTCCTCTGTCTTCACTGTTCCATTCCTCATGTTCTTGGTGTCAGTTCTTCCGTTTCCAATGTTTTGATCTAAAAGAAGCAGCAAATGTTCCGTCTCATAAACAGAATCACATCAAACCAGCAGGAAAGTGAGTGAAATGAGTGAATGAAACATAAAACGTTTATTATATTTACCTGAGTTCATGTGCTCCATCTCCATCTCGTTCACCTTCACTGAATCATCCCTGTTCTCTCGTTGGTTACTGTTTTGGCCTGAAAGAAGCAGCACATTGTGTTCTGACACAAACTCAAATCACATCAAAGCAACAACAAAGTGACTCAAGAGTATAATTTTTATATATATATATATATATACATATATAATACTGTATAATTAATGTCGGCAGCCCTGCTCCATATAAACAAAACTACAAAATCATTCATAGTAAAACATGCTGCTTTGTGGACATAATAAGACATTTAAGGACATCACAATATCAAGGTTTTGGAAACATCTTCTGACATTCTCTGGATCAAACAACTCATTGATTAATAGTAGAAAATTATTCACTGATTGATTATGAAAAGGATCGTTAGATACAGCTCAATTAATATTTAAATGCCATCAAATATTTAATAACTTACATCGTCTTTTGAGTTTTTTGATCATCAGACACAGAGCCAGATTTAACACACCAATGACAAATCCGGCAACGCCTACGAGAACAACTGTGATGTGGGAGGACTTTTTCTCAAAGAGTTTCTCTGAAGAAAAGAGAAAACAAACAGGATGTAAATGTACAGACGACAGCATGAGCAGAACAGTGGTCATAACAACGAGGTCAAGACCAACAACATCATACATGAAGACCTGACATGTGTTTAAGGAGAGTCTCACCTGACACAATGATGTTATCATCAATCCTGTGGTGAATGTCCTCCTGTTTGACCACGCAGCGGAAGCAGTTGGTCTTCTCCTCGTTCACAGTGACGAGGAGCGTGGTGTCGTAACGGCCTCGTGTCTCAGAGACCAGTGGCTCCTCTGAATTAAGAGAGGTTCCTTCACACGTCTGCCACTCTACACTCGGCTTTGATGAAGAACCTCTGACCACACACTGGAGCTCCACGCCGGCCTCTGACACGTCAGATATTTCAAGGACTGGCGCCTGAACGGCTCCTACAAACACAGTAAAAACAATAACATGATGATAAACCACTGCAGCAGGAGAAATGTAATATTCCTGTGGTTATCCATCATCCAGACACGTTGAACCATTTTCTGTGGGTCAGCTCATCAGTCAAACTATTTTAAATTGACCGTGAAGCAAAAACTGTTCATTTAACACATGAATACATGACAAAAGGTGCATTTAAAAAATAAGTCATTACATACATTTAAAATGGTCAAATTACAATTAAGGGCAAGTATATATATATATTTTTTATTATTTACCATTTACCATAATCACTCACCTTTTTCAAGTCCAATTCTGTTTCTGAGGACCCGTTCTAAAAGGAAAAAACACAAAAGTGAAGGTTTTTACAGTGAACGTTAGCTACACTATGTATTTTATAATATTCATTTTGTTTAATGTTAACAGCCGACAGAGGATTACCCTTAAACTAGGATTTAGAGTTCTGGGGCCTGAACGCAGGTCTTTAAGCACGAACTCGACCCGACACACCAGCATGAATTGTCTGCCTGAACCCCCCACCCCCCGATACTGGTCAAAATCAGTGGATCAAACCGGCTTTTTGTTTCTTCATATTTGGGAGAACAATATTTGTTCCACAGTTGGAGAATTATGCCTTTGAAATGTGTTGATACGTTCATAAATGGTCTAAAATGACTGTATCGGACCAATATAAGTATCTGTAGATACTCGAGTTTGTGATATCGGTATCGTTATTTTCTTGATTAATCTATTAGTTGTTTAGTGGACAGTGTCTGTAGAACTTTCTAGCAGGCAAAGCTATTTGTCTTTCATTCTATTTGTCTGTTCATTGTTGTAACTGGCATCAAAGCACCGTTGCCTTTAAAGTGCCTTTAAGGTGCATCGTCAAAGCCATGTTTTGTTATATATTGCCTTCGTATGCGCCTTTGTAAATCTATCTATCATTAGAACTTGTACGACTTGTCGGTTTTACAACCTAACTGACTGTCTAACTGACTGTCTAACTGACTGTCTAACTGACTGTCTAACTGACCGTCTAACTGACTTCAAACTAACTTCAACTTAACTTAACTGTTGCTTAACTGTGTATGTGGAATAAACCTTCAGAAAGACAGTCGAGTTGTGCCCGCCGTACTTGTTCTGGTTACCCTTTCCAGAAGGGAGCATTGGGCTGGAAAGACCAGCCAGCAGAAATCTGGACAGTGTCACTCCGGCAGTTTGCCCCGCCCCCTCCTCCACCGGCCTGCCGGTCCTGATTACACACACCTGCTGACAGACAATCAAGCCATATGTCCTCCTTGGGAGATTAGATTGTGTTTTGTTTTTGACCTCGTTCTTGGTTAGTTAAAGATCGCCAATCAATAGGATTGTGCTTTTGAGTGAGTTTTCGTTTTGAAGTGTTTAGAGCTTTGTTTTCCTCCGTTTGGAGAGTTTTCTGTTTGAGTTTTAGGTGATAACAATAGTCTGAGTTTGTTTCCTCTTCGGAGTGATTTTTTTTCCTCGTCCATAGTTCTGCAACGTTTCTTTTGAAGAGCGTTGCGATCTCCATTTGTTATAGTTTTTTTTTCATAGCCTCGCTTTTGTTTTCCCTCAGTAAAGAGGATCTGTCTTGTGTTTTGTTAACGAGTGACAATTAAAACCATTAAAAGGCCTCTGCGTCTGAGTCCTCTCTGAACCATCTTGTCAGTACACACTGGCCAGTATGGACTCAGCAGAGACCAGACAGTGGAAAGAAGCCCTGAGCACCCAGGAAGCCGGTCTCTCCAAGCAGGAGCAGTTCCAGACCACCATGGCAGAGCATCTGGGTCAGCTTACGATCCAGGTCCGGAACTTGACCGATCTCCTGCGGTCCACGACCAGCCCACCCGCAGCGCCGAAGCCTCCAGTGTCTGTGGGCGGTGCCGACGCAGGCTGCCTCCTTCTGAGGTTTCGGTGCCCTCTGCCCACGCCATGGTTCGCCGCTGCTGCCGCATCTGGGCAGCCGCCCGGCAGGTGTTGGTCCGCCAGGGGGATCGGGTCAAGACAGCTGCAGACCGTAGGAGACGGCATGCCCCCGCCTACCAGCCAGGGAAGAAAGTGTGGCTGTCTGCCAGAAACCTCCATTTGCGGGTCCCCTCCAGGAAGCTGGCACCGCAGTTTGTAGGGCCATTCCCAGTCGCCAAGGTCATCGGCCCCGCAGCAGTCCGCCTGCGTCTGCCTCGGTCCGAGTCCGAGTCCACCCCACGTTCCATGTCAGCCAGGTCAAGCCAGCCAAGGAGAGCTCCATGGTCCCAACCTCCCCGGCCCCTCCTCCTCCTCCGGAAGTGATAGACGGAGGTCCAGCTTACAAAGTCAAGCGGCTGCTCGCGGTCCGAAGCAGGGGCCGGGGTAGGCAGTACCTGGTGGACTGGGAGGGGTACGGGCCAGAGGAGAGACAGTGGCTTCCGTCCCGGTTCATCTTGGACCATAGCCTCATTAAGGAATTCCACGAGGACCATCCTGAGCAGCCTGGGCCGTCAGGAGTCGGCCCTTGAAGAGGGGGTACTGTCACTCCGGCAGTTTGCCCCGCCCCCTCCTCCACCGGCCTGCCGGTCCTGATTACACACCTGCTGACAATTAAGCCATGTGAACCTTAATAACTCTCTGTTTCCTTGTTTCAGTGCCAGTGTGTTTTCGTTCATGCCTGATCACCAGAGCTCCTCGTCACAGCTACATTTTTGATCCTCTTAGTGAGCGACTCACTTTTGTAAGTTTTCTTATCATAGCTTTTCAGCTGATACTTTAGTTAAGATTTATAGCCCTTTTGTTTTCCTCCTTGGGAGAGATTTCTGTTTGTAAATTTTCACAGCCTTTTAGGAACTCCAATCACTAGGACCTTTTATTAGTTAGATTGATTAGATCCAATCACTTAGATTGCGGGTTTTTTTTACCTCGTTCTTGGTTAGTTAAAGATCGCCAATCAATAGGATTGTGCTTTTGAGTGAGTTTTCGTTTTGAAGTGTTTAGAGCTTTGTTTTCCTCCGTTGGGAGAGTTTTCTGTTTGAGTTTTAGGTGATAACAATAGTCTGAGTTTGTTTCCTCTTCGGAGTGATTTTTTTTCCTCGTCCACAGTTCCGCAATGTTTCTTTTGAAGAGCGTTGCGATCTCCATTTGTTATAGTTTTTCATAGCCTCGCTTTTGTTTTCCCTCAGTAAAGAGGATCTGTCATGTGTTTTGTTAACGAGTGCCAATAAAAACCATTAAAAGGCCTCTGCGTCTGAATCCTCTCTGAACCATCTTGTCAGACAGAATGTCAGACAATAGAGGAAAATGTTTTTCATTACTTAAAATGACATTGTGAAGAGGACACTAGAGAGAGGACAAGGTGGAGGTGGAGGCGACCTGCTGTGGTGACCCCTGAAGGGAGAAGAGAAAAGACGACGACTCACCGACGATGAGCTCCATCGTGAATATTTTCCTTCCAGAACTCAAACCTGGAAGGTCACAGGTGTAAATCCCTGTGTCTTCAATCCTCGTGTCTCTGAGGATCATGGATGCGTTTCCGTTCTTCAGCTCGTCGTAGAAAAGTGACACTCGTCCTCTGTACTGCTCATCCTGACAGCACCAGCCGTCCTCAGTGTGATGTCCGAGCTCATAGAGGAACAAGTCTTTACCATTTATGTTCTTCCAACTTATCAGTGAGTCTTTGAGACTCTGATTGTCTACAGAAGAACAGTGAAGGACGACGTCTTCCCCCTCCTTGACGTACGTTCTGGAGACGCCTGGGTTTGAGACAACAAATATATTTGAATGGTTACATTTGAACAGAGCAATCAAAACAAATAATCAAACTTAATTTCCTGGTGATGTACGTTATGAGCATTTACAACTAGAGCTGTGACGTTCATGAACGAGTTAGGAGTGTGAGAAAACATCCATTCTTAGATGCATCGCGATTCAGACGTGGACGATTCTGAATCGATTCACAAATGTCCAAATTCCCATTATTTAAATTTTAAATAACGGTAAAATAAACAGTATGAAAACTCCTAAGTGCAGCGCGTCTTCACCCAGACCCTTTATGGGGAGCACATAGGTGAAGGTGGAGGTGACCTGCTGTGGTGACCCCTGAAGGGAGAAGATAAAAGACGACGACTCACCGACGATGAGCTCCACCGTGGACCTTTGGATTCTAGAACTCAAACGTGGAAGTATGCAGGTGTAAGTCCCCGTGTCTTCAATCCTTGTGTTGTTAAGGATCAAGGATGCGTTTCCGTTCTTCAGCTCGTCGTAGAAAAGTGACGCTCGTCCTTTGTACTGCTCATCTTGACAGCACAGCCCGTTCTTGTAGTGCCGGCCTCTGTCGTAGAGGAACACGTCTTTATCTTGGTTCATCCAGTCTACCACTGTGTTCTCAAGGCTTTCTACAGAAGAACAGTGAAGGACGGCATCTTCCCCCTCTGTGACGTATGTTCTGGAGACACCTGGGTTTGAAAGAAAACATAATATATTTGAATGGTTACATTTGAACAGAGCAATCAGGTAACATTTACATGACACGTCTTTTACTCTAAAGCAGCAGTTAAATCATTTCTAAAAGGTTCAATATTTACTGCTCTGCTATACTGTATGCATCTATAGAAAACTACTGAACACAAATGTTTCTACTTCATTCTATTGACTTTAGCCTGAGAGCTCAACAGTGATGTCAAAAACCAGTGATTCCAATTCCTCCAAGATCATATTATTATGATTATTATTATCATCATCATTACTGTGAGTGAAGTTCTTTTTATTAAAATAACAATTAGAGGTAGACAGATTAATAGTGTCTAAGATTAAGTGGGTCGATG
This sequence comes from Solea solea, assembly GCF_958295425.1. Taxonomy (NCBI): domain Eukaryota; kingdom Metazoa; phylum Chordata; class Actinopteri; order Pleuronectiformes; family Soleidae; genus Solea; species Solea solea. The sequence goes on from NC_081139.1 coordinate 27,270,028, forward strand.
TTTGGCATTTCTTTACAATCGTATTGGCTGATTATTACTTTTGTTGATATTCATATATACTTTAGGCAGATGTGTTGATCCTTAAATTGTGAATTTGTAGATCAGGGGTGCCCAAAGTTTGTTTTAACAGGGTCAGATTTGATCACGTGAAGATAGCCGGGGGCCAATGGTCCCTTCAGAAGTCCAGCCAGCAGCCATACACATAATAGACCACTTTGGACCACGTCCAGATCAAAAACCACTGTGGTTTTTGATCTGGACCTGGCCTAGATTATCCGACAGACCCTGAAGATTCATAAAAACAGTCTCTGATTTGTGAAACCTTTATTCTTTTTGTGAAAAACACATCTAACACATCTTAAACACCACAGTGGACACATGTGCCTTTAAATCTCTGCAATGAAACTTGCTTTACTGTAGAAATAATTGACTTAAAGGGATAGTCCACACATTTACAATGTGGCTTTGTATTGCTAGAATAGCAGTAGTATTTTCTTTACTAATGTGTTTCCCTCCCTCAGTTTTCTACTGTGTTGTAAAAAATCGGTTTTTCCTTTCAAATTTTGCCCTCCGCTGAGTCAAATGACGCGAAACGTCGTTCAAGGTTTGAAACTACACCGCCAGTTCTGCACTTTCATTCCCAGAATGTAAACACGGTGTCCACCATCTTTGCTAACAGTTACGCTAACCGGCTCTTGCTCTGCAGAGTAACGACAATGACCGAATGGAGTTTTCAAACTGATACGGCTGCAAGGGAAAATACCTGCATTTCTGTAATAACAAGAAGCCGGCTGATGGCGGCGGCCTGTGCCGTTGCCCCCGCCACCTGCGACCGGCGCTCTCCGCGTTCCACGTTTGTCCCTGTTGACATGTAACGCCAGCTGAGCTAACTTTAGCATCTTTACAGTTTATTTACATCTATGCTACTGTAAGCACAGATACTTTGCATCGCTAACGTTGTGCTCATTGTTTTGTAGAGCGTACCTCACTTTGTGGAGTGGATCTGAGAGACTGGGGAAAGACAATGGTCTTGTTTTACCTGTCTGTGTTGGTCAGGACATCCTGAAGAGCAGCACTGTGTCTATGAAGAGACTGTTGGTGCTCACAATGAGCTATAATATAATATTCTATTATTAATATTATTGTTGTAGTAGTATCAATAAAAATTTAAATTCATATTGGTTGTGGTTTCTTTTCTAGCCATTAGAGCAGTGATCCTCAACTGGCGGCCTGCGGGCCGAATCCGAATAAAATAAAATATATAAAATAACAATACATGAGCCACAAGTTCGCACCTATTTCCCCTGTCCCTCTCCCTGCGTCCCTACACACACACACACACACACAGCAGGGCGTGGCACCCGTGGGTGAGGTGGGTGTTTTAAAACCCACACTCTTCCTGGTGAGAGGGTTCAACACAGACACTTTTCCTGCAGTTTTTCCTCACTACACTTTCTCTGTTTCTGCGCTCGCTTAGTCATGTTTGTTCCAATTTTATTTCTGTTAAAATTCTAACAGTATTGTATTTTTGAATGAATTCCTGTATATTATTGTCTTGCAAGAAAGAGATTTGTTTTATTTTTTTTCAAAGAGCATTTTCATTTCAGTGACCTCTGACCTTTGGCATGTAGCTTAAACTTATAACGGACTGTTTGTTTATTTTTTAAAGGGTTTGCCTCTGGAAAACATTTGATCTAATATGCTATGATGCTTTGTGGGAAACCCCAATTACATCAGAGAAAGAATATCCAGATATATATCGAGTATCGCCATTCAGCTAAAAAATATCCAGATATGACTTTTAGTCCATATGTGGTCCACACTATTAAAGCAACTGAATCCTTGAAATGTGTGTGTTTAGTGTTGTGGTGACGGCACAGATTATATTCTTTTGCAACAGCAACAGTTTCGTTGTAAATGAGGCATACAGGTAACACATTTCTGAAGGTTGGCACGATAAATGTGTACTTTTCAGTCCATTCGTCATTAAAGGATCTGTTTTCCGCATCAACTTTTCGTTTCCTGGCCTTTGAGAGTGCCATTTTAGCCAACCTGTGTTAAGAGGCCTTTTCCTTCCACTAACTGAAACTGTATTAGCGCTGAAGCCAGTGACGACAGCCCTATCGAGGCTTTGTTTCAGCTGTGTTTGTTTTTCAAATGCTCTATAAATAAAGTTTACTTGAATTGAGTTGAGGCAAAATATCTCTATTTTTATTTCATTTTATTTAAGGGTACGGCCCCCAATGTGACTGTCCAGTAAAATTCTGGCCCTCAGACAAATGTAGTTAGTGACCCCTGCATTAGAGTATTATGAGATGAAAAGTGATTTCTTTTGGAGGAAACAGTTGATGAACACTAAAGAATGAGAGCTACTTTGTTTACTGATGACAACTGCGTGTGTAACTTGTGTAAATCTTACTTGGAATATTATTTCACATTTCTACAACATAGTTAGTCTAGTTTTAGGAGACATTCATCTTCCCAGTTATAGCTGTTTCCTTACCTTTAGTCTCGTCCTGTTGTGTTGCTCCAAAACAACCCAGAGAAAAGAAGAAAAACACGAGCGTTTTCATCGTTCCGTCCACCGCGGTGAAATCAGTTTCTGGTTGGAAATTCAACATTCAGTCCAGATCAAAGGGCACACTTCTGAGATAGGTGCACAAACACGCCTTGTTCAAAGTCCAACACATCGCTCTTGACTTCGAGGTCTCATTTATGGAGTGGAATGAAATAAAAATAGGTGTGTCCTGACTAGGCAGTCTAGTACTACGTTTGTACACTCATTTGGTCTCTTTAGGTCACATGGCCTGGAAGCTATTGAGCTAAAATGCTAATATTTACATATTTTACAAATCAATGCAGAAACATAGTAGTGGACTGCCTAGTCAGGACACAAATAAATAAAATATAATATAAAATATGAACATAAGATAAAAGTAAATGATGCATATAATATATAGTATATATGTATACACACACACACACACACCCTCTACCTCCCAATCAACTTTGTGGTTTTAAGAAAGTGAAGTAATTGGACTTGAATGATTACGAGATGCAGCGAGTTTAAAACGGGTGTGCTTTTATTTCCCTCTCGTTCTTCTCACGCACCATAAACACCGTGAAAACTACACAAAAAACAGAATGTAGTTTCACCATTAAATCATATTTTAGCGTAGCTACGTTTAAGAGCACGCCCCCATCCAGTACGTTTTACGTTGGTTCAGGCCGGAAGTGAAGAGCGGTGTGTGGAGAGACATGTGCTGTGGCTGTAAAAGAGTATGTAATAAATCTAGCCGGGAACGGCGAAAGAGAGAACACGTCTCCTCGTCACTTGAGAGTGTTACACTGGTGTCAGAATCGTGATCGAATCCACGCCGCGGATTTTTCTCTCTCTCTTTGTTTTGTGTGCGATCGGGCGGCCATGGACAAGAGCGTCTATGTGAAGCGGGAGCCGGAGGAGGATGGCGTACCTGCGGAGGCTTGGAGGAGGACGGCGGGCCGCGGATGGTTGTTTGCTCCGGGGGTGAGTCGACCTGCGGTGGGCTCGTCTGCCACTCGAGCCGTGCACGACAGATCGGTGCAGACAACGGAGGCGGCGGCGGCAGCGGTGGCGGCGGCGGCGGCGGCGGCGGTGACGGCGGACGGAATGGCGGTCCCGGTGATTGCTTTGCCGGCGCTGCAGCGGCGTGTCCAGATGGAGCCTCAGGAGGGGAGTCCGCGAGTGCTGGTGGCGGCAGAGACTCGGAGCGTGTGCTGGAGCCTTCGTTTTCTTTCCCCGCTTGGAAGCTGCGGTACAGCCCGGTACAAATTCAGCTCCCGGTGTACAATGGAAAGACTGACTGGGAGGCATATAGAGCCCAGTTTGAGCTGATTGCGGGGAGGATGGAGTGCTGGTGCCGCCCAGCCCCTCGCTAGCTTTTGTCCTCGACACCGACGCGAGCAGTGAGGGGGTGGGGGGTGTACTTTCTCAGGTGTGGCCTGAGGGTGAGAGGGTGGTGGCCTACTTTAGCAAGGCGTTCGAGAAGCCAGAGCGAAATTACTGCGTCACGCGTCGTGAGCTGTTGGCTGTGTTGCGATCTGTGAGACATTTTAAGTACTACCTGTGCGGGCTGCCTTTCGTAGTCCGGACCGATCATGCTGCGTTACAGTGGCTGATGTCGTTCCGGGAACCGGAAGGCCAGATCGCCAGATGGTTGGTGGAACTGCAGGCGTACGATTTTGAGATTGAGCATCGACCGGGGACCCGGCACACCAACGCAGACGCCTTGCCGCGCCGGCCCTGCGCTGAGGTGGGGTGTAATTTCTGTGACCGTGCAGAGGGCAGGGAGCAGGGATTGCAGGAAGAGAGGGAGGAGTTCAGGGCAGTAGGCCAGGTGAGGGAGGTTTTCTGCAGGGAGTTGCAGACCATTGGGCCGGATGAGTGGCGGCGAGAACAGGAGCAGGACTCTGATCTGCAGCCAGTGCTGCAGTGGGTAGAGGCTCAGGAGCGTCCACCGTGGGAGGATGTGGGGGCGCTGTCCCGGAGCACCAAAGGGCTCTGGGCCAAGTTTGGGGAGTTGAGGTTGCGCCAGGGGTTGCTGCAGCGAGCCTGGGTGGCACCGGGGGGAGGCAAGACGTGGCAGTTGGTGGTTCCACGGAGCAGGCAGGGGGCTGTGTTGGAGGCCATGCACGGTGCCTTGGGGTCAGGGCACTTTGGGGCCACCAAGACTCTGCGTCGTCTCTGACAAGGTTTTTACTGGGGTAACTATCAGAGGGATGTGGCGGATTTTTGCCAGAGGTGCGACGAGTGTACGGCCCGCAAGGGCCCCACCGGGCGTTCACAAGCCCCGCTCCAGCAGCTCCGTGCGGGGGCCCCTTTGGAAAGAGTGGCGGTGGACATCGTGGGCCCGTTACCCATCACTGACAGAGGCAACTGTTACATCCTGACGGCCATAGATTATTTTAGCCAGAAGCGTACCCCATTGCTGATATGGAGGCGGAGACAGTCGCAGACGCGCTGGTTGAGGGCATGTTCTGTCGTTTTGGGGTGCCCGAATCGCTACATAGTGACCAAGGTCGTAACTTTGAGTCCAGGGTTTTCGCCGCGATGTGCGAGCGCCTGGGAATTCATAAGACCCGCACCACACCGTTGCACCCACAGAGTGACGGATTAGTCGAGAGATTCAACCGAACCCTCGGGGAGCAACTGGCTCTTCATGTGTCTGAGCGTCAGCGGGACTGGGACAGGCACTTGCCGTTGGTGCTCATGGCGTGTAGGTCGGCGGTGCAGGAGTCCACGGGGTGCTCCCCAGCCCTACTGATGCTTGGGAACGAGCTTCGCACTCCGGTAGTGGTGGCGTTTGGCCAGCCGCCGGATGCTCCAGAGGTTCCTCCTGGTCCGGAGTACGCCAGGCGCCTCCAGGACCGCCGCCTAGAGACAGCACATCAGTTTGCTAGGGAGCAGATGCAGGCGGCTGAGAGGCGGCAGAAGCGAAACTACGACATCAGGTCGCGAGGGCGGGATTTTGTGCCAGGGGAATTGGTTTGGGTGTATGAGCCTAGACGCAAGAAGGGCCGCATCCCCAAACTGGACAGTCACTGGCGAGGGCCCTGCGAGGTGCTAGCGAAGGTAGGCGAGGTGGTCTACAGGGTACGGTTGCCAGCACCTAGGAGGAGGAAAGTGGTGCTGCACCGAGACAGGTTGGCTCCGTACAGGGGTTCTGTGACTCCCGATACGGAGAGCCCAGTTAGGCTTCCTGCTGCTGCAGGTGATGAGGCGGCCCCTGCAGTTGCAGCAGTGACCCCGGGTCCGTCTGGGGTGAGGGAAGTCTTGTCGGTCCCTGTGACTCCTGCGCCTGGAAGGGTGAGGAGAGCCCCTAGGTATTTGGGGGATTTCGAGTGGTCTCAATGGGGTTAGGGGACTGGTGGGAGGGAAAGTTGATGTGTGCTTGTGAATAAAGATGTTGTAAAGAAGAAAAAAAAAAAAAAAAAAGGAACCTGTACTGGGGGTGGTGGTGTGAGTGGCACCTGTGTGTGCATGTGTGATTGTGGTGGGGTTAGGTGTGAATGGCACCTGCGTGTGCATGTGTGTGAGTTTGGGTTAGTTAGCACCCATGTTCTTTTGTGACCACAAGGTGGCACTGCCGGACCACACCATCTGTTGCCATACAACAAAAGTACAGTGATATCTTGTAACACTCACTCGGGTTCTTCAGTAATACATTACCAACTGTCTCTCAGCTTTCTAATCATCACTTCTCTCTCCCTTTGATATTTCTGACATTGTGTAATAACATGATGAATGGATTCCTTGTGCCCACAGTGATCACATCTGTCTGTATTGTGTTTATTGATGAGAAATAATGTTGAAATGCTGTTCAATCCTGTATGACCAATTCTGATATTTTCCACTTTCCTGCTTCTCTCTGTGCGCCTAGCCACTCCCACTTTTCTTTGGATACTGTAAAACCATCTTCCTTTCCTCTCCTCCTCCCATTGTTTTTGCCATCTCTCCTTTAGTTTTTGTTGAATGATGCTGTTTATTTCTGTTTTGCTTAATTTTATTGCTAAATCTATATTATTATGTCGTGTTGCTGCTTTTGCCACCTTGTCTGCTATTTGGTTCCCTTTAACCCCTGTAATGTGTGCTGGTATCCATAAACATATTACTGTGAGTCCCATCATCTGAATTCTATATAATGTTTGTTGTATTTCTATAATTTCAGAATGGCTGAACTGTAAGCTTGTGAGTGATGAACTTGAGTCTGAACAGTTTGTATTTTAAAACGAAAATTAAATAACCACTAATTTTTTGTTTTTAAATATCGTTTATGAATTGAAAATCAAATGACCAAAAGATACACGGACCGTTAACGTCGTTCCTCTTTTGTTGTTGTCGGTTCTGATTTGTTGTTGTGATTTGTACTTCAGGGCCACCGTAATAAGTATTTTTAAATCCAAATGTCTTCAATTTCTCGTGTTCAGTATGTGACACATGTTTCTTTTTAAAGTATTTTTGCTCTTTCGATGTTTGAAGGACATTTTCTGATGTCACAGTAAAAACAACAATGTCAGAACATCAATGAACCAACCATCAATTATCGTTTAACGCACCTGACGCACCTAACGCACCTGAATTACAGGTTTTCTGAACCTGTGTTTCAGAAAAACGCTGAAGAAAGAGACAGTGAAATAGTTATTGTGATTGTTTGTTTTCCTGGCGCTCAGTTTTCAAGAAACAACAGGAGGAAGTAAACAAACATTTATTTTACATTATTAAAGTGACTCATACAGTACATAAAGAAGGCACAGCTTTCTTTTAACATAAAAATATTCCTTAAATACATAGAGGGTAACAGTGTAAACACATTGTCTTTAAAGCACCAGTGTGTAGATTTAAGGGCATTAAAGCATTAATTAATTATTTTATATCCCCTTAGGGAAATTATTGTCTGCATTTTGACCCATCCTAGAATTAGGAGCAGTGGACTGCCACACTGAGTAGCGCCCGGGGGAGCAATGGGGGTTGGGTACCTTGCTCAGGGGTACCCCAGCCCTTTTGACCTGGTGGGGACTTGAACCGGCGACCTTCCGGTTACAGTTCCCTTTCCACTTGGCCACAGGTTGCATAAGAGACACAGTGTTTTAAATGACGTTCGAAACATGAAATTCATCTACATCTTCACTTTAATTATTGCACTAAATTATGACTAATAAGAGCTCACACACCGGTAATATAGAATATTGCATCAGAGGAAATGTGTTTTCACTGACACTGAAAGAAACTGACCTGTTTAAAAACAGATTTAAAAATGTGAAAATTCTTTCATTAAAGCGGTAAAAATATAAAATAAAATAAAAATTCTATAGACAGCAATCGACGTAGCTTTTAGCTTCTCTCTTTGACAGCTGGAGTTAAGTTCACTTTCATAAAAATATATATCTATATAAAATTCTCTTTGGACGATTCATTGCCGTTCCATCAGCTCTAGAATCGATCGTCTGTTACACAGGAAACGCTACAGACATAAAATATGCATCATAATACTTAACGTATACATGTTCATGGTCGGTGTGTTGTGTCCCGTATGATTTATCGAAGCGATCGGTCAATGTGTGACGAAGTCGTAGGGCACTTCCTGTATTGTGGCAAAATGGTCGACTAAATGGCGTGTTTTTGTGTCGGTGCAACAAACGAGCTCGGCTATAGCAATGCTTGAGCAACTATGCCAATATCACATTTTCAACAGACCTGACCTCCATGCTAAGTTTCAAGAGTTTTTATGCACGTTAACCCGCTCAAAAATGATTGCAAAGCCGCAGAGATTATAATAATCTGAAGGAAGAACAGATAACAGCTCTATAGCGCCCCCTAAGGCCAACGGTGGATGGAGCAAGTCAAAATTTAATTCCACCAAATTTCACGAAACTTGGTGGGAACTCGTAATAGATCAAGACGAACAAAAGAGTCCATTGGGACCACTGCCTCAACTCAACAGGAAGTGGGCATTTATCATACAACATAAAAACCGACCAACCGAGAAGCTGAACCTGTAGAAAAAGGAGAAAATAAAACATAGATATTAACAACAACAAATAAATGTTTACAGTGTACATACATCACTGTGGTAGTGACACACGGGGACGTCCAGATGTCCAGATGTGAGCGGATCATCAGGACATTTGATTAAATACTGCAGTCACTGAGCCTGAGCATCAGCATCTGTGTGTGTGTCATGACAGGGGTGTGGAAAACATTTGAAAGTAGAAAGTGATTTTCTGTTCTGCTGAAGTTAGACGACAGGAAGTATCTTTACCATTATTGATACGGAGAATTATTGACACTCTTAGTGATGCTATTCTCTATAATTAGGTGCAAAAGTAGAGACATGATATGAGAATGTGTTTTTAAACCGATGCTTGTGTTCAGTAAAAAAGTTCTAGTAGATCAGTCACGTTGTTTTCCACGACTTCATAGCTCCTCCTCAAAGTGGGCGGAGTCGTCATAGCAACGGCTGTGTGAAACTGTCGTGACGTGGTTTTATAATGCGACGCAAACACAAACTAGTGACTTGTAAAGCAGTTGTTTTCACTGAAACTGAATCATGAGATTCAAGTCTTTTTCACTTTTGTTGGCTTTGATTCTCGTGTCAGACGTCGCGCTCATGACTCTTCAGTGACGACACTCTCTGACCAATCAGAGGCCGGCAGTCTGATGACGTCACAGGGACTAAAAAAAACACTGATGAAGCAGGAAACACCTGCTCATGTTTACCTGAGCTGTCACTGGACAAGAGCCTCTCCTCCTCGGTCTCCTCCTCTGTCTCCTTCTCTGTCTTCTCCTCTGTCTTCTCCTCTGTCTCCTCCTCTGTCTCCTCCTCTGTCTTCTCCTCTGTCTCCTTCTCTGTCTCCTCCTCTGTCTTCTCCTCTGTCTCCTCCTCTGTCTCCTCCTCTGTCTCCTTCTCTGTCTCCTTCTCTGTCTCGTTACCTGTCTGTCGGTTACCGTTTTTCACATTCTTGACATTTTGGCCTGAAAGAAGCAGCACAATGTGTTCTGACACAAACTTAAATCACATCAAAGCAACAACAAAGTGACTCAAGAGTATCATTAATATGTATATAGAAAAACATATACACATACATACATATATATATATGTATATATATATACACATACATGTATGTATACATATATATATATATATATATGTATACATATAATATAATTAATGTCGGCAGCCCTGCTCCATATAAACAAAACAACAAAATCATTAAAAGTGAAACATGCTGCTTTGTGGACATAATAAGACATTTGTGGACTTCACAATATCAAGGTTTGGGAAACACTGATCAACATCTTCTGACATTCTCTGGATTAAACAACTCATTGATTAATTTTTTGTAATTTTCTGTTGTCAGAAAATTATTTACTGATTGATTATGAAAAGAATCGTTAGATGCAGCTCAATTAATATTTAAATGCCATAAAATATTTCATAACTTACGTCGACTTATGCATCTTATGAAGATCAGATACAGAACCAGAACCAGCAAATATAACACAAGTGTGAAAACTCCAGCAAATAACATGCCTCTGAGAAAACCTGTTCTGTGGGAGGACTTTTTCTCAAAGAGTTTCTCTGAAGAAGAGAGAAAACAAACAGGATGTAAATGTACAGACGACAGCATGAGCAGAACAGTGGTCATAACAACGAGGTAAAGACCAACAACATCATACATGAAGACCTGACATGTGTTTAAGGAGAGTCTCACCTGACAGAGTGATGTTAGTGTCAATCCTGTGGTGAATGTCTTCCTGTTTGACCACGCAGCGGAAGCAGTTGGTCTTCGTCTCCGTCACAGTGACGAGGAGCGTGGTGTCGTAACGGCCTCGTGTCTCAGAGACCAGTGGCTCCTCTGAATTAAGAGAGGTTCCTTCACACTGAGGACCTGTTCTAAAAGGAAAAAACACAAAAGTGAATGTTTTTACAGTGAACGTTAGCTACACCATGTATTTTATAATATTCATTTGGTTTAATGTTAACAGCCGACAGAGGATTACCCTTAAACAAGGATTTAAACCCAAACTCGACCAGACACACCAGCATGAATTGCCTGCCCGAACCGGCCTGAACCCCCCCATGTTTGACTGTATCGGACCAATATAAGTATCTGTAGACACTTGAGTTTGTGATATCGGTATCGTTATTTTCTTGATTAATCCATTCGTTGTTTAGTGGACAGAATGTCAGACAATGGAGGAAAATGTTTTTCATCACTTAAAATGACATTGTGAAGAGGACATTAGAGAGAGGACAAGGTGGAGGTGGAGGCAACCTGCTATGGTGACCCCTGAAGGGAGAAGAGAAAAGACGACGACTCACTGACGATGAGCTCCATCGCGAATATTTGCCTTCCGGAACTCAAACCTGGAAGTTCACAGGTGTAAATCTCCGTGTCTTCAATCCTCGTGTCTCTGAGGATCATGGATGCGTTTCCGTTCTTCAGCTCGTCGTAGAAAAGTGACACTCATCCTCTGTACTGCTCATCCTGACAGCACCAGCCGTCCTCAGTGTGATGTCCAAACTCATAGAGGAACAAGTCTTTACCATTTATGTTCTTCCAACTTATCAGTCCGTTCACCGTTTTTCTAGCTTCAGCCGCCACTTTTGCTGCAGATTTCATAGGCCAATCCTTAACTGGGCCAGACAGGAACTCGGGACCGTTCTGCCCCGCGGAGTTTTCGCCTAGTTGCTCGGGTGAACCCCCTCTCATGACGAGATCAGCGACGTTGACTTCACCTGGGATCCACCACCAATCAGTTGCGAGCCCAGCCTTCTGGATCTCCCCGACCCTATTCGCAAAGAATGTTTGAAATCCGTAACTGTCTCGCTGGATGGCTCCCAGCACCGTCTGACTGTCTATGAAGTGGTACCACTTTTATACAGCCAATCTCCCATGCTTCAGCATGTATTCCTTCAGGCGTGCGGCAAAGACAGCCCCACAGATTTCGGCTTTGACTGCGTCGCCTTTCTGGTTCAAGGGGGTTAACTTGGCCTTTGAGTCCACCAACCGGGTAACTACACCATCTGACGTTTCCCATCGCAGGTACAGTACGGCACCGTAGGATTCACAGCTTCCGTCAGAGAATGTGATTCCCCAGGGCTCGCCCCTGGGGAATGCCTGGAGAACCACAAAGCCGACGTTCTCTGCACTGCTAGGTTCCTCTGTAAAAATGTGAGGTGTAAGGACGGTCCGTCAGATCACCACTACCTTGGGGTGGTGATCCCAAGGTACCACCCCAAGTGAGGCTTCTGTGGAACTTGATGCTCCCCAAGCGAGTGTACTCCTTGAACAGTTCGATTGCCTTCCCTCAGAGTTCGTCAGAGAGGGACTCATCCCAAGTGTCCTTAGAGAGCTTACCAACTTCCTGGAAGGCCTTCCTCACAAGGATGACACCCTTCTGTTTCACAGGTGTTATCAGACCGACGGGGTCATACAATCCAGCAATTTGACTCAGTAAGACGCGACGAGTTAATGGATTTGGCGTTTTCTCCTCCACTTCTCCTTCGGTAAGGTCAATTCCGGTTCTCATCTTCTTCTTTCTTTTGGAGAAATTAATGGAGGCCATCACAAAGAGTTTGTCTTCTTGCACAAGATAACCCACCCCTAACGCTTTGTTGTCTTCCTCCCTCAACTGGTTGGGCAACACCAGCGTCATTTGGTCGGGCTTTGCTTCGTCCTTTCTCCCACTTTGACCAGACCGGACCCAAGGCTTGAGGTAAAAGCCTCCTGCTCCCAGGATCTTCTCCACTCCCTCTAGGATCTTATCTAAGTGTTGTGAATCATTGTCATCAACGTAAGCGTCCTCTTCGATGACTCTCCTCTCCTCCACCATGACGGTGAATTGGGGTAACTTCGCAGTTTCCCGCATGGCCACTTGTGCAATGCGCCCAGCGGGTTTGTCTCCCATGTTCACTCTTACAACGGCATAATCCTCAATTTCATCAGAAGGAGAGTCTCTCCACAGGAATCCGTGTACATGGACTTCTTGTTCCTCCAGCCACACCGAATTGTACATCTTGGTGATGTCACCAATGGCGGCGTGTCTACCTTCCCTAAATCGGAGGAGAACTGCTCTGATGGGATTGAGTATGTCCGGACCTTTGAGCAAAATACTATTTAAGCTCATTCCTCTGAATCCTGGCTACCATTCCAGACAAGGCGCACTGGTGTAGTTACAGAATGGGGGTTTGGTGCGATCAGGTGACTCACCCACCACACAGCGCCTTTCCAGCTGTCCATCACGTCCTTGGTAAGCTTGACTGCGGCTCCTCTTTTCACCATCTCGTGAATCTGCCACGTGTAGGCTTCTTTCCAAAGGGGATCTCTTGTTAATTGCTTCTTAGTCCTCAGGAACGTTGCTTCTACGGCCTCCCTGTTGTTGGGAAGAGATGCTGGGTTTTCCTTACAGGGGTACTTTGCGTCCAAGTGCGGCTGGTTACTGTGAGTGTCACTCTCTTTAAAGGTTAAGCCTGCCTTTATCACTTCAAGCTCCCTTTCGTCAGCAAGGGTCATCTCCTTCCCTCCCGGTGGGCACTTTCCACAACGGCACCCTCCACAGGCAGGGTTGCAGGCAGCGCCGATGCTATCCCATCTCAGCCATTCGAGGATCTCTGTATTGCACATAGCCGTTCTTAAGTACTGTTCAGTCACCCTTACTTTTTCAACAAGGCGAGGGTGCCTACCACTCACAGTTTTGCCCAGAGGGCCGTCCCACAACACCAAATCACCGATCTCTTGCAATTTATTTGGGGCTAGGGAGCTTTCTCCAGCGCCAATTAGTAGATTGATGCTTTCTGGGCAAGTCAGCTCCCCCGGTTCAACTCCCGAGAAGAACTTCCCCAAGTGCTCTGATGTCACTACGTGACCCACTCTCGCGATGGTGTCCAACCCATAGCAGTTCAATTGGCGAATCCTTAAAGTCCTTTGCGGAGTCCAGACCTTTATTGTTACACGATACTTTTTTGTTTGTATTATCTCTTTGAATGTCTTTACTCCATGCAAGGCAATTAGGACAGATAATCTGAGTTTCTCTACAACTTGGTGTGTTATGTAATTCGTGTCTGAGGCAAGGTCTAGCATTGCTCCAACGCTGTTTCCCCCTTTTGTTGTGACGAACGTAAGCATCATGAGGATAGGACATTTTGGCTTGACTTTACACAGCTTTAGTAGGTTCCTGTCGGTACACACAGTCATCGTCACCTTATTTGTGTAGGCTTTGCGCACTCTTTCTAGCTGGTCAGGAGATAATCCTATCTGGGCGAGCTCCGCCTCTCGTTCCGCTGTGGAACCGTGAGGTCTTCCCGACTTCACAGTAGCCTTCGGGCAGAGAAGGTAGTGGTGATCTGCCGTACCGTCCTTACACCTCACATTTTTACAGAGGAACCTTGCAGTGCAGAGACCGTCGGCTTTGTGGTTCTCCAGGCATTTTTTGCATGATTTTGCTTTTTCTACCAGGACCTTTCTTTCTGACGGGGAGGCTTTCTTAAACAGCGGAACAGTTCATGCTCTCCCTCACTGCACACAGCGCAAAGTTTCTGCTTGTTATCTTCGGTACAGGTCATGACTATAGTTGCAGTTGCTTCCTCTCTCTCTTGCAATCAGCTGACTTCTCACGGTAATTGGGCCTTTCAGATGCGTGAGTGGCCTTTGGTTTGCTGGGCAAAAGTGCCTTTCTTCTAAGCATCTTCTTTTGGCTCTGCAAGAACAGTAGGAGCCTCCTGATACGGGTCCCAGGATCAGTACATTCCTCTGAGTCGCATTCCTGAATAAGCCACTGATCTTGCATGTGAGCAGGGAGGCTGCTCTCTAAAGCCCGCATCACTACGGGGTTATTCATTGCTTCCTCCCACCCCAGGTTTGTTAGGTCCCTTGCTGCTCTCTCTAATACCAAGATCAACTGTAACGTATCACTAGGCTGAGGGTCTGTCACAATCCGTCTTGAGCAGCTTTCTAGTTCTTTGAAGACATCGCTTACATCCTGGCAGTACGATAACTGGAGATCATCTATTACAGACTCACTTATGCTTTCCAACAGCTGAAGCTTCATAACCTCCTGTGATCCTGTGGGGTCCGCCTGGGCCTGGATTCTCCCCCAGTCAGCTTTCCAGCGCCAATAGTTCCTTCTTTCTCAAGAAAACCTGGGTAAGTTTATTGGCTTGAATTTTACTGTGGGTCGGGCAAAGGAACTGTTCATACCAAAGTTACTGGCTTGCACTGTGTTCTCTTGTGCCGTGCTGGTGTTAGCGGACGCGGTGTGAAACCTCGGTGGTCGTGGTGTACTAGTGAAGGTTGGAGGCTGGGCGAAACTGACAGTAGGTCCATGATTAGGTTGTTGTTGTTGTTGATGAGACTGGGACCGTTGAGGGGGCCTGTGAGGGGGGCTGGTGCCACATCTGGTCTCCATGGTACCCTGTCCGATTGCCCGACTGGTACTAGCGTGCTCGCTTCTATTGTCCTCCTCTTCACTTCTCTCTCTGCTGTCTTCTTCATTGCGTTCGTATGCTCGCGGGGTCGTTGCATTTATCTCACCGCGACATGCCCACTTATCCATCAGTTCCTCCTTTTTAATTTCCAATGTTAAAAGGAGTCTCCACTTTTCTTTCCTGTATGGCCGATAGTCTTTCCAAACATACACAGCGTCTCTGAGTTCATGGAGTTCTTGATCCAGTCACAATGTCACAGTCTGTGAGGCTCTTCGCCCAGAAGAGCTCTGTATTCCTTGTGCAATCTTCACAACCTTATTCACGGCTGCGGCACTTCTTTTAATCCTCTAACGGCTCCGTTAGCTCTTTGCTCCGGCTCCTCTGTTTTAGTGATTCCTTTAATCCTTCAACGGCCCCGTTAGCTCTTTGCTCCGGCTCCTCCGTTTTAGTAATTCCTTTAATCCTTCAACGGCCCCGTTAGCTCTTTGCTCCGGCTCTTCCGTTTAGTGATTCACGACTGATTCACTTCACCAGTGTCCCCGGCTCGCCGGTCCTGGTACTTCACGATTGCCGTCCTCCGCTCGGCAGTCCGTACTCCACTGATACGGCGCCGACAGCGGTTTTACAACTGTCCAGATTTCTGCTGGCTGGTCTTTCCAGCTCAATACTCCCTTCTGGAAAGGGTAACCAGAACAAGTACAGTGGGCACAACTCGACTGTCATTTTTTAAATGATAAAAAAATAAAGACAAATGCAAATTACCAATCTGTCCACAGCATTTGTTTCAACATTAACATTGACATTAAAGCGGTCTTGCTTGGTGCTCTAACACCAGTGTATAACCGCCTTACTAACGGCGTTATTTTTTCAGTAACGGAGTAATCTAATGAATTACTTTTCCTATCGTTGCAATGCCGTTACCGTTACTGAGAATGTAAAGTGGCGCGTTACTTGTGGTACAATTCGGTTGAATGAAGCGCAGCGGTATCGGGCTGTCTGACAGCCACACACCAGCTGCCGGGAGAGAGCAGGGGGGGAGATGATTGATGACGACATCGTTGCAAATACGATGAAGATAGGCTGGGTGGACGGGTGCCCTGCTCACGCTGTCTCACATTACGCTCTAAGACAATGGCGACGAGCCAAATATCGGCACTACTTCTCCCTTACCATGGTAAAAGGAAAGAATGTATATGCAACGTGTGTTGTGACTTGTTAACCCCGGAACCTGTGTGGCTATCTACGTTGTTTACGTTCCGTCGCTGTAGGCGAATAGCTTATTCGTTATTCACGTTCATTCGCTGTTACACCGGAACCTGTATGGCTGACTCTTTTGTTTACGTTTCATCACTGTAAGCCCAGGAGCGCGCTAGTCTGCAGCTATTCTCTCTCCCGGCTTTCCACATCGCCCGTACCTCTGTTCTGGAGTAAGTTAGCACATTATCTTGGTTTGATTATCACATGTATTACTTGCTTGTACTTCATGTTCTGTACATAATTAGACTTACCTGCGCTGTATTTGTGTGCTGTTTGTTAAGAGCCCATCAAGCTAACAGCAAGTTGTTGAAGCAGTCATGTGTGAGTTTGCACCCTTGGTGAGTGGAGTGAGGTGTGTATCTGGTATATTGTGTGTGTAAATAGTCCAAAAATTTGTGCTATAAGCCTAATCTAATTACTGTTGTTAATTTTTTTTGAAGCACAGTATTTCTATGTGTTTTATGTTTTGATTGAATGCACTGTGGAAATGTGATTTGTATTAAATAAATTATTTCTGTTTATTTTTTATTTTTTACGGTGCTAATAAATAAAGGAAATTGCACCTGTCGAGACTCTCTGCCATTATTATGTACGTCAAGGGCTGCAACAGTGAAAACTCATCGCTACTCATCCACCATGCCAGCGTCTTCAGCAGCCTGCGTACAGATGCCACAGCTGCAGTGAGAGTTTTAACTCGTAAAACTAATCACATAGGCTGCATGGTATTAAAGTCGATGTGGTAAAATTAACCTGAAACTACCTACTCAGCTAATTCATCATATGACATGTTAGGAAAATAGAGAGTACAATAACTGCCATATGCTGAGTTTTTCAAAGGACAATTTTAAATGCGTGATACTGAATTGTGTGAAAGGCTAGAGCCTTACGGTTGAAAGTTGCAACGAGAGTGTTAAGGTAAATGTCATCTCATGAGATCCTAACTCCTGAACCTTTAACAATATTTGAAAAGAAGAATTGTCTGACCACAGAGTATTTAGCAGCATTCATGTTTTATGACGCTTGCATTGTCACTGTTTGTTAACCTTGCTATAGCCACAAAGTGTAAATGTCTGATGTGAGTGGTATTACACAATTTAAGGATAACTTAAAGTCACCACTCATCTAAATTTGAGTCCAGGCATAATACACTCTAGCCCTGGATTTCCACTGGACGCGGAACGGCCGCGGAACGGCCGCGGAGTGGTAGCCGTTGCAAATCGCTTCCATTCTAATCAATGTGAGCATTCCCACCGGCCGCGCTGCGGCGCGGATCAGCAGCGGCCCAGAAGCGGCTTGCCGCGCCGCAGCGCTATCGATAGGAATCAGTTCTATTTTTTCCGTTGCCGCTGCTGAACCTCGTAAATTTCAACGAAGCAGATCGCACAAGACAGGAAGTCCGACACAGTATCAAAGTAAAACACTTCCGCCCCCCTTTCAAAATAAAACACAATACGCAGGTCACAACTTCACCTCAACGTTACGTCATAACCGGTGCTCCCAGGTCAACAGTCATTTGATCCGAGGGTCTCGGAGACAATGGACGACGAGAGACTGATTATGGAAGTGGAGAAATGAAAGAAGCTGTGTTGTTGTTGTTTCCTTTATACACACAGTCTATCGCGGGATCTCGCGTCCGTTCGAGATTATCGCGCGATCTTCCGTGAATACCGCTGGCTCCCAAGGCTCCGCGCCGCTGCCGTAACGCGCCCGGTGGGGATTGACGTTTGGGAGAGGACGAAGCAGAACCGCGCCGCGGCCGTTCCGCGGCCGTTCCGCGTCCAGTGGAAATCCAGGGTAAAGCTATAATAAATCAAACAGAAGCACAAGATCAACATGATGTTAACACCTGCTGAAGAAACAGACAACCCCCCTGAGACACAGGTCAGGTCCAGCTCTCGTGAGCGAAGTTTATCAGCAAAGGGTCTAGAGTTGCATGAACAGGAAGCAAAGAAAAATTAAAAGGCATTCAATAAAGCCTAAGACTCTTGGAAGCAAGCAGCAAAGGAGATCAGACTTAGACTGAAGGCTAAGGTTAAACATGTCATAATACAACAGCACTATGAACCCATTCAATGCAACCATACGTCTACCCCAGATATTGCCAATAAAATGGATGCATGTGTCACTCTGACAGCTGAGATTTGTGACATCATCAATAATTGTCTTGAGAACATAGATGAGACTTTCACTGACCACCTCGAGAAGGAGAGAGTGAGGATGGTGCTAAATAAAAAGGAGTATGGATCCGTCTTTGGAAACTCAAAAACAGAAACAGTGATCTCCGAGTCCTCACAGAGATCATACGCTTCCTGAAGCGCCACTTCCAGGTCCTCTAGCAAACGTGCAGATGCAGAAGCGGACCTCGCAGCCAAACTAGAGCAGGCAAAAGCTATGCAAATAATTCATACCCAACAAGCGAGACTCGATGAATTGGAGTGCGAATGGAAATTTAAAGAAACGCAAATGCTAGCAGAATTCAAGCAGAGGGAGGCTGAAATGAAATTAAAGTTAGAAGAGGAAAAAACAAGGTTACAACAGCTACATGCAGACAATGAAGTAAAGGTAGCTGCCGCTCGGGTGAGAGCGTATCACAACTTTAATGGACGTGAAAGTGTTTATGAAGAGCCTGACCTTACAATTCAATATGGCTGCCACAATGCTGAATTGAAAACTCCATTAGATCCACATGCCAGGCCATTCCAGCCTTACCATACACTCTCTGAAGCACAAACAGCTCCGGAGGAAGCCAGGTTAGCCCAGGCAATTGCAAGCTCACTTACCTTAAGCCGTCTACCTGTCCCAGAACCGGCGACGTTTACTGGTGACCCTTTAAAATTCATAGACTGGAAGATATCCTTTATGGCTCTCATCGGTCAGAAGCCCCTCCCAGTAAGTGAAAAAAATGCTCTATCTAAAGAGTTATCTTGCTGGGGAAGCACGCAAGGCTGTGGAAGGATTCTTCTACCGAAACTCTGAAGATGCATATCAGGGTGCCTGGGAAGTCTTGCAGGATAGGTATGGAAGCCCTTTTGTTGTCCAAAGAGCCTTTAGAGACAAGCTCATAAAGTGGCCCAGGTTAGCCGCAAATGACCCTATTGCACTCAGAGAGTTTGCAGATTTCCTTCAAGGTTGTGTTGAAGCCATTCCTCATGTTAAGGGCTTAGCCATCTTAAATGATTGTGAGGAAAATCACAAGCTTGTCGTGAACTATGGCTGAGCAGAACAAGGGACTCAAATGCAGGACTCAGAACACGAATCAGTCAGTAACAGAGTTTAATTCCAGGCAGAGGTTCGGTACACGGGAGGTCCACAAGAGATCAGGCAGAGGTACAAAAACGTCAGGCAAAAAGGCAAGGTCAAAAAAGGCAGGCAAGGTTCAAAAACACGAGAAGACAAGACTATGGCTGTGAAAGAGAGTGCTGGGACGTGAGCTATGAACTACAACGAACTGGCGACGAGACAAGACACAGAGGGGAATATGAGCAGTGCTTGATTAGGGAGTGATAGGATGCAGGTGTGGTAGACACAATCAGGGATCAGGTGCACGCCAACAAGGAAGGGGGCGGGGTAGACAGGAACCTGAAACAGAGACAAGGGTGAGTGATTTCCAAAATAAAACAGGAAGACAAGACATGGAACATGAAGGGAGAAACAAAACAAGATACTTAACAGAGGTGACAGATCATGACAGTACCCCCCCCCCCCCCTCAAGGGCCGGCTCCTGAAGGCCCAGGCGTGTCAGGGTGGGTGGCATGAAAGTCCCGGATGAGGGAAGGGTCCAAGATGAACCTGGAAGGAACCCAGGAGCGCTCCTCAGGCCCATAGCCCTCCCAGTCCACTAGGTACTGGAGCCCCCGGCCCCGACGGCAAGAAGACAGGAGCTTCTTGACGGTAAACACTGGGTCGTTGTCGATGAATCGGGTGGGAGGAGGGGGCTTGGCCAGAGGGACGAGAGGACTGGTCTTGACGGGTTTGATGTGGCTGACGTGGAAGGTGGGGTGCACCCGCATTGACCTTGGTACTTTGAGTTGGACAGAGACAGGGTTGATCACCTTGGCGATGGGAAATGGACCGACAAACCTGGGAGCGAGCTTCTTGGATTCCACCCGAAGAGGCAGGTTCTTGGTGGATAACCACACTCTTTGGCCGCTGCGATAGTGTGGGGCAGGGGTCCTTTTGCGATCCGCGGCTGCCTTGTAGGACTTGGACTGCCGAAGGAGGTTCTGGCGGGCCCGCTCCCAGGTTCTCCTGCAGCGTCTCACCAAGGCCAATGCGGAGGGCACAGAGGACTCACGGTCTGTGGAGGGGAAGAGAGATGGTTGGTAACCGTGGACAACGTGGAAGGGGGACAGACCAGTGGATGAACAGGGGAGCGAGTTGTGGGCAAACTCGACCCAAACCAGTCTTTGGGACCAGGTTTCAGGGTCCTGGGAGGCGGTGATGCGGAGGCCAGTCTCCAACTCCTGGTTTAGGCGCTCCGATTGGCCATTGGTCTGAGGATGGAAGCCTGAGGAGAGGCTGACTGTGGCCCCAAGAAGACTGCAGAACTCCTTCCAAAAGTGTGAGATGAACTGGGGACTTCGGTCTGAAACAATGTCTACAGGGAAACCATGTATCCTAAAAATGTTATTCAACATGACCTCCGCCGTTTCCTTGGCGGAGGGAAGCTTTTGCTGGGGAACAAAGTGAACCATTTTAGAGAATCTGTCCACCACCGTCAAAACCACAGTGTTACCGTACGAAGGTGGGAGTCCTGTGACAAAGTCCATGGAGATGTGGGACCAGGGGCGTTGAGGGATTGGCAAGGGCCTGAGTTCTCCTGACGGTTTCTGATGAGAGGTTTTGTTAGTAGCACAAACAGCGCAGGCATTGACATAATTGGTAACATCGGAGACCATTTTAGGCCACCAAAAACGTTGTTGTACAACAAACAAGGTCTTTTTTATACCCGGATGACAGACAGTCTTGTTGGTGTGAGCCCAGTGAATCACTTCCCCCCTGAGAGCCTGGACAACAAAAAGCTTGTCCGCAGGACAATCTAGGGGGGCAGCGACACCATCGGCTGCCGCTTTAACCTTACCCTCTATCTCCCATGAGAGAACTGATATAAAGCATGTTGCGGGTAGGATCGTTTTGGATTCTGGGTTTACTTGGTCATGGGCGAAAATTCGGGACAGGGAGTCAGGCTTAAGATTCTTGGAACCAGGTCTGTAGGAGAGGGTAAAGTTAAAGCGGCTAAAGAATATAGCCCATCTAGCCTGCCTTGCGTTAAGCCTCTTAGCGGATTTGAGGTATTCAAGATTCTTATGATCAGTCCAAACCTGAAATGGTTGGGAGGCTCCCTCCAGCCAGTGTCTCCACTCCTCCAGGGCCACCTTGACTGCCAGCAGTTTGCGGTCTCCAATGTCGTAATTGCGTTTGGCCGAGGAGAGTTTCTTAGAAAGATAGGCACAAGGGTGAAGTTTGCCATCTTTGGGGCTGAATTGGGAGAGGATTGCTCCAATGCCAACGTCCGAAGCGTCTACCTCTACCACGAACTGCTGACTGGGGTCCGGGAGGATGAGGACAGGGGCGGAGGTGAAGCTTCTTTTAAGGCTCTTAAAGGCAGTTTCGCACTCTTGGCTCCAGACAAATGGTCTGTGTGGAGAAGTGAGATTGTGCAGGGGTGAGGCAATGGTTCTGTAATTGCGAATGAATTTTCTGTAAAAGTTAGCAAAACCCAGAAACCTCTGAACCTCTTTACGTGAAGTGGGAGTGGCCCAATCTGCCACAGCCGAAACCTTTTCAGGGTCCATCCTGACCTCCCCCTCAGCAAGCACAAACCCAAGGAACGAGACCGAGGGCTTGTGGAACTCACACTTTTCTGCTTTCACAAACAGCTGGTTCTGGAGTAACCGCTGAAGCACAGCGTGGACGTGGTGGGTGTGAGTCTCCACATCGGGGGAAAAGATCAGGATGTCGTCTAAATACACAAAGACAAAAACATTAAGCATATCTCGAAGTACATCGTTAACCAGATTTTGAAAAACAGCTGGTGCATTAGTTAAACCAAAAGGCATGACCAGATACTCATAATGTCCTGTTGGGGTGTTGAAAGCGGTCTTCCACTCGTCGCCCTCTCTGATCCTGACGAGGTGGTAAGCATTGCGTAGGTCTAACTTGGTGAAGATCTTAGCCCCCTCCAACAGTTCAAAGGCCGTGGAGATGAGAGGAAGGGGGTACCTGTTCTTGACAGTTATGGCATTGAGACCACGGTAGTCTATGCAGGGCCGGAGGGTCTTGTCCTTCTTCTCCACAAAGAAGAATCCAGCTCCAGCAGGGGAGGAGGAGGGATGGATGAGACCGGAGGCGAGGGACTCCCTAACATATTCCTCCATGGCCCTACGCTCAGGGGCCGAAAGGGAATAAAGTTTACCCCTAGGAGGGGTGCTGCCTGGTAACAGGTCTATGGCACAGTCATAAGGGCGATGAGGTGGCAAGGAGTGGCTTTTGCCTTACTGAAGACCTCGGCTAGGTCGTGGTAGCATGGCGGTACGTTGGTGAGTTCAGGGTTAGTGGGAAGGGAGCTGTGGGCTTTTGGCAGACAGATGTTGGCACATTTCGGGCCCCAGCCAGTTATTTTTCCACTAACCCAGTCAAAATTAGGATTGTGGGTGACCAGCCACGGTGCCCTAAAATTATCTGGTGAGCCATTGAGTCAAGGACGTGGAAGCTTAGCTTTTCCGTGTGAGAGTCTGGGAAGACTAAGGTCACTGACTGGGTGTGGTGGGTAATCTTACCCAGAGGGCTGCCATCTACGGCTCTCACCTCAAGGGGGCATGGGAGTGCGAAAACTCTTAGTCCGAGTCTTCTGACCAGGGAAGAATTCATTATGCTAGCATCTGCACCAGAGTCAATGAATACAGGCAAGAACATAGAACCAGAGTCAGAAATAATCTTTACCTGAGGCTGGTGCAGGGCTGGGTTACTGATTACCAGGCTTCGACTCACTGTGAGCAGTTCTTTTGGCTTTGCTCCGCCCCCCTTGATGTGGCAGGCACTCACTAAGTGTCCCAGTTGACCACAGTAAAAGCATCTTCCCTCTCTATGTCGACGATGGCGCTCTTCAGCGGAAAGATGAGCGCGTCCCAGATGCATTGGTTCCTGTGGGGGAGGGGGAGAGGGAGGCAGACTGACTGCTGGTTGGCGGACGTGGCTTGGCCGATCCTCAGAGCTGCTCCTCCATCCTCGGTGAGGCGACAAACGAGCCCGAAGTCGTCCCCGCTCCTGGTCCCGCTCGGTGAGGCGCTTGTCGATCTTAACTGCCAGCATGATGAGGGAATCTAGATCCTCCGGAAGATCGACGTTGATCAGCTGATCCTTCACAGACTCCGAGAGTCCTTGAAAAAATGTGTCCGATAGGGCGACAGGGTTCCACCCACTCTCAATGGCGAGGGTGCGAAAGTCTATAGCATAGTCTGTTGCCTTGCGCCTTCCTTGCCTTAGCATGAGCAGAGATCTAGCAGCTTCCCTGCCTGGCGCAGTGTACTGAAAAGTCTGCTCGAGTGCCTGTGTGAACCTGACGAGGGAAGAGCAGGCTGTTGAACGACGGCTCCATTCGGCAGTAGCCCACGCCTCTGCACGTCCTGTGAGGTGGGAGATTATAAATGCCACCTTGGACCGGTCAGTCGGGAAGGCTGATGGTTGTAGCTCAAAGTGCAGCTCGCACTGTGTCAAGAAGGGCCTCACGTCCCCTGACTCCCCGGAGAAGCGCTCAGGACGGGAGAGCTGTAGACAATCCTGAGCAGTACTGGCAGGGAGCAGCGCGTCCGCGTGTGGACCCGGAACTGGGGCTGGGTCAGACGTAGCTTCAGCAGGTGTCTCTCGTGGCAGATGAGAGAGTAGTTCTTGAAACTGTGAGCCCAACGATGACATCATCGAGTCCTGGCGTGTCGCCAGTTCTCTCAGCGTGACGCACAGGGACGTGAGCTGCTCCTGCTGTAGAGCCAGCTTTTGCCCCTGTGCACGAAGGGCTTGGTGAAACGAGTTAGAATCCGCTGAGTCCATGTCTGGCCAGTTCGTTCTGTCGTGAACTATGGCTGAGCAGAACAAGGGACTCAAATGCAGGACTCAGAACACGAATCAGTGAGTAACAGAGTTTAATTCCAGGCAGAGGTTCGGTACACGGGAGGTCAACAAGAGATCAGGCAGAGGTACAAAAATGTCAGGCAAAAAGGCAAGGTCAAAAAAGGCAGGCAAGGTTCAAAAACACGAGAAGACAAGACTATGGCTGTGAAAGAGAGTGCTGGGACGTGAGCTATGAACTACAACGAACTGGCGACGAGACAAGACACAGAGGGGAATATGAGCAGTGCTTGATTAGGGAGTGATAGGATGCAGGTGTGGTAGACACAATCAGGGATCAGGTGCACGCCAACAAGGAAGGGGGCGGGGTAGACAGGAACCTGAAACAGAGACAAGGGTGAGTGATTTCCAAAATAAAACAGGAAGACAAGACATGGGGGCCACACGGTGGTGTAGTGGTTAGCACTCTCGCCTTGCAGCGAGAAGACCCGGGTTCGAGCCCCGGTTGGAACAAGGGCCTTTCTGCATGGAGTTTGCATGTTCTCCCCGTGTGTGCGTGGGTTCTCTCCGGGTACTCCGGCTTCCTCCCACAGTCCAAAAACATGCAATGTGGGGATAGGTAAATTGGACACTCCAAATTGACCATAGGAGTGAGTGTGAGAGTGAATGGTTGTTTGTCTCTATCTGTGTGTGGCCCTGCGATGGACTGGCGAACTGTCCAGGGTGTACCCCGCCTATCGCCCGATGTAGCTGAGATTGGCACAGCACCCCCCGCGACCCTCTGGTTGAGGATAAAGCGGTAGATGATGACTGACTGACTGACAAGACATGGAACATGAAGGGAGAAACAAAACAAGATACTTAACAGAGGTGACAGATCATGACAAAGCTTCTCAAAAAGCTACCTGAGTGGATGGTGCGTAGATGGGGTCGTATTGTTGTGGAAGAATTAGACAAGTCTGGAGACTATCCAAGTTTCACACAGTTCACAGAGTTTATGCAAAAGGAAGCCTGCATAGCTATTGCCTCCCCTCTTCTGATGAACATCAAACCCACAGAAGAGAGGTTTCCTAAGAGAGCTAAAGCACTCAGTACAAGTGCTCAAATGAAAACCTCCCCTTCAGGAGAACTGAAAACCTCAAACTCCAAGCCAAGGCCACCTTGCTTTTAGTCTGTAAGGACGAAACACATGGTGTCGCTAAGTGCCCTGTGTTTGCAGCCAAGTCTGCGGACGAGAAAAAAACTTTCATTCATGAAAATCACCTTTGCTTTGGGTGCTTAAGGAAGGGGCACATTACTAAGGACTGTAAGGGGCGACACACCTGCAACACATGTGGTCGACGTCATCCAACATGCTTGCATATAGAGAGAGAAAAGGCACCTGCGGAAATGTCAAGCGGAGATCCTGTAGTCAGAAGAGACCATGCAAGCAAAGAAATCCACAAGGTTATGGCCCATGCCTTAACACAGCATGCTTCTGCCACCTCCAGCATCGTTCCAGTTCTTGTTTTGTCAGCCACGGTGCCTCAGAAAGAAATTCTCACTTATGCCCTACTTGACACGCAAAGTGACTCAACTTTCATCTTGGAGGATCTAGTGTCTGAACTAAACGTGGACACTCAATCAGTGCAACTCAAGCTCAGTACAATGACAGCCGTCAACACAGTCATAGCAAGTAAGACTGCCTTTGGTCTACAAGTTAGAGGACTCAACTCTGACACCTATGTCCAAATAAAGCAGGCATACACACGAGACTTCATCCCAGTCGATAAGTCCCACATCCCTACCAAAAGTACAGCACTCCAGTGGTCTCATCTCAAACACCTGTCTAACAAGCTACCACCACTACAAGACTGTGAGGTGGGACTGTTAATTGGTTATGATTATCCATCAGCTCTAGCTCCCTTGGATGTCATCACAGGTAGTGTAAATGAACCGTTCGCACAGAGAACTATGCTCGGCTGGAGTATTATAGGGTCTTCCAACCCCCATTTAGATAGACAGGGAAATGAGAGTTTCATGCAACGAGTTGCAGTAAAGGAAATGCCACAAACCACTGATGTGCTGAAAGTTCTAGAATCAGACTTTAACGAAAGGAGATATGAGGACAAGTATGTCTCTCAAGATGATGTTCGCTTCATACAACTACTTAGTGACAATATCAGACAGAAGGAGGATGGACACTATGAGATGCCCCTCCCTTTCAAGAGCAGCAGTCCACCAACACTACCAAACAATAAAAAGCTGGCTGCTATTCGGTTGCAACACCTGAAAAGGAAATTAAATGCCAACAAAGAATATTACGACCACTACACCGCCGTTTGTTAAGAGCCCATCAAGCTAACAGCAAGTTGTTGAAGCAGTCATGTGTGAGTTTGCACCCTTGGTGAGCGGAGTGAGGTGTGTATCTGGTATAATATGTGTGTGTGTAAATAGTCCAAAAATTTGTGCTATAAGCCTAATCTAATTACTGTTGTTTATTTTTTTTGAAGCACAGTATTTCTATGTGTTTTATGGTTTGATTGAATGCACTGTGGAAATGTGATTTGTATTAAATAAATTCTTTCTGTTTATTTTTAGTTTTCACGGTGCTACTAAATAAAGGAAATTGCACCTGTCGAGACTCTCTGCCATTATTAGGTACGTCAAGGGCTGCAACAATTTGTGTGTATTGGTTTAGTACTTGAATGCAAAGTGTGTGAATATTGTTTATTTTCAATATTTAATTTTGTTACTGAATATTTAAGAGTTGGATAGTGCCCTGTTTATTGTGCAATGGTATACAGATACAGAGATTTTTCCTTTGTTTCTCTTTACCCAAGTTAACATTTGTGTGTCAATTGTGCCCTTCAATTCAAAGTTCAAATAAATACCAAATGCTCTAACATACTGTACATAGGGTTTTTATTCTTCATTCAGGTATTATAAACATCTTTGACATATAGGATGTTAAAGAATGTAATAGCGTTATAGAACATAAAAAATAATGTCAGTTATTTTGCTGAGTAGCTAATTACTTTTACAATGTGGTAACTGAGTTACCAACTCAATTACTTTTTGGGAGAAGTAATTTGTAACTATAACTAATTACTTTTTTAAGTAAGATGCCAAACAGAGTGTAAACTCTGTTTATGAGCATGGTGCAAAGCACAGGACGTATCCACATATCTAAAATGGCTGCCAAAAACAACACTGCACCAAACAGGACACAATAAATGTGAGTTCAGTTCAGAGGAAGTGTAAGTAAAAGTGTACAAGAAGAACGTGAGGCCTGCATTTTAAATTAAATGATGTATCAATTACTGGATTAATGATTAACTGATCAACATTTTTTCTTTTTCTTTACATTTTATGGAACAATTCGAAAATAATCGACAGATTATGGTGATTGTGAAAATAATGGTTAGTTGCAGCTCTACCAGGGTCACTTCCTTAACAATAATAATGATCATTAAAATTTCACAAACAATGTCTGAATACATCATCATCATCATTATCATCCTCCGCTTATCCGGGGCTGGGTCGCGGGGGCAGCAGTTTCAGCAAGGGACCCCAAACTTCTCTTTCCTGAGCCGCATTGACCAGCTCCGACTGAGGGATCCCGAGGTGTTCCCAGGCCAGAGTGGAGATGTAATCTCTCCACCTTGTCCTAGGTCTACCCCGAGGCCTCCTCCCAGCTGGATGTGCCTGATACACCTCCCTTTGGAGGCGCCCAGGAGGCATCCTCACCAGATGCCCGAACCACCTCAACTGGCTCCTTTCAATGTGAAGGAGCAGCGGGTCTACTCCGAGCTCCCCCCGGATGACCGAGCTTCTCACCCTATCTCTAAGGGAAAAGCCAGCCACTCTCCTAAGGAATCCCATTTCGACCGCTTGTACCCGCGATCGTGTTCTTTCGGTCATGACCCAACCTTCATGACCATAGGTGAGGATAGGAACGAAGATTGACCGGTAGATCGAGAGCTTTGCCTTCCGGCTCAGCTCCCTTTTCGTCACAACCGTGCGGTAAAGCGAATGCAGTACCGCACCAGCCACTCCGATTCTCCGTCCATCTCCCGCTCCCTCGTCCCCTCACTCGCGAACAAGACCCCGAGATACTTGAACTCCTTCACCTGGGGCAAGGAGTCACTCCCTACCCGGAGAAGGCAATCCACCGGTTTCCTGCTAAGAGCCATGGCCTCAGACTTAGAGGTGCTGATCTTCATCCCGACCGCTTCACACTCGGCCACACTGAAGGTCACAGGCCGACGAAGCCATGAGAACCACATCATCTGCAAAAAGCAGCGACGTGATCTCAAGCCCGCCAAACCACAACCCCTCTCCCCCACGACTATGCCTCGATATCCTGTCCATGAAAATCACAAACAGGATTGGTGATAAAGCGCAGCCCTGGCGAAGGCCAACACCCACAGGAAACAGGCCTGATTTAGTGCCGAGAACCCTGACACAGCTCATACCTTCGGCGTATAGGGATTGGATGGCCCTAAGTAGTGCCCCCGTCACCCCATACTCCCGCAGCACCTCCCACAGTATCTCCCTGGGAACCCGATCATACGCCTTCTCCAGGTCCACAAAACACATGTAGACTGGATGGGCGTACTCCCAGGCCCCCTCCAGGATCCCTGCAAGAGTAAAGAGCTGGTCCGTTGTTCCACGACCAGGACGGAATCCGCATTGTTCCTCTTGAATCCGAGGTTCGACTACCGGCCGAACCCTCCTTTCCAGTACCTTGGAGTAAACCTTACCAGGGAGGCTGAGAAGTGTGATGCCCCGGTAATTGGCACACACTCTCAGGTCCCCCTTTTTGAAAAGGGGGGCCACCACCCCAGTTTGCCACTCCTTTGGCACTGACCCCGACCTCCACGCAATGTTGAAGAGACATGTCATCCAAGACAGCCCCTCCACACCCAGAGCCTTCAGCATTTCTGTGGGGTTCTCATCAACCCCTGGGGCCTTGCCACTGCGGAGTTGTTTAACCACCTCAGTGACCTCCCTCAGGGAGATTGACGATGATCCCCCATCAGCTTCCCTCTCTGCCTCCACCACAGAGGGCGCAGATGTCGGATTCAGGAGTTCCTCAAAGTGTTCCTTCCACCGTCCGGTTACCTCCTCAGTCGAGGTCAACAGTGTCCCATCCTTACTGTACACAGCTTGGATGGTCCCCCGCTTTCCCCTCCTGAGGCCCCGAATGGTTATCCAGAAACACCTTGGTGCTGACCGATAGTTCTTCTCCATGTCCTCTCTGAACTTCTCCCATACCCGCTGCTTTGCGTCTGCCACAGCAGAGGCTGCCGCCCTTCGGGCCCGTCGATACCTTGCAACTGCCTCAGGAGTCCTCTGGGATAACATATCCCGGAAACACTCCTTCTTCAGTCGGACAGCTTCCCTGACCACCGGTGTCCACCACGATGTTCGAGGGTTACCGCCCCTTGAGGCACCTAAAGCCCTGGAGCCACAGCTATCCACTACAGCTTTCACAATAGAGTCTTTAAACACTGCCCATTCAGGTTCAATGTCCCCAGCCTCCACAAGGATACAGGAAAAGCTCCGCCGGAGTTGAGAGTTGAAGGCCTCTCGGACAGGGGCATCCTCCAGACGTTCCCAGTTCATCCGCACTATACATTTGGATTTACCAGATCTATCCAGAGTCCTCCCCCATCCTCTGACCCAACTCACCACCAGATGGTGATCAGTTGACAGCTCTGCCCCTCTCTTCACCCGAGTGTCCAGAACATGCGGCCTCAGATCCGATGAAACGATCACAAAATCGATCATCGACCTTCGGCCAAGGACACTCTGGTACCAAGTACACTTATGAGCGTCCTTATGCTCGAACATGGTGTTTGTTATGGATAGTCCATGACTTGCACAGAAATCCAACAACAAACGACCACTCTGATTTAGATCAGGTAGGCCGCTCTTCCCAATCACGCCTCTCCAGGTTTCCCCATCGCTGCCCACGTGCGCGTTGAAATCTCCCAGCAGAACTATGGAGTCCCCCGACGGAGCCCCTTGCAGGACTCCATCTAGGGCCTCCAAGAAGGCCGGATACTCCGAGCTGCTGTTCGGTGCATAAGCACAAACAGCAGTCACGGCTTTCCCCCCCGCAACCCTTAGGCACAGGGAGGCGACCCTCTCGTCCACTGGGGTAAACTCCCAACACAGCGGCGCTCAGCCGGGGGCTTGTGAGTTTTAAAGAATCAAACTTGTTGCTGTAACTCAGGATGTAGACATGAAAGTTATGAGACACAAACATGATCATGTCCCTGTGTCTCACTGAAACCCTCGCGTGTCGAAAAGCTTTTAAAAACGTACACTTTTAACTCGCCATCTCCACTATAACTTAAAGTGGTTAAAACTGACTTAATCCAGGTGAGAGTTTGTTTACCTGTTTACTATTACAGGTTTATTTAAGTGCTCATTTTACTCGGGAACTTAGTAAAACGTTTCCTCACCGTTAGTCTCGTCCTGATGTGTTGCTCCAGAACAAACCAGAGAACAAACGAGCACAAACACGAGCGTGTTTTTAGTAGAAAGGTGAGGCCATTTCTCAATATCCATACTTGTGTATACTCCCGTATTTGTGAAAACGTCTTCAGCCTCAGTCCAAGTTCTGTTCCGATTCTCAGGTACGTGAGCACCGAGTACGTTCTCAAACATCAAAATTACATCTAGTTTTTTCTGTGGAGCGACCTCAGCGGAAGTGTTTTCGCTCCGCCCGTTTTGAGAGGAGTCTGGCTGCAGACCTGCACTGTCAGGACCCTTCTTTGCAGACCTGCACTGTGAGGTCTCCTGCACTCTCAGGACAGGAAGTTGATTCGAAGCCTTTCAAAATAAAAGCGAGCATACCGGAAACACGTATTTTTCGTTCCCAATGTTTATTTCTTGGGTCTTTATTTTATGTATACAATGTAAATATGTTTATGTGTATCCATGTGTTTAAATAAAGAGATTTAAAAAACTGTATATCTTTCCAGTTCAACTGGATAAGGTGAAAAAACACAGGAAAATAATAAAGATAAAAACCAAACAAAATATTAGAAAATACAGGGTTATTCTACAGATAATCAGTGCAAACTAGATGTACAGTTATTGTTATGATCCCCTTAAAACATTATTAGCCTACTCAAAACATGCATTATTTTACTCCAGTATTTTAATTTAATTTAATTCGTAAAAAGGACAGCTGTTAGTTTAGTGTGCACTACAAATTTATTTTGAAATAATAAATCTCTATAAATACACCTTAATGTGTGATGGCATAATGCATCTACACTCCAACCTATTGCTGACTGTTCTTTGCTTCTATACTATTATTTATCATTGAAAATGTAGCCCCCGGACTTCCGGTGGAGAGGGGAATGGAGTAGACGCATGCATCGTGCTCTCCCGCGCTGACCTGTAAAAACACACCTTTTTGCAACCCAAACCCGACTCGACTTCTAAGTAAGAAGAAGTAATATTTTACACATGCTTCATGGCCTCCGGAACCAGGTTGGCTAAGGAAAGAGAAACCGCGAGAGACGACTCGACCGCCATGGATAGCCAGATTAGCATGCCCGCTCTGACTAGCTTGCTAGAAGATCACCGTCACTCCATATCAGCGGCGCTGTCCGCCGAGCTCAGAGCGGCGTTTATCTCGCTCGAAGCTAAACTTGACACGGTGCAGGTTACTGTGACTGACTTTGGTGAACGAATTGTAAGTCTGGAGTCCAACGCCAACTTAACTGAAGAACGCATCCAAGCTCTTGAAGCATCATGCTCCATTTTATCAGAGACTTGTGCTAAGCTCAGAACCAAAAACATCGATCTAGAGGGAAGAAGCCGGCGTAACAACGTCAGGATTATTGGCCTGCCTGAGTCCATTGAAGGCCCACGACCTACGACCTTCTTCTCGGATGTCCTGAAGGAGATATTCGGGGACCAGGTGCTACAAACTTCGCCAGAGCTAGACCGGGCCCACCGATCACTAGCTGCTAAACCGCGACAGGGAGACAGACCCAGACCCGTGATCGTCTGCTTTCACCGGCACCAGACCAAGGAGCTCGTTGTCCGGGAGGCCCGCAAACGGAGGAATGACCTGAAGTACCGTGACTCGCCGGTTCGCATCTACGAGGATTTCTGCCCCGACGTGTTAGAGCAACGAGCGGCATACCGCGATGTCATGGCTAAGCTGTACAATCTGGGCCTCCGACCGGCTTTGCTCTACCCAGCTAAACTCCAAATCACCAAGAAAGATGGCAACAAGAAACGCTTCTCCTCAGTCGAGGAGGCCACTGCCTTCGTGGGCTCCTGGCCCGCTCCATGAGGCTACTTTTATTGTTTCTTCTCGTCGGCGGATGTATGGGCTAATCCACTAGCGGCTAACGCTAGCAGCACTACTGGCACGGGCCTCGGGATGACTCGCTCAGCTGGTAAGAGCGCCTCGACAGGATAATGTTTAACACACATTGATTGTGAACTCTTACTAGTGTCGTATGATGCTCTTCGAACACTGGGACTCTGTTATCATTTGTAAATCTCATCTGGGCTTGTTGAACCGATGCTAAGTATGGTGTTTACCCCTGGTTGTTTTGGTTAGCTTTGCCACTTGGCTCATTTGATCATTGACCATGCCTTTAACATTTTATTAGGGGTAATATCAGTTAAATGTTTAATACGAAAATGTCCGCTGCATCACAGTGTGAGTCCGGATAAATGTGTTGACTGTTTTGCTGCAATGTTCAATTGGTTTCAGGCCATAATGTGGGAGGTGTTTAAACTTCCCTTGGTTAGCTATTGCTTGATTTTTGCCTGTACTGTATGGGTTATACTTATTCCTGCGGGAGTGTTGAAGGCATGGGGATCCGTAAGTATAAAGAAACTGGAAGCTATACAGGGGTGTTGAATGTGTTAACAGGGAATTTAGTTATAGGTTGTTTGTTCTCTGTTGTTGTGTTGTTGTTTTTTTTTTTTTTTTTTTTTTTTTTTTTGTTTTATTTTGTTTCCCCCCCCCCCCCCCCCTCCTCCAAGGGCTTCGCCACTGTACATCTTCACTTGACAAGGGGTGAATAATGCACAGCACAGCTACACCTCAAAGTCAGGGCTGCAGGTTGGTGTCATGGAACGTTAGGGGAGTCAATGGAGCAATCAAAAGGGGCAAAGTGATTTCACATTTGAGGCAACTTAAAGGGGATATTTATTTCCTTCAAGAAACTCACCTTAAGACCTCTGAGATTTCACGTATGAAAAGACCTTGGATGAGTCATGTATTTCATTCCAGATTTTCTGCAAGGGCGAGAGGGGCGGCCATCATTGTAACTAAAAACATAACATTTGAATTAACCAAATCTATTGAGGATCCCAATGGGCGTTTTGTGGCTGTTTCAGGCAAGCTGTTTGACATCCCAGTCATTTTGGTGAGTGTCTATGCCCCTGTGTGGGACGATGACAAATTCATTACTCATCTTCTCTCCTCCCTTCCAGACATAGATAACCATTACCCGATTATGGGTGGCGATTTCAACCTTATCCAGGATCCTATTCTAGATAGGTCCTCGTCTAAACCCTTTACTCTCTCAAACTCTGCCACAACACTGAAATCGTTTGTAGATCAGCTTAGTCTATGCGATCCTTGGAGATCTCTCAATCCTTCCACCAAAGCCTTTTCTTTTTTTTCTCACGTCCACCGTACATATTCTAGAATTGATTTTTTTCTAGTGGATACTAGGCTGCTGCACTGGGTCAACTCTAGCGAGTATCACAGTATAGTGATCTCAGACCATGCTCCTACATCAGTTGTCATAAATTTCCCAAACCACAGACCCACACACACACAGTGGAAACTTTCCCACTTCTTACTGAACAATCCACATTTTAAAAAATTCTTTCAGGAGGAAATAGTCAATTTCTTTCATGCAAACGACACCCCAGACGTTACTAGAAGCACTCTTTGGGAGGCATGTAAAGCATATTTGAGGGGTCAGGCGATTTCATTTGCTTCTCGGCAGAAAAAAGTGGACACGGAGAGGATGGTATGGCTCTCAGATCAAATAGTTAGTATTGACACACAATATGCCGCCGCACCTACTCCCTCTCTTTATGACCAACGTCTCAAATTGCAGGCGGAGTTTGATCTTTTGTCAACATCCAAGATTGAAACAAAATTGTTAAAAACAAAGCAACGTTTTTTTGAAATGGGAGATAAGGCTGGCAAACTCCTTGCCCATCAGGCTAGAACTGCAGCTCTCTCGAGATTAATCCCCAGGATAAAATTGCCATCGGGAACAGTGGTCACTGACCCCAAATTGGTAAATGATGCGTTTTTGAATTTTTACTCCGACTTGTACACGTCTGAGTACTCACCTGAGGTTTGGAAGAGCCATAACCCCCTGGAGATGTTCTCATATCCTAAAGTTGATAGTAGTCTGTCTGACAAATTAGGCGCGCCAATCACTACGGCTGAGGTACAGGAGGCAATTGGACAGCTACAAAATGGAAAATCCCCGGGCCCTGACGGGTTTGTGGTAGAATTCTACAAAGCATATTCAATCCTAATAACCCCACATTTGGTTAACGTCTATAATGAATCCTTTAATAGCGGCAGATTACCACCAACCCTATCGGAAGCTAACATTTCTCTTTTATTAAAAAAAGACAAAGACCCCCTTGAATGTAGCAACTATAGGCCCATTTCACTTCTAAACGTGGACCAAAAGATTCTTGCCAAGGTCCTGGCCTCTCGCTTGCAACAAGCCCTACCAGCCCTAATTTCCACAGACCAGACGGGGTTCATGGCTGGAAGGAACTCCTCATCTAATACTAGGAGACTTCTCAACATCATTGGCTCCCCCAACCCTGTCTCGCCTGAGGTAGTAATTTCTTTAGACGCTGAGAAAGCGTTCGACAGGGTTGAGTGGGAGTATTTGTACTATGTCCTGTCTAAATTTGGTTTTAGCTCTGACTTTATCACATGGATTAGACTGCTTTATGAATCTCCAACCGCCCATATCCTTACAAATGGAGCAAGGTCGCCCCCTTTTGCCCTCCGTCGGGGTACCAGACAGGGATGCCCCCTTTCCCCCCTCCTGTTTGCTCTAGCTATCGAACCACTGGCCATCTGGCTCCGGGAGGAGGGGAGAGTCGAGGGCATCACCAGGAATGAAGTCACCCATAAGCTGTCCCTGTACGCGGATGATTTGTTATTATATGTGTCAAACCCTGCGTCATCCATCCCTGTTATTACAGACATTCTAACACAATTCGGCAAATATTCTGGTTACAAATTGAATTTTAATAAAAGTGAACTTCTCCCTATCAATCCCCTGTCTAAGAAGATGCCACAGTCTTCTTTTCCATTCAGAGTTGTTACAGAGGGGTTTCGATATTTAGGCATATTCATCACTGCTTCTTTTAATGACCTTTTCAACAAAAATTTTCGCCCTCTCATTGATAAGTGCAAGCTTGACCTGGCTCGCTGGTCTTCCCTCCCTCTCTCCCTATTTGGTAGAGTTAATCTGGTAAAGATGGTGATTCTACCTAAATTTCTCTACCTGTTCCAACATATTCCGATTTTCATCAGACGATCCTTTTTTCAGCAGCTAGATCAGACAATATCATCCTTTCTGTGGTTGAATAAGCCCCCCCGTATTAGAAAAGCTGTATTACAACTCCCCAAAAAGCTGGGCGGTCTTGCACTACCCAATCCTATCCAATACTATTGGGCATGCAATATTAACAAACTCATTAATTGGATTGACAGAGGAGCTGATACAGGCCCCTCTTGGGTTCAGTTAGAGCTACGGTCCTCAAAGTTTTCTTTACAGTCCCTCCTTACTGCGCGACTTCCCCTTAAGGTGCATAATATCTCACAGAACCCTGTTGTAACCAACTCACTAAAAATTTGGATCCAATTTCGCAAACACTATGGCTTGAATGATCCCTCAACTTTAGCACCGGTTGTTAAAAACCATTTATTCCCGCCCTCCCTGTCAGACGCCACCTTCACTATGTGGCGTAACAAAGGGTTATTATATGTCAAGCACCTTTACAAAGATAACATATTTACTAATTTTACGGAGCTTGCAGCCAGGTTTGAATTACCTCAATCTCATTTTTTCCGGTTTCTTCAGGCCAGGCACTTTGTTAAAACCAACTACCCTCACTTCCCTAACCATCCACCCGGGTCTCGGATTGACTCCTTGCTCACCCTCGATCCTGCACAAAAGCGTTCCATCTCCGTGATCTACAATGCCATTGACTCCCTTAACCCTGACCTAATGACTCGTCTGAAACAGACCTGGGAGGAGGAGCTGGGAGTTCCAATTTCAGATATACAATGGGACCAAATCCTTAAGCTAGTTCATACATCCTCTATATGTGCCAGGCTCGGTTTATTACAATGTAAAGTTCTTTTTAGAGTGCATTACACAAATGTCCGACTGGCGAAGATTTATCCAGACACCAGTGACAGTTGTAATAGATGTAAACAGTCACCTGCTAATCACACACATATGTTTTGGTCCTGCCCGAAACTCACCGGTTTCTGGCGCCAAATTTTTGATACACTCTCAACGGTGCTCGATATAGACCTTAACCCTGATCCTTGCACGGTCCTGTTTGGCTCCCCTCCACTCGCTACACCTCAACTCCCTGCGTCAAAGCGCCGAGTACTGGCCTTTACAACGCTATTGGCCAGACGCCTTATTTTGTTTAAATGGAAGCATGTTCTTCCACCTTCACACAATAGCTGGCTTAGAGAGGTCTTAACTCATATCAAGCTTGAGAAGGTTAGATTTTCATTGGCGGGTTCTGATAATGCCTTCAACAAAACCTGGC
This sequence comes from Solea solea, assembly GCF_958295425.1. NCBI lineage: Eukaryota > Metazoa > Chordata > Actinopteri > Pleuronectiformes > Soleidae > Solea > Solea solea. The sequence continues at coordinate 27,307,134 of NC_081139.1, forward strand.
AGCCCTTCTTGGAGTACTTAGATAGAACTATTATTCACCCAGACAGTGACTAGATGCCCCCCCCCCCCCCCCCCAACCTCTTTTATTTTTTATTCTGAATTTTATTCATTTTAACATGTGATTTTAATATTTATTTATTTTTATTTTATTTTATTTATTTATTTTTTGTTCTTGTTTCGTATGTGTTCGTCTTTTTTTTTTTTTTGTTTTTTTTTTTTTTTTTTTTTTTTTTTTTTTTTTTTTTTTTTTTTTTTTTTTTTTGTTTTTTTTTTTTTTTTTTTTTGTTCTCTTTATCTAACAGTGGGTGGGTAGGGGAAAGGGATAATAACGGCTCATGGAGCAGTTCAGACTTTAAGTTAAGTTGTTGTTGATTTCAGCATATATTGTGTAGGACTACCAACTGCTAATTTTACTGCAAGTCTTACTGTATACACTGTATGTGTGAACTACTGTTATGTAAACAAAAAACCGAATAAAAAGATTTATAAAAAAAAAAAAAGAAAATGTAGCCCCCTGCACTGTTGGAGCCATTTACATATTGATTTACTCATTTTTTTATATAGGCATATCTTATGTGTGTTTGCAATTGTAACACTTCATAATTGATTTAATAATTGCTTAATATTGTTTGTGCTATGTTCTTACCTAGTGCTGTCAGACCACATGGATTTGCCAATGGAGGGTGTGAGGGTTGATGATTTTAAATGAACTTAGCTTTGTGTATTCAAAGTGAATTACTGAATACCTAGTTACATGACCCAGATAATCAATAACCTCTGTTACAAGAGAAAACAGTAGACACAAAACAAACTTTCAAATGTCTTTTTATTTAATTTTTTGATGATTTTAATGATTAGTGTTTTTAGTGTTGTAGCTCACACAAAGAAAACAACAACAACCTTTTTCCTTTTTCTTAAAATTCCTGCTCTTTGTACTCACAGTACGCCAAGTACCCTCTTTTGTCCATCATCTCTTCACAGAAGAGCCACATATCTTCGATGTGGTAAAACAAAAACTTAAAAGGCTCCAGAATCAATTCTTTGTCCTCCTCATTTGGATCCATGAAACCATGCAAAAAAAAACGTCTTAGTTAGTGTAGAACTTTCTAGCAGGCAAAGCTATTTATCTTTCATTCTATTTATCTGTTCATTGTTGTAATTGGTATCAAAGCACCGTTGCCTTTAAAGTGCCTTTAAGGTGCAGTGTCAAAGCCATCTTTTGTTATACCTTCGAATGTGCCTTTGTAAGTAGCTTCGTAAATCTATCTATCATCAGAACCTGTATGACTTGTCGGTTTTACAACCTAACTGACTGTAGTTAGTAGCTAACAAAATGCTGTCTAATAACTAACTAACTGACTAACTTCAAACTAATAACTGTCTAACTACTAACTGACTGCTGCTTAATTGTGTATGTGGAATAAACCTTCAGAAAGACAGTCAAGTTGTACCCGCCGTACTTGTTCTGGTTACCCTTTCCAGAAGGGAGTATTGAGCTGGAAGGATCAGCCAGCAGAAATCTGGACAGTTAGGGACCAATGACCAATAAGTAAGTACACACTATAATTACTGTTTATACTCTCTTTCTAGGTGCGAGTGCACACACACACACACACACACACACACAATATCAGCAACATTCTAAAGTTTTCAACTTTTCACTTAACTTTTCATTTTCTGCTATTGATTTGGCTCACATAACTCACATACATTTTGACTTGCAGCGCAGAAAATCTGATTCTAAACTTTTCATTTTTGAAAGTGACTGTCTAAAACTGTGAGGTGAGGAGTCAGTTTTCACTGCAACTTACATTCCCTTAATTTTCCTTTTCCCCTTTTACCAGCCAAACCACAACCTGTCAGAAGTTAGTAGCATTGGCTCATACTTATGAGTACAAACACACAGACAAATACATTATGCTTACCTTTAAATAAAATGCCACCTTTCCTATGTGCCTCTAAGTGGCTCTGCAGCTTGGACAATTTTGTTGGTTTCATTTTTAGGCACAGGGGGCAGTGAAATTGCTTGCAGCATGATGAGCAGCGTTCAACTTTGGGCATAGTGCCGGTACTTAAGATTGAAATATGCATCTGTAAGAGACAAATAATGTTGTAATAAATAAAACAAAATTATATAAAAATGATATGATATAACTCTGTTTTCTTGGTCTTTGAATCGGAAAATGGCACATTAAAGTGAGCACTATCTTTACGATAACAACGCTAAAAACTACCCAAAAGTCCAAAACCCAATTCTTTCAAATATATATAACTTTACAGGGCAATATATAGTGTGTAACATAACGTTCTAGTGAATAAAGACGGTTTCTATTTCTTCGTATGACGCTAAAGTTGTTGTCACTTGACTTTTACTCACCTCGTCGTCTCCACACTTCTCATGGGAAACGAAAAATACGTGCTTCCGGTATGTTTGCTTTTATTTTGAATACGTGCTTCGGGTATGCTCGCTTTTATTTTGAAAGGCTTCGAATCAACTTCCGGTCCTGAGAGTGCAGGAGACCTCACATTACATTACATTACATTACATGTCATTTAGCAGACGCTTTTATCCAAAGCGACTTACAATAAGTGCATTTAAATATTTGGGTACAAATAAGAGCTAGAAGAAAGTAAGAGCTTCAAGTAAATCAAACTATGAAGTGCTAGTCATAAGTGCGATATATATATATATATATTTTTTTTTTTTTTTTTTTTTTGTCGTTATCGTCTTAGTCGAGGTAGAGTCGGAAGAAATGTGTTTTTAGTCGGCGGCGGAAGATGTGGAGGCTTTCCGCTGTCCGGATGTCGATGGGGAGCTCGTTCCACCATTTGGGAGCGAGGACAGTGAACAGTCTCGAGTTCTGTAAATGCCTCTGCGATCCTCTCAGTGAGGGGGCAGCGAGCCGGTTTGCCGATGCAGAGCGAAGTGGGCGGACTGGGGTGTAGGTTTTGATCATGTCCTGGATGTAGGCTGGACCGGATCCGTGTGTAGAGTCTTGAAGCGGATGCGAGCAGCTACAGGAAGCCAGTGAAGGGAGCGGAGGAGAGGTGTAGTGTGGGAGAATTTTGGTAAGTTGAAGACCAGTCGAGCTGCTGCATTCTGGATGAGTTGCAGGGGTCGTATGGCACACGCAGGGAGACCAGCCAGGAGGGAGTTGCAGTAATCCAAGCGTGAGATGACAAGAGCCTGGACCAGAACCTGTGCCGCCTTCTGGGTAAGAAGAGGCCGTATCCTTCTGATGTTGTACAACATGTATCTGCAAGATCGAGCTGTTGCAGCAATGTTGGCAGTGAGGGAGAGATGGTCATCAAGTGTCACACCCAGGTTCCTTGCGGTATGAGACGGAGTTACCACAGAGTTGTCGAGGGTGATGGTTAGGTCTGAGGTGGGAGAGCCCTTTCCTGGGAGAAAAAGAAACTCAGTCTTGTTGAGATTGAGTTTCAGGTGATGGTCAGACATCCACTGAGAGATGTCGGTCAGACAAGCGGAGATCCGTTCTGCTACATTTGTGTCGGAGCTGGGAAAAGAGAGGATGAGTTGGGTGTCGTCGGCGTAGCTGTGATAGGAAAAACCATGAGAGAGAATAACAGAACCAAGAGAGTTGGTGTATAGAGAGAAGAGGAGAGGGCCCAAGACAGAACCCTGAGGGACCCCAGTAGCTAGAGGACAGGGTTCCGACACAGATCCTCTCCAGGTTACTCTGTATGTTCGGTTTTGAAGATAGGACGAGAGTAGGGTAAGTGCAGATCCTGAGACACCTAGTTCTTGAAGGGAGGAAATAAGGATCTGGTGGTTAACTGTGTCAAACGCTGCAGAAAGGTCCAAGAGGATGAGCACAGAGGAGAGAGAAGCAGCCCTGGCAGTGTGGAGTTGCTCAGTGACAGCAAGGAGTGCAGTTTCGGTCGAGTGACCTGCTTTAAAACCAGACTGAAGAGGATCAAGAAGGTTGTTCCGGTGAAGGTAGGAGGAGAGTTGATTAAAGATAGCACGCTCCAGAGTTTTGGAGAGAAAAGGAAGAAGAGAGACAGGTCTGTAGTTATTTACTTCAGACGGGTCAAGGGTGGGTTTTTTAAGGAGGGGGGTCACTCTGGCCTCTTTAAGAGAGTCCGGAAAGCAACCAGATGATAGAGATGTGTTAATGAGGTGGGTGAGGAAAGGCAGAAGATCAGAAGCAATTGACTGAAGAAGGTGAGAGGGGATAGGGTCAAGGGGGCAGGAGGTGGGGCGGGCAGAGTTTATTAGGGAAAGAACTTGATCCTGAGATAGAGGGGTGAAAGAGGATAGAGAAGGAGCTGAATTTGTGGTTGGTAGAGAGGTGAGATCAGGAGGTGGGGTTGAGAAAGAAGAGCGAATGTCATCTACTTTCTTTGTGAAGTAGTTGACAAAGTGAATTGGTAGAAGGGAGGAGGGAGGAGGGGGGGTGGGGGGATCAAGGAGGTTAGAGAAGATCGAGAAAAGTTTTTTGGGGTTAGAGAAAGAGGATTGAATTTTAGTCTGATAGAAAGATTGTTTGGCTGCAGAGATAGAGGCAGTGAGGGTGGAGAGAAGAGAGTGATAGGAAAGCAGGTCGTCAGGGAGTTTTGATTTCCTCCATTTCCTTTCTGCTGCCCGTATCGTGGCTCTCTCAGTACGCACTGAGTCCGACAACCACGGGGCTGGGGAGGACTTACGAACCCGCCGTGAAGTAAGAGGACAGAGAGAGTCAAGAGAGGAGGACAGCGTACAGAGGAATGTGTCTGTGGCAGAGTTGGGATGCATGAGGGAGAAGGAGTTAGCTGAAGGAAGTGCTGATAGAACAGTTGAGGAGAGAGAGGAGGGAGAGAGAGAGCGAATGTTGCGACGGACAAGTGCAGTATCTGATGAGATGAGATCATCAGATTGGGAGAGTGGGAGAGAGTAGGAAATGAAGAAATGATCAGAGACATGAAGTGGAGTTACCGTGAGGTTGGAGGTGGAGCAGTTTCTGGTGAAGATGAGGTCAAGGTGGTTGCCAGCTTTGTGAGTTGGTGGAGAAGGAGCAAGTGAGAGAGAAAGAGACGAAAGTAGAAATAGTAGATCGGATGACTTCTCTGACTGGATGTTGAAGTCACCAAGAAGAACAAGTGGTGGGCCATTTTCTGGGACGTTTGAGAGGAGGACATCTAGTTCCTCCAAGAAGTGTCCTAATGGGCCTGGTGGACGGTAGATGACAATAATGATTAGTTTGACTGGGTGAGTTACAGTTACAGCATGAAATTCAAACGACTGTGAAGAGAAGTGTGGCAGTGGGTAAAGAGTGAAAGTCCAGTTGGGGTTGATGAGCAGACCTGTCCCACCACCTCTTCCAGTGGATCTGGGTGTGTGGGAGAAGGAGTGGGCGGAGGAGAGAGCTGCAGGGGTGGCTGTGTTGGAGGGTGTTATCCAAGTCTCAGTGAGAGCAAGGAAGTCCAGGCATTGCTCAGTAGCAAAGCCGGAAATGAACTCAGTCTTGCGGGTAGCTGACTGGCAGTTCCTCAGGCCCCCTGCGACAAGGTGTTGGATGTGTGTGGAGCGGGTGGGATAGATAAGTGAGGACAGGTTACGGTGATGCTGTGAGTGATTGTGAGGTTTGTAGTATCTATGAGAAGAGACATGAACAGGAATGGAAAAAAGGCACATATGTGAAAGGTCGAAAACACTTGCAGACAGGTACTTAGCCCCGTTAGCCTCCGGTTTAGACTCCTTTGTCTTTGTCTTCCTGAGTCTTCGTCTGAAGAGTCTGCCGCTGAAGCTGCCGCTTCAAAGTCAGTGCTGCTTCTTAAAAGACACCTGATTAGGTGCTGATTAGTTGCAGCTGAGTGGCCACTCCCTGATTAGGTGCTGATTAGTTACAGCTGTGTTGGCCACTCCCCTTTGCCAGTGAAACTTCTCACCTCACAGTGCAGGTCTGCAACGAAGGGTCCTGACAGTGTAGGTCTGCAGCCAGACTGTCTAGGGCCGTTTTACCCCCGGACGGTTTTACCGCTTTTACCAAGTATGCATCGGGTTGTGACCATAGATTTTTTTTGTTTAACTTTTTATTCAAGAATAGGAACATACAGACATTTAGCCACAAGGATATACACAAATGATTATATAGAGATTAATACAAAGTACATATCAGTAAAACATGAAACAAGTAATACAAATCACATATATACCAAATAAAAAACATAAAAACAAATAGTGCAATTTAAATCAATAATTAAATAAATAAACACACAAAAAGAAAAGCCATAATGTCTTAAATAGGGGCTACGGAAAATAACTAATCGAAATACAGTAATGTGCGTTAAAGTAGAGGATAAAGTATCTATGTACAAGTTGAATTCAACTGTGAAACTGTTAATGTTAGGGAAGGATTTAGAGAATCGTGCTTTATGAATATGGAATTTGCCAATTGCGAGAATGAGATTTGCCATGTGATTTAAAGATCTGTTGCTACAATTAAATTCAGGGACAATATCCTTTGGGGCAATTGCTATGACATGACCAGTCCTGTTCTGAATAAACTTCTCTACGTCTCTCCAGAAAACTAAAGAAAAGGGGCAGTGATAAAACAGATGTAAAGTCGTTTCTGGCTCAGTTTTGCACTTTAGCATCAATGTCAACACATTTGGAAATGATTGTGTTACATGGGTAAATATTATGTAAGATTTTGAAATGAACTTCTCTGATTTTATTCGAAACACAGAACTGAAAGGGGCATAACCATTATTTGCGCCACTTTATATGATCAAATTGTGAATTCCAGAAAGATTTGCTTTTGGGTGAAATCTTGTTCTAGTTTTGAATCTCTTTCCTTATATGTTTGTTTGTACACTTTACATCTGTTAATGGTATCCCACCAATAAGTAGAGAAGGCACTTGAGGATCAATATTTTGATGGCCAAGGTGACATTTCATTCATTCAATTATGCCTGTGGGAATAATAAATTCTTTATAAATGATAGGAAAAGATTATGTTCTTAGAATTTGTTCATAACTATAAAGATGACCTTTATTATCAAAAAAGCAGAAACATAGATAATACCCTTTTCAATCCAGGTCTCTTTATATAGACTTTTCTTGTTAACAGTAATATCACTGTTATTCCAAATGAGAGTTTTATGTGGTAAAACGTTGTGAACATAACACAGTTTCCAAGACAAATAAGCCTGTTGATGACATTTTGAGAGTTTTAGTGGTCATTTAGAAATGGAGTAGTTACATCCCAATAGAAATTTTAAGCCGCCTAAATTTTTAAAGATATTATATGGTATAAAATTCCGTAGCGATTCCGGACATTCCAAACATTTCTTTTTTATTTTTTTTTTTTATTTTATTTTTGTTTTGTGAGAGCATTACAATACAGCAATTACTTTCATTTCAAATAACAAACAATGGTATTTCCGCGACTCACAATTGAAATTTCTGTATACAAAACAAGAAACAAAATACAAAAAGTCAAATAAAAGTATACTTGAGAACTCAAACAAATTGGGAAAGATAGCAAATACATTTATTTTTTTAAATAAATAAAATAAAACAATACACACTAGTCGTTAGGCCAAATAAAACATTCAAGAATAAAGCATAAAAATAGCATTACAGGATCATCCATTCAATACTTCTGCCTGTTCAAAACTAACATATCTTACCCATTTGGTCCACAATTCGATAAATATGTTTTTCTGTAGGCGAATGGAGAAGGTAATCTGTTCCATGAGGTAAATGTCACTTACTATACTTATCCACTCCTGTATTGTGGGCGGATCAGGGAGAAGCCAACGCCGTTTCAGTGCTTTTTTACCAGCAGTTATCAAAATACGAAATAAATATTCATCAGCTTGCCTGACCTGAATCCGAATTTCCTAAAAATAATGTAGAAAACTGCATAGGTAGATTAGTATTAAACATGCTGCCTAATACTTTGTGAAGCTCTGTCCAAAAGGATTTAACCACTGGGCATTCCCAAAAGATATGCCAATGATTGGCTTCCCGGTGTCGAAATAGTCTCCAGCACGCAGCTTCGCCTCCAGCAAAATGTGCCTTTTGTTTTGGTGTAATGAAAAAGCAGATCAAACACTTCCAGCTAAACTCCCGCCATACATGAGAGCTGGTACATTTCCACTGGGATTGGCAAACACCGAGCCAATCCTCCTCAGATATTGTTAGATTACCCTCTCTCTCCCATTTTTCCTTAACATATCCTGTACTGTGTGTTTTCTTATTCGATTTACTTTGGTAAGCATCAATAAAAATTATCAATATCGGGTCATTAAGATCAGTGTCCTTTCTGATATGTTCAAAGCGGTTACGTACCTGGAGGAATCTAAAAAATCTGTTCTTTCAAGGTTACAGTCTTCTTTCAACTTTTCAAAGTTTTTAAATTGTCCTTTTTCTGTGAGAGAGTAGTATGTCGTTATTCCTTTCAAAATCCATGATTTAAATCCCTTATCAATCGTGTTAGGCCTAAATTCCGGATCATAGGCACACCATTGAATTATCTGTAATTTATTACTTAATTTATACTCGTCTTTTATCATATTCCAGATTTTTAGCTGTGCTTTGATCCATGGGTTCTGTGCCTTGTCTATAAATCTTCCCAGATGTTTGTGCGGTAGTACTGCTTGTATTGGGGGGTCAATCAGAGTGGAGAGTTCGATATCTTTCCATCTGGCTCGAAAGGATGGGTTACACAAATTAATCAGGGGTTTAATCTGAGCTGCATAAAAATAGTCCTTAAAATTAGGTAGTGCCATCCCCCTTGCTTCTTTGGAAGTTGTAAAGGTTTAAACCTAATCCTGGGTTTTTTACCCTGCCAAATAAATCTGGAAATAATCTTGTCCAGTTCAGAAAATTGTTTTGAGGAAATTTCTACAGGGAGTGCCTGGAATAAGAAGAGATATCGTGGAAGGATATTCATTCTTACAGAATCAATTCTGTGACTGAGACTAAGAAAAGAAACTGAGTTTCATCTATGCATGTCTTCTTTAATTTTTGTTAAGAGGGGGCCATAATTTATCTCTGCCAGTGTTCGAATTCTTTTCGGCAGGTTTATTCCTAGATATTTTAATGAATTTTGATCCCATTTAATTTGGAATTTGTCCCTAAATTGCTTTGTGGGTTGGTAGTTGATAGTCAAAATTTGTGTCTTTTGTATATTTAATTTATATCCTGAATAATTACCAAACGTTTCTAGAAAGACCATTAATTTGGGGAGTGAATTAGGAGGGTCACTTAAATAAACCAAGACGTCGTCAGCATATAGCGCCACCTTGTGGTCGTCTCCATTAATGCAGAGCCTTTAATACTCTGAGTCTGTCTTATCCACTGAGCTAGGGGCTCTATATAGAGTGCAAATAGCAGGGGCGAAATCGGGCATCCTTGTCTCGAACCACGTTCTAGTAAAATAGTATCTGAAAGGTAACCATTTATTTTTATCCGGGCCAATGGTTTGTTGTATAATGTACGGATCCCTCTAATAAAAACGTTGTCCATGCCAAATCTTTCTAAAACTTTATAAAGGAAAGGCCAACTTACCGAGTCAAAGGCCTTCTCGGCGTCTAGACTAACTAAACAAGCTTCAATATTATTATTTTGGATATGATGTATTAAGTGTAATGATCGCCTGATGTTGTCGTGAGTCTGTCTTTGTGAGATAAATCCGGTCTGATCATTGTGTATAAGCTGAGGATTAACCTTGTCCAGTCTTCTGGCGAGGATGGTTGTATAAAGCTTGTAGTCAACATTTAGCACCGAGATAGGCCTGTATGAACTACACTCCAATTTACTTTTTCCCTCCTTGAGAATGACGGAAATCACTGCTTCATTCCAAGATGGGGGCATTTTATTATCTTTTAATGTCGTAATACAAGCTTGGAGAAGGGTTGGCACCAACTCAGTTTTAAATGCCTTATACCACTCAGAGGAGAAGCCATCTGGGCCAGGTGATTTGTTTGCTTTCAGGGTGGAGATGGCCCTATTCAGCTCTATCTCAGTTATAGGGGCTGTTAATATTCTATTTTGTTCTTCTGATAAAGCAGGTAATTTGAGAGATTTTAAGAAGTTATCAATTTGCTGGTCACCTTCTAATTGGGGTTGTGTATACAGGCATTTGTAGTATTTTCTGAATGTCCTTTGTATTTCTTCTTGTTTATATCGTATAGTTCCACAATCTATGTCCCTTGTTTTGTATATAGTGTTGTCTGCTCGTTGCTTTTGCAGTTTTCTCGCCAAGATTTTTTGTGATTTTGTTCCTGACTCATAATAAGTTTGTCTTGTGAATATCATCTTTTTTCAACTTCCTGTGTGTATATTTTATTTATTTCATCTCTAGTTGCTTCTATTCTAGTTAGTGTTTCTAGTTTTTGTTCTTTTTTATGTTGTGTCTCAAGGTCTTTCAGTTCTTTATTAAGGTCTATCAGTCTTAATTGTTTTTGTTTCTTTTCATAGGAACAGAATGATATTATTCTCCCTCTAACAACAGCTTTTAAAGTATCCCACACCGTAACTGAGTCAACCTCTCCGTTATCATTTTCTTCTAGAAATGTTTTTATTTCTTCTCTCATTTGGGTTTTGAATCTTGGATTATTTAGGATATTTGTGTTCAACCTCCACAAAGTTCTACCCGGATTATCGATAATGTCCACAGTGCAGGAGAGGGGGGCATGGTCAGATAGATCAATACATCCAATATCGCAATCACGTATTCTATGACGATCTCTTTTTAGCACAAAAAAATAATCTATCCTTGAATAAACATTGTGTGGGTGTGAGTAAAAAGTATAGTCCCGGCCTGATGGATAGAAATCCCTCCATAAATCTAATATACCAAGTTCTGTCATTAATGCAATCATTTTCCTATGTAATCGCGTAATAACTGGGTTTTTGGATGAATCCTGTTTCAGATTGAGACGGATATTAAAGTCTCCACCACATATGACGACCCCTGTGCCCTCTATCATCAAATCAAATATGTTTCTATAAAAAGCAAAGTTACTTCCCGGGGGAGCATAAACATTACAAATTGTTATATTTACGTCATTTATTTGGCCTGAAACTACTATGTATCTCCCTTCCTTGTCAGATGTTTCCGAGATCTGTTCAAATGGTATTTGTTGTGAAATCAAAGTTGCTACGCCTCTCCTGTGACCAGATTTATAAGATGAGAAGTATACCCTTGAAAAACCCATTCTTTTAAGTTTTTCATGTTCCAGTGGGGTGAGGTGTGTCTCTTGTAAGAGCACAATCTGCGCATTCTCCCTTCTCATTTTCGCCTGTATCTGCCTCCTCTTAGCTGGATTTAAAATCCCATTCACATTAAAAGAAATCATTTTAAGGGTTTGCCTATTCATCGTCTACTACTGTGGGCTACATTGATTATCACCCAGCCAAAAATCTCTCCTGGCATCCCTGCAAGTACATTATACCAAACCTATCTTTCCCAAGAAACACGAACAGAAACAATGTAACAGTCTGAAACAGAACATCACCGGTGCAATTTGGAACAGTTGCTTCCGATGCTGAGGCTCGTTTCAAAGGAGCCTAGTGGGACCTTGTAAAGTAAAAGCCCTCATAAGGGAACATCCCACGACGTAGTGGTGGGGCCCTGAAATGCGGCTGCATTTCAGCCAAAGTCCAAGTGAGAAAAAAAAAAAAAAAAATAAAATAAATCTAGTATGGCTCGCCAAACACGTCCCGTTCATCTGATTAAATAAAGAAAATAGAAGTGTGGACTATGATTAGACGCGAGCCAAGGCCAGATAGAGCAAAACTGTATGGTAGAGTTCTGCATGCATAGCTAAACCAAAGCAAAGTGTATGATACACATTTCACTATAAAATCAGAGACCACTTATCTGTAAAGTGTGAGGAAACAATCCATCAGTGACCAACAGTGTCCTAGCGGGGTTGTCTTCTAAACTCCTTAAGTCTGTCTTTAACGAGAGTGCTGGTGTTTCGGATGTGCGCTGCCGCTCGCAGCAATGGACTCCTGGTTTCCGACCTGGTCTCCCCTACTCCCTGCCATCTGCCAGGTAGACAGGAGGAGAACCTCCTCTTGGTCCGGTGTGGCGGGGGTCTTCACCACAGTAACCGGAAGCCCTCACGCCGACATATCCCTCGTAGCCTCCGCTGCATTCTGGAACAACCGGGTGCCGTCATCATAAAAAATCTGCATCTTTGCAGGGTAGGGCATCTGAAACTTTATTTGTTTTTCCTTCAACACCTTTTTGGCCTCGATGTATTCATTGCGTTTCTTTAACGCTTCAGGAGGAAAGTCATGGTCAACATAGAAACGAACGTTGTCGTAAAGCACCTTCTTTTTCTGCCACGCTCTCTTTATCACTTCTTCTTTAATCTGCCAGCTGCCAAACCTGACCACTATGGAGCAAGGTTTTGCCTGCGGGCCGGTGGGCTTCGGTGCCAAAGCCCGATGTGCCCTTTCAATCTTGAGGTCTCCGTCAAGTGGGAAGTCGAGTGAAGTTTTCAACATGTTATTCAGGAAACCAGCCATGTCAGTGCCCTCTGTGCCTTCGGGTACTCCGTAAATACGCAGGTTGACACGCCGCGCTCGAGCCTCCTGATCAATCAATCTCGCCTCCAAGCTAGCCTGACGCTGTGTCAGCCGCTTGATTAACGTTGTCGTTGCTAGAAGCACGGTCTCCGTTTCATCTATTCTCCCTTCTACTTCGTCCAGTCTGTCATTCGCTCTCTTCAACTCCTGCTTAATGTCAGAGAGTTGCTCCCTGTTATCTCTTCTGAACTCAGGAATTTAGTTGAAGATACTTTTAAGGCTAGCATCAGGGATATCGTCTTCCCGTGGGTGTAAATCCGGAGAGCTGCTTCGGCTGAGTCTCGAGTCTGGGTCGTCTTCTGTTGAACCCATGCTTAATCCACTTCTAGTAGTAACCCCTTTCCTCATTCTTTTAAGAAATACCCACCAGGGTTAACAAAATCAAGTTTTTTTTGGGGTTAATTGGTAAAACCTTCGGGGAGCTAAAAGTTTAGGCTGCCATCCTCTCGAAACCGGAACCGGAACCCTTCCAAACATTTCTTAAGCTATTTGATCCCAAAGGTGCAATTCAAACTGATAAAATCTAAAACGCCCAATCCTCCTTCTGCTCCCTCTAAACTGAGAATTTCTTTTTTGAGGCAATGTCTTCTATTTTTCCACACAAATTTAATAAATAAATGATTGATTTCTTTGCAGAACATATCACTAACAAAAAGTGACAAAGCAGGATAAACTAATCTTGATACAGCTTCAGCTTTTGACAATAACACTCTACCAAAGATTGAAAGGTTTCTCTAAAGCCATAAATTAAAAATTGTCTTAGTTTTCTTCATTTTGGGAAGAAAATGTAGCTGTTGTCTGAGAGTCATGTCTTTCGAAATGTGAACACCAAGATATTTAACACACTGTTTCACAGGAATATCAAACATAAGTTTCTCTTCAGTCTCATATAAACATAACATTTCACTTTTGTTGATATTAACTTTAAGACCCGAAGCTTCTGAAAATGCACCAGCTGCACGTAATGCACTTTGTATTTGCCCTTTATCCCTTAGAAACAATACTGTATCATGGGCTAGCTGTGTCATTTTTATCTCTCGAAATTGGAAACCTTTTGGAAATGCTGGGATATAAAATGACAGAGCTGTTTATATCTTTATAAAACATTATAATATTATTAATAAAATTATCCCCAAAACCAAAAATTTGCAGGGCCTGTATCATGAAAGAATGTTCAATTGAATCAAATGCCTTATAAAAGTCGAGGAATACAAGTAGTGCATCTGACTTTATGTGGTTCGAATGGTTTGGCCATAAAACCATTTTGGTTTTTGCTTATTATCTCTTCTAGTTCTTTCGTCAAACATTTAGCATAAACCTGTGGGATAATTTTATAGTCTATATTTAAAAGAGAAATGGGCCTCCAATTTTCGATTATTAAACGATTTTTTTCAGGTTTAGGAATAAGGGTTATCAGACCTTGTTTCATGGTTGTCGTCATCTCCTTTCTATCTATACATTCTTTAAGGTGGTGACCATAGATATATCAATAGAGCTCGCCAATGTGACGTAATGACGCATTGCATTCTGGGTACGGAAGGCTTCTTCCCCACAAGGAGGGGAAGACATCCACACCCAGACATCCACATCCACATCCACATCACACATACCACACTGGTATGTGTGATGGCAATGTGGAAGTGTCGAGAGATGAGTTAAGGGGCATCAGCGAAGACTTAGTCCAGTTCATTTTATAGCTGGAGAGAGTGCTGAACTCCTCAAACACTTCCAACACTATCCGAATACACACTGGCGCATTATCTGTGCATAACAGAATATCATCCGCGAATAATGATATATGATGTGAAGTGTTTCAAAAGGATATCAGCGAGAGAGAGAGAGGGGTGCCACCTAATAGTCCGCGCAAGAGGTTCGAGGGAGAGAGCGAACAAGAGAGGAGACAGAGGGCAACCTTGACGGGAGCCTCTTGATACTGGGAAGGGGGAGGAAAACATGTTGCCCGAAAAGACCATAGCTGAAGGGTTAGAGTAAAGTGTCTTAATCATCTTAATATAGTTAGTACCAAGACCAAAAGCTTCCAAAACCAGCCAGAGATAGGTCCATTCCAGTCTATTGAAGGCTTTTTGAGTGTCCAATGATAAAACAGCACATGGGGACTCAATATCTTTAGAAAAATATATCGTATGGAGAAGTCTAAGCAAGTTATCAGCTGCGTGGCGCATTTTTATAAACCCAGTCTGGTCGTGATGTACTAATTTAGTCATGAGTGTCTCAATCCGTGAAGCCAGTGCTTTGGCAAATATTTTTATTTCTGAATTGAAAAGTGACAGGGGTCTGTAATTACCACAGAGGGAGGGATCCTTATTTGGTTTAGGGAGAATGGTGAGAATAGCAATGTTGGTGTCTCGGTCAAATGAGCCCTTATCCACAGCTGTGTAAATCATATCCAGCATGAATTGACCTAGCTCCTCCCAGAAAAACAACCTGGCGATTTCCCCTTTTTCATTCTCTGAATGGCCTATTTTAGTTCTATCAGTGAGATAGGCCTCTGCAAGTCATCTTGCATCTTGATATTCTCCGTTTTGTCGAATCTTTTGCGAAGGTCGCTATAGTCAGTACTCAGCTTAGCCGCATCCTTAGCACAACAAGACAACTCAGTTTTTATTTCGTCGAGCCTTCCATTTAGTCCCGTGAACTGCGTCACCATAAACTCTCGCTGTTTTTCCATGGCCGTCTCTAGCATGGCGGTTAGCTTGTATCCCCGCTCACCCTCGACTCATGGTTGGGGTCAAGAGGCCTGGCGGACTTTCTTGGCTTCGGCATCTCACAGGGTGGATGTTAAAGTGTCACAGCACGTTCACAAATAAAAGTTAATTTAAATAAAAAGGTAGTTTTTCATTGAAATGGGGGGAATAAGAGCGGGAGTGAAAGTACTACGCAGCCATCCAGTCTTTCACGCTTCTTTGTGCTTCTTTTCGAGCAGTCACCAATTAAAAACCCCATAGACACTGTGTCTGTCCCTCGACCTACTAAAGTAAAAACTAAAGTCAGTCAGTCAGTCATCATCTACCGCTTTATCCTCTGCCAGAGGGTCGCGGGGGGAAAAACTAAAGTAAATAAATCAATAACAAACAGAAGAGGAGTTAGACATTCTAACTTGATAAAGATTAATACTAACTTGATAAAGATTAATACTAACAATCAAATAGAGTCAAATAATACCACTTTTAAATGTGGACTATTAAATATTAGGTCTCTCTCCTCAAAATCTGTTTTAATAAATGATCTAATTTCTGACAACTGTATTGATTTATTCTGTGTAACTGAAACTTGGTTACATGAAGAAGATTACGTTAGTCTAAATGAGTCAACTCCACCCACTCATGCTAATACCCATATTCCTAGAAGCTCAGGTCGAGGAGGAGGAGTAGCAGCCATTTTTAATACTAGATTATTAATCAATCCCAAACCCAAACTAGGATATTCATCGTTTGAAAGCCTTATTCTTAATCTAGCTCATCCTAGTTGGAAATCACAAAAACCAGTTATGATAGTCACAGTTTATCGTCCACCTGCTCCTTATTCAGAGTTCCTATCAGAGTTCTCTGAGTTCTTATCTGAGTTGGTGCTTAAAACAGATAAAATCATAATTGTAGGGGATTTCAACATCCATGTAGATGTTGACCGTGATAGTCTTAGCTGCGCATTTAACTCGCTGTTGGAATCAATAAGTTTTATTCAACACGTTAATAAACCAACTCATCACCTTAATCACACCCTCGACCTTGTTTTAACTTATGGTATTGATATTGATAACTTAAACATAGTTCCTCAAAACCCTCTCCTTACTTACATTATTTACTCACATTTAATTGTACAATAATGAACAACAATAACATAAATAAGAAATACTGTCTGATAATAATATAAATACATTCAAAGAGACAGTGCAACCTTTATTTAACTCGGTGCCATATGTCCGCACATCTGAAGGTACCTTTAGTGATTTTACTCCCGCCCTCATAGATAACCTTGTTGATAGTACAGCAGCCTCACTGCGTACTACATTAGATTGCGTTGCCCCTCTGAAAAAGAAAGTGGTGAATCAGATGAGACGAGCACCATGGTTTAACTCCAATACTTGTGCTCTTAGACAGACGTTGCGTAGATTAGAAAGAAAATGGCGGTCCAATAACCTAGAGGAATTTCATATAGCCTGGAAAGATGGTTTGTAGCTTACAAAAAAGCCCTACACAAAGCTAGAGCTGCCTATTATTCTTCTTTAATTGAAGAAAATAAGAATAATCATAGGTTTCTTTTCAGCACTGTAGCCAGGCTGACACAGAGCCACAGCTCCACTGAACCATCTATTCCTTTAACACTGAGCAGTGATGACTTTATGAAATTTTTTGTGAATAAAATAACATCAATTAGAATAAATATTGATCATCTCCTCCCTCATATTGGGACTGACTCATCTTTTAGCACAAGAGCTTCAGAAGCAGCAGGTGCACAGTTAGACAGTTTCTCCCCTATAGATCTCCCTGAGTTAACATCATTAGTTTCATCATCTAAACCATGGGTGTGAAACTCTGGCCCGTGGGCCAAATTTGGCCCTTGAGGCAATATCAAATTAACATTAGAGCTGGCCCGCCGGTATTATACAGCAGCACCACCGCTGTAACACCGCATTCACCGCTAATACTACAAATCCCATAATGCTCTGCTGTTGTTTTGGCGCGTTGTTTTGTTATTTTATTTTCAAATTTATTAGCATGTGGAAAAAGTTAATGTTGATATTTACCTCAGAAGGCTGCAAATAGAAAAGAGGCATTAAATTTTTTATCTAAATTTTATTTAATATGCCATTGATGTTTTTTCGTTTGTTTTTTGAAAGTTGATTTTGCACTATTAAGTTATATAAGCGTTGCTTGTTCCATATTCAGTGTTAAAACAAATCAGTGTAGCAAACTGAGCAATAATTAACGTTTTATTCATGCACTTTCTCTTACTACTTCAAGGCTTGAATGTTTGATTCATTCATTATTGTTATTTTATTTTCAAATTTATTATTAGCCTGTGGAAAAAGTTTATTTTGATATTTACCTCAGAAGGCTGCAAATAGAAAAGAGGCATTCAATTTTTATCTATCCATTATCTACCGCTTATCCTGTATTTAGGGTGCATTCAATTTTTATTTAAATTTTATTTGATAAGCCATTGATATTTTTTAATTATTATTATTATTTGAAACTCGATTTTGCATGTCACTATAAAGTTATATAAGCCTTGCTTGTTCAATATTCAATGCAAAACTTGTTTGGGTCCCTATTAAAAGGTTAATTTGTTCAACCTTGGCCCGCGGCTTTGTTCAGTTTTAAATTTTGGCCCACTCTGTATTTGAGTTTGACACCCCTGATCTAAACCATCAACCTGTCAGTTAGATCCTATCCCCACCAAACTGTTTAAAGATGTGTTTCCTTTAATTAACAGCTCTATATTAACTCAAATTAATCTATCCTTATTAACTGGATATGTGCCCCAAACGTTTAAAATAGCAGTTATTAAACCCCTTCTCAAAAAAGCGACCCTTGACCCAGATATTTTAGCTAACTACCGACTTATATCTAATCTTCCCTTTGTTTCTAAAATCTTAGAGAAAGCAGTTGCTAATCAATGATGTGAATATTTGCGCATTAATGGCCTGACCTTGAAGATTTTCAGTCAGGTTTTAGATTAAACCATAGCACAGAAACAGCACTAGTTAAAGTTAGTAACAATCTTCTCTTGGCTTCAGATAATGGTCTAGTTTCTTTACTTGTCCTGTTAGATCTTAGTGCTGCATTCGACACCATAGATCATAATATTCTACTGCAGAGATTGGAGCAGACCCTTGGTATCACAGGTGCTGCCCTCTGCTGGTTTAAATCATACTTATCTGATAGATTCCAGCTTCTTCATATCAATGATAAAGCCTCACTACAAACTAAAGTTAATTGTGGAGTTCCACAAGGCTCAGTGCTTGGGCCTATACTTTTTACCTTATATATGCTTCCTCTAGGGAACATTATTAGGAAGCACAACATACACTTTCATTGTTATGCAGATGACACACAGCTATATTTATCAATGAGGCCGGATGAAATAAATCAGGTTGCTCAACTTTTATACTCGGCCCTAAACACCTCAGAGAAAAACTTTCCGATCACATTGTCACTTTAGATGACAATGTACAGTTTAGAATTAAATTTAAAATCCTCCTCCTCACGTACAAAGCACTTAATGGTCAGGCCCCTTCATACCTGAAAGACCTAGTCTTACCTTATCACCCTAACAGACCACTTAGGTCACAAAATACAGGTTTACTTCTGGTTCCCAGAGTCTGTAAGAGCAGAATGGGAGGCAGAGCCTTCAGTTACCAGGCTCCTCCCCTCCTGTGGAATCAGCTCCCAATGATAGTTTGGGAGACAGAGCCTCTCTCTGTATTTAAAGTTAAACTTAAAACTTTCCTTTTTGATAAAGCTTATAGTTAGAGCTGGTTCAGGGAAACCTGGACCATCTCTTAGTTATGCTGCTATAGACCTAGACTGCTGGGGGATTTTCCTGTGGTGCACGCACATTCACTCTCTCACACTCAGGATATGCTTATGACTTTTTATATGTCATTAACCTTGTCTCTTTCTCTCCCTAGTTTGGGTCTTTCCTTCCTTCCCTTTTTCTCTCTCTGTATTCTCATCATGCAGGTTGCGAGACCAAGATCCAGTTTTCGAGGCTATCCATATCATACATATCATCACCATTATTATTGTGCTATAATTAAAAAGTTGATATCATCAACTGTATAAACTTGTAACCTGATACAGTTGTTGTGTATCTGCTCCTGGTCTCTCTCTCTCTCTTCTGTCTCTACCTGATCTCCCTCTTGTCCTTTCTCTCCCCCCTTTCTGTCCCCCACCTCTCTCCTGTCCCCCATTTTCCTTTCACCCCAACCGGTCGAGGCAGATGACCGCACATCTCTGAGCATGGTTCTGTCAGAGATTTCTTCCTGTTAAGAGGGAGTTTTTTCTCTCCACTGATGCCTAGTGCTTGCTCATTGTGTGAACTGTTGGGTTCTCTGCTCTCTTTGATGTTGTCTATGTACAGTGCCTTGAGATAATGTATGTTATGATTTGGCGCTATACAAATAAAATTGAATTGAATTGAAAATTGAACTGAATCCTCTCTGCAGGTCATGACCAAAAATTTATGCTGGGGTACTTTTGAAAATTTCAACGTTTTCACGGTATACAACCAGGTAAACCGCGATATGACATTATCATGATTGTCATGAGTATTTGCAATATACACAGACAACAACAGCTCTAGTGAGTGTGAGCACTTGGCACCATCTAGTGGACTGAAACATGAATTGTTTTTTAATGCTCAGTTAAAGGAGACATATTATACCCTATTTCTCCAAGTTAAAATAGTTCCCTGGTGTCCTAATGAACATGTCTGTGACATGCTTTGGTCAAAATACCATAAGGATGAAGCACTATAGCAGTTCAATAACCCTGCCAAAACCGCCCCTTTCAGAATGCTCGGTTTTGTGCCTGGTCCCTTTACATGCAAATGAGACACAGGCAAACACACACCCACTTCTTCCAGGGGGTTTCTGATTTCTCGCTCAGCTCCTGTTCTCTCCGCTCCATTCCTCTCCCCCTCCCTCCACTAGTTCTCTGACAATATCAACATGGCAGCGTGTGCGGAAAACAGCGATAGTGCCGTCACAGGAAGAGACGTCCGACACAAGGATCAAGCCGAACACTGCCGAACTGTAAATCAGTTAAAAATACTTAGGGACAGCACTGCTGATCGCTGCATAAACTTCCGCTGTATGTGACTGTATCAGACTGAGTCTGTGCTCCGGTCATGGAGGACGTACTGAACAAATATTTTTAATGAGGACGTGTCAGAATGGTCAGTTATGAGCTCTATGTGACTTTTTCTTAAAAATGTGTGTGTTTGTACGTAGGTGAAATACGGTCGCTGACTAAATACGGCGACCGCTGGCCGCAGTCTGATGTGAAGTGGTGCGAACACACGAACACACGTTTGCTGACTTTATCCGGCACATTAGCTTCATATATAAAATCCTCTGAGGCTGGAAGTTTGTGCAAAACACTGTGCTCCACTGTGCAGCCACCAACAGCACACTTGTCCCTCTGCGTTGACATAATACCGCTCTTCCTCCCTCGCCTGCACTCTCGCATTTTATAGGGACAACGTGGAGCTAAGGTGGAGCTCTCCAAGTAAACTTACTGGTGGGGCGGTAACATTCGCGGTGAAATGCGCATGCTGCCGTCATAAGCGCAGGGAATTCAACATGGTGTCTTTTATCGCCTATACTTACACTAAGAGGGACCACGAAAAAAGGACTGAGTATTCTTTTCCACACTTTGGCGACTGGTAGGGCCTCCAGAGTCCCAAATATAAGTATTGAAATGGTAAAAAGTTGATTTTGCATATGTCCCCTTTAAATAGAAAAACAATAAAAGTGCAAACACACTGTATGTGTCTCTAAAGGACCAGTGTGTACATTTAATAGCATTAAGGCATAAGAGGGTTGGAGTAGCTCAGTGGTTAAGACCTGTACCCCGTGTGCAGCGACATCATGGTCACAAGTTCAGCTCCACCGCTGGCTGGTTGTACTCAATTCACTTGTAAGTCGCTTTGGATAAAAACGTGAAACAGCGTGTTGAGCCGAGAGCAGCGGCCGGCGCTGAGGTCCACTGACCTAACACTTACTGCTGCTGCCACCTTGTGGACATATTACATTACATGACATGTCATTTAGCAGACGCTTTTATCCAAAGCGACTTACAATAAATGCATTTAAACATTTGGGTACAAATAAGAGCTAAACTGGTTCCTGTTCTTTGTTTTATGACAAAGTGTCTGGACAAACAGTTTATTTTTAAATTCTGTAGCACAGGGGTCACCAACCTTTTTGAGACTGAGAGCAACCTGAAGGGTAGAGAATAATGTGGACGGCTGCCATATTAACATCTTATGCAATTCACCATTTAAATGATGAATATTATGCATTCAATTGCAAACACATTCATTCCAGTGATTACTCCTAACGATTAGCACAGGTTTTTATAAACGACAGCAATGATATTTCACTGAGTGATCATATGGATACATGCAAGTGAGGTGACATGTTGGTGACCACTGTTTATTTATTTACTTAGTTAAATACTCGCACTAAATTACGACTAATAAGTGCACACGTAGGGCGCAAATCGCCAAAATGGACGCCAAAATTCAAAATGGCCGGCTTCCTGTTGAGTTGAGGCCATGGTTACGGTCGACTTTTTTCTTCGTCTTGGTCTGTAACAACTTTTCACCTAATTTCGGTGGAACTCAATTTTGCCTCTGTTTTCACCTTAGGGGGCGCTATAGAGCCCTTGAGCTGAAGTTAGACGACAGAAAGTATCTTTACCATTATTGATACGGAGAATTATTGACACTCTTATTGATGCTATTCACTATAATTAGGTGCAAAAGTAGAGTATGTGTTCAGTAAAAAAGTTCTAGTAGATCAGTCACGTTGTTTTCCACGACTTCAACGGCTGTGTGAAACTGTCGTGAGGTGGTTTTATAACGCAACGCAAACACAAACTAGTGACTTGTAAAGCAGTTGTTTTCACTGAAACTGAATCATGAGAAAGATTTGTTCACTGAAGTGAAATACCAGTGAACATGATGGCCGGCTTTCAGCAGTGCTGTCTCTAAATACACCAGACTCCTCTGTTAAAAATTGACATTTAGCACATTAGCTTTGCTAAATGTTTCAGATGAACGCATGTTTTCAGGATTTTTAAGTCTTTTTAACTTTTGTTGGCTTTGATTCTCGTGTCAGACGTCTCATGACTCTTCAGTGACGACACTTTCTGACCAATCAGAGGCTGGCAGACCGCAAAACTACACCGGTTACACTTGGTGCCGTTCGACCCGTTGCATCACAGATCGGCGCTCGTCTGATCCCCGGGGAGAGCGGCGTTCACCTGCCTCGTCTCTCCTACTCTCGCTCTGTGGATGTGTGAGACTGCAGTCGCCCGAGGTGCGTTCAATGTGTGTCGGACAATTGAGTGCTAAAAGTTTCACTCGCCTTTCGTCATTGCTCCGTGCTAATGACTGTATGTAACTAGTTATTCTCTAAGTGTGATGGTAGGGGTAGGCCAGTGTTCCCCAGTGTTATGAACAACACAGTTGATCAGTCAGTTATTTACCTTCCATTAACCCCCTCTGCCAGCTCCACACCAATTTCTCAATCAGACCCTACACCTCCACAATTAGTTTCTGTTGATGCTCTCAGTGTTGAGATAACAGATTTGGCTAAAAAGGTTGGTGATAGCATTGTGGCCAACCTTAAAGGGGACATATTATGCAAAATCAACTTTTTAACCATTTAAATACTTATATTTGGGACTCTGGAGGCCCTACCAGTCGCCAAAGTGTGGAAAAAGAAGACTCAGTCCTTTTTTTGTGGTCCCCCTTAGTGTAAGTATAAGCGATAAAACACGTGATCTTGAATTCCCTGCGCTTATGACGGCAGCATGCGCATTTCACCGCGAATGTTATCACCCCACCAGTAAGTTTACTTCGAGAGCTCCACTGTAGCTCCACCTTAGCTCCACCTTGTCCCTGCGAGAGTGCAGGCGAGGGAGGAAGAGCGGTATTATGTCAACGCGGAGGGACAAATGTGCTGTTGGTGGCTGCACAGTGAAGCACAGTGTTTTACATAAACTTCCAGTCTCAGAGGATTTTATATATGAAGCTAATGTGCCGGATAAAGTCAGCAAATGTGTGTATGTGTGTTCGCACCACTTTGCATCAGACTGCGGCCAGCGGTCGCCGTATTTAGTCAGCGACCGTATTTCACCGACGTACAAACACATTTTTAAGAAAAGGTCAAATAGAGCTCAAAACTGACCATTCTGACCGGAGCACAGACTCAGTCTGATACAGTCACATACAGCGGAAGTTTATGCAGCTCGCCGGTGGCGATCAGCGGTGCTGTCCCTAAGTATCCTTGTGTCAGAGGTCTCTTCCTGTGACGGCACTCTCTGTGAAAATCAGTTAAAAACACTTAGGGACAGCAACGCTGATCGCCACCGCTGATCACCAGCGGCGAGCGGTGAGGGCTGAGCGGCGCGCTGCATAAACTGCCGCTGTATGTGACTGTATCAGAAAGACTTAGGGACAGCCCCGCTAAACGCCACAGGCAAACACACACCCACGCCGCGCGCCGCTGGCGATAAGCGGTGGCGATCAGAGGTACTGTCCCTAAGTGTTTTTAACCAATTTACAGTTCGGCACAGTTGAGCTTGATCCTTATGTCGGGCGTCTCTTCCTGTGACGGCACTCTCGCTGTTTTCCGCGCAAGCTGCCATGTTGATATTGTCAGTGAACTAGTGGAGGGAGGGGGAGAGGAATGGAGCGGAGGGAACAGGAGCTGAGAGAGTGAGCGCAGTAACAAGGACAAATCAGAAACCCCCTGGAAGAAGTGGGTGTGTGTTTGCCTGTGTCTCATTTGCATGTAAAGGGACCAGGCACAAAACCGAGCGTTCTGAAAGGGGCGGGTTTAGCAGGGTTATTGAACTGCTATGGTGCTTCATCCTTATGGTATTTTGACCAAAGTATGTAACTGACATGTTTATTAGGACACCAGGGAACTATTTTAATTGGGGAAATAGGGTATAATATGTCCCCTTTAACAGTGTACATCAGCCAAGTGCCACTCAGTCTCAGTCCCCGATCAGTCAGTTGTCCAGTGATGCGGGTTTGTCACAGCTGAAGGTTGTTGTACAGTCTGACAACAAAGCTCCACCCTACTTCAGGGGTGATCATACTGATCTCTTCTCCGTTCATGAATGGGAGGACATGATGAAATGTTACCTGAGTAGGGTTAAATGCGACACTCACACTGAGATGTATGATTTGATAATGTCAAGGCTAACAGGCAGAGCCAGAGATGTGGTCAAGGTGTCACTTCGTAGCCGCCCTGAGCAGAGTGCCAGTGGCTTACCTACAGCTGTGTTTGACATCTTGAAAGTTTACTTCAGTGAGTCATTCTCCAATATGCCCATGAAGGATTTCTACGGCACCCTACCCCTTGCTGGTGAAAGTGCTATGGACTATTGGATTCGTCTTAACAAGTCCATGGATGCGGCTGAGGAATGCCTTCGGAGGCGGGGCAGATCTGTTGAAGACCCCAGTGTTGAAGTGGTCATGATGTTTATTAATCACTGCCCCGACACCACTCTTGCCTCATCTTTCCAGCTGAAAGTGCCCGATCGGTGGACTGCAGCTGAAGTTCAGGAGCATCTTGATATTCACATGAGAAAGGAACAGGACACAGTCACCTCTAGGGTTGCACACTATGTCGAGAGGAAGCGGAGGCCCTCAAGGGGTGAACGCTGCAATGAGAGCCAACAGACCTTGAGAGTCCTAAAACAATGGGACAAGTTGACCCTCTTGAATGGAATCCTTTACAGGGTTGTGAAAGATCCATTGACCAAAGTTTCAGTTCATCTTGCCTGAGTCACTGAAGGTAGACGTGTTACATGGTGTCCATGACCACGCTGGTCATCAAGGTCAGCCACATACACTTGCTTTGGCCCGCCAACGTTTCTTTTGGTGTGATATGGAGAAGGACGTGCGCAATCATGTGAAGTGCTGCCAAAGATGTGTTCTTAGCAAGACTCTTGAACCAGCCGCAAGAGCTCCACTGGAGAGTATTAAGACATTTGCTCCCTAGGAGCTTGTGTGTGTTGACTTTTGGTCGGCTGAAGATCGTAACAATAAGTCAGTGGATGTTCTCGTGATCACTGATCACTTCACCAAGTTGGCACATGCTTTTCCCTCAAACAGCCAAGAAAGTAGCAAAAAAGCTGTGGGACAATTTCTTCTGCATATACGGTTTCCCTCAGCGTCTTCACTCGGACCAAGGAGCGAACTTTGAGAGTGAGCTGATTGCTGAACTGATGACCCTGTCAGGAGTTGAGAAGTCGCACACCTCGCCATATCTTCCTATGGGGAATGGCGGTACTGAGAGGTTCAATCGCACTCTTGGCAATATGTTGAGATCTCTACCCCCTCGCTCCAAACAGAAATGGCCTCAGACGATCCAGATCATGACCTTTGTGTATAATTGCACAGTGCATGAGACCACCCGGTTCGCACCCTTTTATTTGATGTTTGGCAGGGTGCCTAGACTGCCAGTTGACCTCCTCTTTAAAAATGTTCTCCGTGACGCCACTGTGTGTGACTACAATGACTATGTGAAGTCGCTGTTGGAAGACTTGCACTGTGCCATGACACTGGCCCAAAAGAACTGTACAGCTGAGCAGAAACATCAGTGTGATCAGTATAATAAACGAGTCAAGGGTCAGCCTCTTCTATTGGAGATCAAGTCTTGGTGGCAAACAGAGGTGCCAGAGGAAAATGCAAACTTACTGACAAGTGGGTGCCCACTATCTACACAGTGGTGTCCTCTAAACCTGCTTTACATATCTACCGCATCAGGAATCAAGGTGGACATGACCGTGTTGTTCATCGCAACCTCTTGCTCCAAGTCAACTTCTTGCCCCTTACTGTATCCTTGGATAGTGATGTGGCCCTCGCATCCATGCCTGTCCCAAGTGCAGCTAGTGGCCCTCCTCCATCTAACTGGCATGGAACAGAGCTGTCGGTGATGGGATCTGATGTTGCAGTGGCTGGACTGTCCCTTGCCTGTTCCCTCTCTAGTGTTGGTGACCCTGAGGATGACCGTACTGCCTCATGGGTCCATGAGCAGGCTTCTGTGTGTGAGAGCCCTGGCCCAGGCACCCCTCACCTTCCCCTGTTGCCTTGGCCCTTATTGCGGACAGCTTTGCTCTCAGCTCTCCTACTGCCTCCCCTGCTCCCCTGCCACATCTGTCACCCGTCTCTTTCGATCTGTCTCAGGCGTTGGGTACGGAAGGCCAACTTGCCTCACGTTTTGGCAGGGTTATTAGACCAGTGTGTCATTTGATCTAGTCTATGACTCAACTTGAGTCCATCCTAGCTTTTCCTGATGATGTAAATAATATACTGTTGTATGTAGTATTTCTTTTTGATCCACATTGTTAGCCAGGTTGTGTGGTGTAAATGGCACCACACTTTGTCTATGGAGTGTTATGAGCTCTTGCTAAGTGCCGAGCAGGCCTCTAATTCTCTTATCCTTTCAGTAGGAAGCTGGTGTTGCTGTCTGATATGGACGTGTGTTTCTGTTAAGGCTGGTTTTGTGTGTGTGGTTTGTTATACAACCTGGAATTTTGTGTAATTCAAGGGGGGTGAGTGTAACAGGGTCAGTTACTACAGTATATTTTTTTAAAGTACTGCAATTTATTGAACACCTGATATCTATTTATTTGGCTTTTTATTTTATAATTACACAAAATGTATGTTTTAAGTTTTTATTTTTATATTTAGAATAGAATAGAATAGAATAGAATAGCCTTTATTGTCGTTATTTTGTGGACAACGAAATTTGGGTGCCACTCCCTTGGTGCAAAATACAATATATAAATAACAATTTTAAAAAGAGAAAAATAAAAATATTAACAATAAAATAAGAATATGAAAATGTTGTTTACATTTTTCCAGAAACTATGACTATGACATTTACAAAGATGACAAAATATAGCAGCAAGATGACAAAATATAGCAGCAAGATGACAAAATATAGCAGCAAGGACAAAGTGACTGAAACATCAGACTATTGCACTTTCCAGTGGTGTTTCCCTATGAATGAATGTATTTGCTTTTGTTTATTTATTTAGTTCTCTGATGGCTCTGGGAAAGAAGCTATCCCTGAGCCTGTTAGTCCTGCTTCTGTGGGATCTGTACCGCCTGCCCGAGGGTAACAGGTGGAACAGCTGGTTAGCTGGGTGGAAGGAGTCCTTGATGATATTTCCAGCTCTGCTTCGGTAGCGAGAGCTGGCAATAGTCTCCAGGTTAGGCAGAGAGCACCCCGTGATCCTCTGGGCTGTGTTTATGATCCTCTGTAGCGCTCTCCTGTCTGCTGCAGAGCACCCTGCGAACCACGCTGTAATGCAGTACGTAAGGATGCTCTCAATGGTGGCGTTGTAGAAGGTTACAAGCAGCCTCTCCTCCAGGTTGTTTCTCCTGAGCACTCTCAGGAAGTGGAGACGCTGCTGGGCCTTCTTTACCACCGCCGTGGTGTTGACAGTCCAGGAGAGGTCGTCAGATATCTGCACACCCAGAAACCTGATGGAGTGGACTCTTTCCACTAAGTCCCCATTTATGTGCAGTGGGGTCGGGGCCGCTCTGTCCTTTCTGAAGTCCAGTATTATTTCTTTTGTTTTAGTGGTGTTTAGTTTGAGGTTATTAACTGAACACCACGCTGTTAGTCTGTTGACCTCATCTCTGTAGTCAGACTCGTCTCCATCTGAAATGAGCCCGACTACGGTGGTATCATCCGCAAACTTTATGATGCTGTTTGAGAGATGGGTCGGGGAGCAGTCGTGTGTGTAGAGAGTAAAGAGGAGGGGGCTCAATACACATCCTTGTGGGGAGCCGGTGCTGAGTGTGATGGTGCTGGAGAGGTGTGGACCAAGTCTGACTGACTGAGGACGATCTGACAGGAAGTCCTTAATCCAAAGGCAGGTTTGGTTGGAGAGACCCAGGTGTGAGAGCTTCTGCACCAGGATCTCCGGTAGGATGTGGTTGAAGGCTGAGCTGAAGTCCAGGAAGAGCATTCTGACATAGCTCCCCCGGTGCTCCAGGTGACTCAGCGCGGCGTGGAGCGCTATAGTGATAGCGTCCTCCGTGGATCGGTTTGCCCTGTAGGCAAACTGGTGTGGGTCTAATGTGGGAGACAGACAGGCCCTGATGTGCTGGGAGACCAGCCTCTCAAAGCACTTCATGACTACAGGCGTAAGTGCAACAGGTCTGTAGTCGTTGAGGCTGTGCACTGCTGTCTTCTTGGGAACGGGAATTAATGTGGAGGTTTTGAGGCAGGGTGGGATGATGGCCTGCGCCAGGGACAGGTTGAATATGTTTGTGAAGACTCCAGTCAGTTGGTCGGCACAAGCTTTGAGTACCTTGCCGGGTATTCCATCGGGGCCAGCCGCCTTCCTGGGGTTCACAGTCCTCAGCACATGTCTCACTTCATGCTCCTGAAGTGTCATCATGCCAGTGCTGGGGAGGGGTGGGAGTGCTGTGGCTGCTGAGGGCCTGTCTGTCTCAAAGCGGGCAAAGAAGCTGTTTAGTTCCTCTGCCAGCGAGGCATCAGTCCTAGCAGTCGCCTGGTTACTGCTTCTGTAGTTTGTTATGTGATTTATTCCCTGCCACATTCTTCTGGGATCATTCACAGCGAAATGGTCCTCAATTTTCCTCTTATATGCCGCCTTGGCCTCCCTGATTCCTCTCTTCAGGTCTGACCTGGCAACGCTGTACAGGGCCCTGTCCCCTGACTTGAAGGCGGCGTTTCGGCTTTTTAAGAGGGACTGCACTTTGCTGTTCATCCAGGGTTTTTGATTTGGAAAAACCCTGACCCTTTTGTTGACGGTGACAGTGTCAATACAGTTTTTTATGTAGCAGAGTACAGTGTCTGTGTACTCCTGGAGGTTGTGGCTTGAGAATAAATCCCATAGAGTGGTGGAGAAGCAGTCCTGTAGTTGAGAGAGGGCTCCCTCTGGCCAAGTTTTTATTGTCTTTGTTTGAGGCTTTGTCTTCCTCAGCAGGGGGGTGTAAGTGGGGGTGAGGGACATGCAGAGGTGGTCAGATCCAGCCAGGTGGGGGAGGGGAGTAGCTTTGTATGCATGTTTTATGTTGGAGTAAACATGGTCCAACGTACTATCCCCTCTGGTGGCAAACTTCACAAACTGAACGAATTTGGGTAACACAGTCTTTAAACATGCTTTGTTGAAATCACCAGCAACAACAAGGACTCCATCAGGGTGTGCAAGCTGCTGTTTGTTGATGATGGCAAGCAGAAGGCTGAGGGCTGTGCTAACGTTAGCATCTGGTGGGATGTAAACAGCTACCACAATGACCACAGTGAACTCCCTCGGGAGATAAAAAGGTCTGCACGAGACTGCCAGAACCTCTATATCAGGAGAACAGTGTGTGTCAATGATCCTGCTGCTGCCACACCACTCGTTATGCACATAAACACACAGCCCCCCTCCTCTGCTCTTACCCGAGTCTTTGTTCCTGTCCTGCCGATGTAGCGTGCGGTCCGCTAGCTGGACTGCAGCGTCGGGGATCAGCGGGTGAAGCCACGTCTCCGTGATGAAAATAACACTGCAGTTCCGTACAAAGCTCGTCGTGGCTGTCTGTAGTTCCAACTCGTCCATTTTGTGGGTTATGGATCTGGCGTTTGAGAGGAAAAGGCTCGGTAATGCTGGCCTGTATGGTTGTTTACGTAGCTTAGCATCCGAGCCCGACCGGCATCCCCGCTTCTGTTTCCTCTCTCTTCGCCGCCTCCTCCGCTTGCTAGGCGGGCTGACCATCCACGGGGATCCCGGCGATCTCACTATATCCTCCGGGATGTTGTGTGTTCGCCGATATTCGTCGGTAACAGCCAAGTTGTACCTCAGGCCGAGGTCGATAAGTTCCTGGCGACTAAAAGTAACTTTAGCCCAACATAATTCAAAAAATAAACATAAGAAAACTAATAAAAAGGCGCACCAAGTCGGAGAGCTAAAAGCCGCAGCACCAGTGCGCGCCGCCATCTTTAACTAATGGCGGCGGTGGTTTTACCCTGACACGGCAGGTTAAGTTGTCATGTGGAACCTTCATGATTTTCTGTCCCCCACGTTCACTTTTAGGGTGCCCACCCAGTATTTAAGGGTGTCTGCCCTCACCTCTCCCCTTCTGCTGTTGCATGTTGTGGGAGAGGTACGTGATGTGCGCTTGTGTGATTTCTGTATTGTTTAGCATTGTCATTATGCTAATATGGAGATTATCATGCAAAATTTGACAAGCTGTACATGTTTATTTTATAGAGGGCACGTTTCCCTGTGTTTCACATGCTGATGGGAGTTTTCTTTCACTTGCCTTGTGTCAGAAATAAACAGAGACTGCCTCGAAAAGATATCCAGCGTACGGCGAATTTTTCACAACGCAGACCGCAAAACTACACCGGTTACATATACATATATATATATATATATATATATATATATATATATACATATATATATATATATATATATGTATATATGTATATATGTATGTATATGTATATATATATGTGTGTATGTATATAGATATGTATATATATATATATATATATATATATATATATACCGTGGGGTTTCAGTCAGGGCCTTCAGTAAAAAAAAAAGAACACGCACAAACACGCGACTATGTTCACGAGACAGTTGATCTGCAACAACCATAGCGCACTATATGACACAAAAACAAGCTTCCACATAAGCATAGGCGTCAGCTACGCGGGGAACACGTCCCCGGCACTATTTATGATCAACAGTTTTGTCCTCACCACTTCTAAAAATGTTATCAATTTATCATTAACACTCCAACTACCGTAAATGATGTACCTCTTGGGTTTAGGTCTTCCTCTTGAAATAATTTCCTTCTTTTCTCCAAACAATCGCCGTGAAAAGTGCACACGAAGGAGATCAGAAACATGATGGATCGGTGGTGTTAATGCAGTGGCCATAGCTTACTTCAAAACCCGCCAAAGGTTCAAACGTCGTTGATGACAACAGCGGGGGCTAGCGCCAGACACATCGCTGGCGTTCTGTCACTATGCATCAAATTTTGATTGGCTGACGACACACGTCAGTCAAAGTTATAACCAAATAGGAAATGGCAGCTTCAACGAAAGGCCAGCAATACTACTAGAGCAGTTCCACGGAGCTATGATGCGTTTAAAGACATCCAGGAAAATCCAGCTCAGCTTCACAAAAAATAACCATATTCTTTCTGGAAATATAATCATAACATACTGAAAAAGTAATTGAATTCATACACGTTCAGACACACATTAATTTGATTGTTAAAAAAAATAACGATAATAATAATAATAATATAAAACCACAGGTTTATAATATTACGACTCTTAATTTACGAGAATAATCTTGTTAATTAACGACTTTATTCTAGAAGTCTGTGATTTTTTTTTTCTCAATGTGGCCCTAATACTCCGTCGTACAAAGGGCACGAGAGTGTTTTAAGCAGAAAAAACCATGAGCGTGAGTTTGTTCCAAGCAAACCTGGAAGTTTTTGTGAGACAGGACGAGTTGACAAGTGACGCTCATTTAAAACTAATACATTCATGAAACTGATGGATCGGAGCTCAGCAGCAGAGAGTAGTCACTGCTGCTTACTGCGTGACAAAAACAGAGACAGAAATAAAGAATGATGGCGGATGTGCATCGCGACGCCTGTAAAAGTGTCCACCTGAAACGGTATTTTTCCAAAAAAAAGCCTCCAACCACGGGAAAATCTCAACACTAATCACTTCTCCGTGTTGACAGAGAATTCAATACTTTAGGAAAACGACGCCGTCATATTCCCTTGTGTTTGGAGATTGTTTGACAGTTTTACCTTTAACTACTGTCAATGAAAAGTAAGAGTCAGTGTCAGTGTGAAAAGGCCCAAGACATCATGAGGACACGTCCTGTCTTCAGAGACTTCACACATGCTGGTGAAAAAAGTGTTGAACTGTAAAAATAAGAAAAGAGGAGAAAACAAAACCCATTTTAACTTATAATACGAGAAGGAAATGCAATCACTGATCTTAGTATTTTGAGCTATTATAGTTTTATATTATGACAGGAAATCAGTCAATTTGTCAGTAGTCGCTTTTTAATTGATTTTTTTATGTGGGCGGGGTCTGTAAAGTAAATATTCACACATAAACGTAAACAAAGAGATATTATTTCTCTTTCTTTCCTCTGGCTCGGTTCATTCCATCTCCGTTATTTTTCTAATGTTTACGTCTTCTTTTTCTGTTTTTTTGGCTTAACTAGAATAAACGTCTGTATCGTTGTTTTTTTTTTGTTTTTTAAATTTTGGCTAATTATGTCATTTTTGATGTTTCACCAACGTGACATCACGAACCCTAACCCATTTAAACCGTTGTTGACATCTTACCAAACCCTCACGTTTGGAATGTTTTTAACGTTTCCGACGTCTCGCTCGACTACACTTTCTACGTATTTGACGTTAAAATAAAACAATGACATTTAGACCGTTTTGTGGTTTTAACATGCTGCTTTTAGACGTTTCACCGAACGTTTTAATACGTCGTGTTTCGACGCGTAACTATGCGTCATTTTTATCTCACTATTTGACGGTTAACACATTGTTTTATGTGTATTTTAAAAACCTTTCGTAGTTTCAGATGTTGATGTCAAATTATTATTATACTTTTGATGTTTGAAGGACATTTTCTGACGTCACAGTAAAAACATTGTCAGAACATCAATGAACCAACAATGAATTATTGTTTAACGCACTTTGAATTTGTGTCCAAGAAAAATGGTTTAAGAGACAGTGAAATAGTTATTGTTTGTGTTTTTCTGGCACTCAGTTTTCAAGAAACACAGAGGCAGTAAAAAATATTTATTTCACATTATCAAAGTTACAAATGGATACACAGTATATAAAGAAGGCACAAGTATTTTTTTTATCTGAGAATAAAGCAAAAAAATTAAAAACATTTCTGGTTAAACAGTGTCTGCATGACTTTCATCAAATTCAGACTTTAAAAAACTTCCTAATCATTTTCACAGAAAAATGTACTTTCAGTGAAACGTGTCTTTATAGTTAGCACTTTATAGTTTGGCTTACTTAAAGCACTTACTTACTCCTAGCTCTTTTTTGTACCCAAATGTTGGAATGCATTTATTGGAAGTCGCTTTGGATAAAAGTGTCTGCTAAATGACATGTAATGTAACATAATGTAATGTTTCAACATTCATCCATCCATCCATTCACATTCAAGAAATACAGAGAACTTAAGGATTTTCCTTAAATACATAAACCGTAACAGTGCAAACACATTGTATGTGTCTTTAAAGGCCCAGTGTGTAGATTTAATGACATTGAAGCATAAGGGTGGAGTCTAGAGGAGCGATACTGAGATGCATTCAGTGACCCTGGTAAATGTCGTCACTTTTGAGGGCGTTAAACAGTGCATGGAGCCAAGAGGAGCAGCGCAGAGATGCCTTCAGGAACACTTACTGCTGCTGCCACCTTGTGGACATATAGGCACCTCAAGTCATTTGACATGACATTGTTCAGTTTTCTATCTTATTTTTTTAATCTGATTATGAATAATCTCCTTCACTGATCAACTTCTCAGTCAATCTGAGGTCAAACCAAAACAAACATGAACCACTTGGACTTTAAATTTGACCCCTAAATTCTACACAGTGGACCTTTAACAGTCATTTACATCAACGTGATCATTGTCGCAAAATACATTTTAGTGCAGACGACAAAGTGAAACAATGAACAAACACTAAAAACACAGTGACGACAGAAAAACACATGAAATATTACAAATAAAACACTTTCTGGTTCTAAACTGGTTCCTGGTCCTTTGTTTTATGGCAAATTCACTCAAAGTGTCTGGACAAAGAGTTTATTTTTAAATTCTCTAGCACAGGGGTCACCAACCTTT
Source organism: Solea solea (assembly GCF_958295425.1). Lineage (NCBI taxonomy): Eukaryota > Metazoa > Chordata > Actinopteri > Pleuronectiformes > Soleidae > Solea > Solea solea. Next base: position 27,341,347 of record NC_081139.1, read on the forward strand.
TTGAGACTGAGAGCAACCTGAAGGGTAGAGAATAATGTGTGCGGCTGCCATATTAACATCTTATGCAATTCACCATTTAAATGATGAATATTATGCATTCAATTGCAAACACATTCATTCCAGTGATTACTCCTAACGATTAGCACAGGTTTTTATAAACGACAGCAATGATATTTCACTGAGTGATCATATGGATACATGCAAGTGAGGTGACATGTTGGTGACCACTGCTCGAGCATCTGTTCATGATGCTCACGATAACGACCTCACAGGTGACTTTGTATTTTGCATCAATAACAAATTACGTTCGTCTACATCTTTTATTTATTTACTTACTTAAATTCTCGCACTAAATTACGACTAATAAGTGCACACACATGGTAAATATAGAATATCGGAGCAGAAGAAATGTTTTCACAGCTCAGGCTACACTGACACTTCTTGAACATGCGTCAAGAAACTGACCTGTTCAAAAACATATTTAAAAAAATGTAGAAATTCTTTCATTAAAGCTGTAAAAATATAAAATAAAACAATTCTATAGATGACAGCGAACGACGCAGCTTTTAGCTTCTCTCCTGTTTGACAGCTGGAGCTAAGTTCACTTTCATAAAACTAGATATAAAAATCTCTTTGGATGATTCATTGCTGTTCCATCAGCTCTGTGTCGATCTTTTAGATCCGACATTTGGAATCAATCAACTGTTACACACAGACCCATGCACAGGAAACATAATAAACAAACAACATAACATAAAACACCGTCAAATATGAGTTAGTGTTATTTTTACATTCAAAGTGGGATTTTTTCTCCTTTTGGCCCCGAGGTCATTCGAGTTTGACTACTCTGAACATAGACTGTAGTCAGTGTATTTTTCACTTCACGTTGATGAAGCTGAAGCTGCAGAAAAAGGAGAAAATAAAATATAGATATTAACAACAACAAATAGATGTTTACAGTGTACATACATCACTGTGGTAGTGACACACGGGGACGTCCAGATGTCCAGATGTGAGCGGATCATCAGGACATTTGATTAAATACTGCAGTCACTGAGCCTGAGCATCAGCATCTGTGTGTGTGTCATGACAGCGGTGTGGAAAACATTTGAAAGTAGAAAGTGATTTTCTGTTCTGCTGAAGTTAGACGACAGAAAGTATCTTTACCATTATTGATACGGAGAATTATTGACACTCTTATTGATGCTATTCTCTATAATTAGGTGCAAAAGTAGAGACATGATATGACAATGTGTTTTTAAACTGATGCTTGTGTTCAGTAAAAAAGTTCTAGTAGATCAGTCACGTTGTTTTCCACGACTTCATAGCTCCTCCTCAAAGTGGGCGGAGTCGTCATAGCAATGGCTGTGTGAAACTGTCGTGACGTGGTTTTATAACGCGACGCAAACACAAACGAGTGACTTGTAAAGCAGTTGTTTTCACTGAAACTGAATCATGAGAAAGATTTGTTCACTGAAGTGAAATACCAGTGAACGTGGGTCACGATGGCCGGCTTTCAGCAGTGCTGTCTCTAAATACACAAGACTGCTCTGTTAAATATTGACATTTAACACATTAGCTTTGCTAAATGTTGCAGATGAACACATGTTTTCAGGATTTTTAAGTCTTTTTAACTTTTGTTGGCTTTGATTCTCGTGTCAGACGTCGCGCTCATGACTCTTCAGCGACGACACTCTCTGACCAATCAGAGGCCGGCAGTCTGATGACGTCACAGGGACTAAAAAAAAACACTGATGAAGCAGGAAACACCTGCTCGTGTTTACCTGAGCTGTCACTGGACATGAGCTTCTCCTTCTCTGTCTTCACTGTTCCATTCCTCATGTTCTTGGTGTCAGTTCTTCCGTTTCCAATGTTTTGATCTAAAAGAAGCAGCAAATGTTCCGTCTCATAAACAGAATCACATCAAACCAGCAGGAAAGTGAGTGAAATGAGTGAATGAAACCTAAAACCTTCATTATATTTACCTGAGGTCTTGTGCTCCATCTCTCGTTGGTTACCGTTTTCCACATTCTTGACATTTAGGCCTGAAAGAAGCAGCACAATGTGTTCTGTCGCAAAGAGAATAAACTGCGCCAAACATCAACCATTTCAACACTTAAAGTAACAGACGTGATGTCATCAGTAAGAAATGATTGATTTTAGGGCTGCAACGATCAATTCATTCATAATCTGCTGCAAAATCAATCGCCATGAATTTCGATCACGGATTCATTTTTTATAGAAATAATCTGGTTTCTTAAATGTGAATATTTTGTTCCGTATAACATAGAAATCATTAAAACTGAATCATCTCAAGGTTTGGGAAACACTGATCAACATCTTCTGACACTCTATGGAGCAAACAACTAATTTATTAAAAGAGAAAATTATTTACTGTTTGATAATGAAAATTATCGTGAGTTGCAGCTCATTTAATATTTAAATGTCATCAAATATTTAATAACTTACGCTGTTTCCTGCTTTTGATGATCAGATACAGAGCCCGAGCTAAACCCAGAAGGAACGCGAGACTGACGACTCCAGAAAACCAGACGCCTACGAGCAAACCTGCATCACTGCCAGGAGTAACTCGATCTTCAGCAACGCGATCTTGAATAACATTGCAGGACTTTTTCTCAAAGAGTTTCTCTGAAGAAAAGAGAAAACAAACAGGATGTAAATGTACAGACGACAGCATGAGCAGAACAGTGGTCATAACAACGAGGTAAAGACCAACAACATCATACATGAAGACCTGACATGTGTTTAAGGAGAGTCTCACCTGACACAATGATGTTATCATCAATCCTGTGGTAAATGTCCTCCTGTTTGACCACGCAGCGGAAGCAGTTGGTCTTCGTCTCGTTCACAGTGACGAGGAGCGTGGTGTCGTAACGGCCTCGTGTCTCAGAGACCAGTGGCTCCTCTGAATTAAGAGAGGTTCCTTCACACGTCTGCCACTCTACACTCGGCTTTGATGAAGAACCTCTGACCACACACTGGAGCACCACGCCGGCCTCTGACTCTTTAACAATCTTGAGGTATGGTACATGAACGGCTCCTACAAACAGCAGGAGAAATGTAATATTCCTGTGATTATCCATCATCCAGACACGTTGAACCATTTTCTGTGGGTCAGCTCATCAAACTAAAAATAGAAACCCTACATCGCAGAAGTTCAACAGAACTAAAACTGAGTTAAAATTACAGGAAACATTGTGTCACTGAATAAGGTAACAAACCACACATGAGCCTGGGTTTTCATGAGGTCATTGATGCAACGATTAATCGATTAAAAATCGATCGCTTAAATTATTCGACAACTACTTTCAGCGTCGATTAGTTGGTTTGAGTTTTCAGCTTTTTCACCTTCATCTGACCCAATACAGACGATTTATTTTGGTTTGTGGACAAAAAAATTAATCTTTTTAAAACTCTGGTCAACATTTTCTGACATTGTATTGACCAAGTAACCGAATAATCCAGAAAATAATCAAGAGATTAATCTCTTGATTATAATATAAAACAAATCATTAGTTGCAGCCCTACGTTGTTGTTGTTGTTGTTTGTTTAAGTGATCAACAATATCTTCTGCCCGGTCAATCTTTGTGTGATAAAGAAATGTCACTAAGATAATCACTCACCTTCTTTAAGTCCAAATCGGTTTTTGTAGACCCGCTCTAAAAGGAAGAAACGAAAATTAATGTTTTTACAGTGAACACTAGCTACACTATCTATTTTTTTTAAATATTAATTTTGGTAACTGAACTCGTAAAGGGATAAACACATGCCAGAGTAGGGCTGCAACAAATGGTTATTTTCTTGATTAATCGATTAGTTGTTGTGGTGAATAGAATGTCAGAAACTGGTGGAATATTTGACAACATCCTCAAAAAAAGTCACAGAGGATCAAAGAAACGTGAAAAGCTGTAAAAATGATAACACACTTTTTAGTTTTTGATAACTATTGATAAAAATCCATTCATCCATTCACTGTTGCAGCCCAATTCCACACATTGACGAGCACAACACAATCAACACAAGTCACTTTAGTGTCTTAGTAAGAGTGAGTGAGCAGTGTTTGCTGAGTGCAACTTTTAACCAGGTTAGATCACCATGGTAACTTACAGTGCTGACAAGCCTGATCTGGACGAGGGCTAAACGAAAGAGTTGACACAATGAGCAAACACTAGGTGGCAGTGGAGACAAACAAAAACAACTTCCTTTTAACAGAAGTTATGTCACACATGCTAAGCTAAGGGCTTAGCTGAAGTAGAAACTGTGGTTGTTACGCCACCAACTAAGAGTGTAACAAGAACATAAACCTAATGATAATACCGTTGTATATCGGAAAATCAATTCAGTGACATGTCGCAATATTTTGTGTGCCTTTGAGAAACCAGGTATCACATTTTGTTTTAACTTTTAACTGAGCATAAAAAACAATTCATGTTTCAGTCCACTAGATGGCGCCAAGTGCTCACACTCACTAGAGCTGTTGTTGTGTGTGTATATTGCAAATACTCAGTATATTGCAACAACCACAACAGCTCCATTATGTTTGTTTTTACCGTTTTTATCAAACTACTCACCGACAATGAGCTGGCTGAAGGCAGAAGAGGAGAGAGACACATGTTAGTGAAACAGAAGGAAAAGGAGGAGCGAGGAGGTGAGAGATGGAACTTTACATGTAGGGACGATGACTGTAAAGGGACAGAGCTGACTTTTAACAACATTAGAGATTAGAGAATCCCAACAATTCACACAATGAGTCACTTTTCCACTTATCCAGTTCCTGCACGGCTCAACTCAACCCGGTTTGGTATCGTTTTCCATGACTTCATCACACAAACTAGTGACGTGTAAAGCAGTTGTTTTCAGCGTAAGTGAATCATTAGAATCAGTCGATTTAAAAGATTTGTTCACAGTGTTGGAGCCATGTCTCGCTTTTATTTGTGAGATCAAAGCCCTGTCCACACACACCTAAAGAATAAAGTGAATATTGCAAACACTGATGCAAAAAGAAGCAGCAGCTGTAGGTTTGTGTTCCTATTCTCACAGTCTATATGGATAAAAACTGTCCTGTGATTCCATCAAATCAAAACCAAGGTAACTCTGGAGATCTTGTCTCAGTCACAGAGGTGTTGCTGATAAACAGCTTAATACTTTTAAAGGTGGACTAAAAAAAACGATTTGTGTGTGTGTGTAAATAATATGCACAATCATTTATTCATTTTAATAATCTCACAACCTCAGAGCAGACAGAGCTCTGTGCTTCAGCAGAGAGTCCAGGTTGAGATGGTTTGAGGAGGGACAGTGATTACTGTATAGAAGATTGAGCTGCAGGGCAGGAGGAAAAACCAGATAGACCACAGAGAAGGTTAATGGACATTTTGAAGGAGGACATGGTGGAACAGGAGATGGACACTAGAGAGAGGACAAGGTGGAGGTGGAGGTGACCTGCTGTGGTGACCCCTGAAGGGAGAAGTCAAAAGACGATGACTCACCAACGAAGAGCTCAATCGTGGAGCTTTGGCTTCCAGAACTCAAATGTGGAAGTATGCAGGTGTAATTCCCCGTGTCTTCAATCCTTGTGTCGTTGAGGATCAAGGATGCGTTTCCATTCTTCAGCTTGTCATAGAAAAGTGACACTCGTCCTTTGTACTGCTCGTCCTGATAGGCCTGGCTGTCATCACAGTGCTGGCCTCTTTTGTAGAGGCACACCTCTTTTTTATCTTGGTTCATCCAGTCTACCACCGTGTTCTCAAGGCTTTCTACAGAAGAACAGTGAAGGACGGCATCTTCCCCCTCCTTGACGTACATTCTGGAGACACCTGGGTTTGCAAGAAAACATAATATATTTGAATGGTTACATTTGAACAGAGCAATCAGGTAACATTTACATGACACGTCTTTTACTCTCAAGCAGCAGTTAAATCATTTCTAAAAGGTTCAATATTTACTGCTCTGCTATACTGTATGCATCTATAGAAAACAGGTAGACAGATTAATAGTGTCTAAGATTAATTGGGTCGATGTTCGGCATTTCTTTACAATCGTATTGGCTTATTATATCAACATATTACTTATGTTGATATTCATATATACTTCAGGCTGATGTGTTGATCCTTAAATTGTGAATTTGTAGATCAGGGGTGCCCGAAGTTTGTTTTAACAAGGGTCAGATTTGATCACGTGAAGACTGCCGGGGGCCAATGGTGCCTTCAGAACTTCTTTTGCACAGAAAAAAGGTTTTTAAAAAGCCGAACGTGGGGCCAGTATTAATGTCGGAAAGTCGCGGCCCTAACTCATGTGGTGCCTTATACAAGATTTGAGGTGGATTTGAGGGTGATGGAGGTGGAGGAGATGTCATTGATCCTCACTGACTGTGGCCTGTCTGTCAGGAAGTCCAGGACCTAGTTGCAGAGGGGGGGGCCCCGTCTGAGTGAAAAGAGTTTATGGATCATGGTCTGTGGTATGATAGTGTTGAAGGCTGATGTGAAGTCGAGGAAGAGCAGACGGACATAGGAGTCTTTGCTCTCCAGGTGAGTGAGGGCTGTGTGGACCACAGAAGAGATGGCATCCTCTGTGGATCTGTTTTTCCTGTATGCATATTGATGGGGGTCCATAGTGACATCAATGTGAGTCCTGACCAGTTTCTTGAAGCACTTCCTGACTATTGGTGTGAGGGCTACTGACTGATAGTCATTCAGGCCTGTCACTGCGGAGCCTTTAGGGATGTGGATGATGGTGGCAGTCTTCAGACAGGTGGGGACAACCGACTATCTGAGGGAGTTGTTGAACATATCTGTGAACACCTCCGACAGCCTATCAGCGCCCGCCCAGGGATGTTATCGGGACTGGCAGCTTTGCAGGGGTTGATCCTCCCAGTGTATACGTCACCTCTTGCCACTGTGCATCTTTAGAGTAGAAGTGTGTGATGCATTTTCCGCCCCTCCACATGCTCCGTGGGTCATTGGAGGAGAAGTGATCCTGGACTTTCTGAGCATAGGTGGATTTTGCCCTCTTGACCCCTGCGATCAGCTCCCTCCTGGTAGCCCTGAGAGCCAGTGCATCTCCTGACCTGAACACTGCATCCCTATCTTTAAGCAGAGACTGGATCGCTTTGTTCAGCCAGGGTTTCTGGTTTGAGAGCATTGTCACTGTCCTGATGGTTGTGACGTCCTCCACGCACTTGCCAATGTAGCCCAGGACAGCTGACAGTGTACTCCTTCAGGTCAATGTCCCCCTGAAGATCAGCTGCTTTCCTGAAGACCTGCCAGTCTGTGCACTCTAACCAGTCCTGCAGTTCGGCGTGTGGGAGGTGGGCACAGTCCTGTATGCACGTCGAGTATACACGGTCTAATCGTGTTGTCTCCCCATGTTGGAAAGATGACGCGCTGGTGGAATTTGGGCAGGATGTCTGTCAGGTGTACGTGGCTGAAGTCCCCAGCTACCACGTAAAAAAGCCTTGGGGTGCTTGTTCTGTAGCGACCCCGCGGCCCCCACCCACCATTAAACAATGCTTCAAATGTCAACAGTTCAATCACATATCCATCAACTGCAATAACCCGGTTGTCTGCTTGAGATGTGGAGAAAATCAACATCACAGAACCTGCACCAACGAAAAATGCCACGCCAAGTGTGCCAACTGTGCAGGTGAACATTCCGCCGCCTCCAAGACTTGACCAGTCTACCTGTCATGACTCATGACTCAACTTGCCAACAAGCTACCACCCCTTGGAAAACCCACAACCCCCCCCCCCCCAGTTTACACTCCAGAGACAGCACCCATCTTGGCCATCTCCTAAATAACCTTAAAAAACTGGCCATGGACGACACAAAAATAGAAGATGTCATCAAAAGCACTTTTATTCCTCATATACATCTCTGATATCTACTACCCCCCAGCCACCATAGCCAAAGTCTCACAGTTTGCAGATGACCTCTGTTACTGGTCCAGCTCAAAATGCCCAAATCTAGCAGCCAAGAAACTCCAAACATGCATAACTGAAATAGAAACCTGGACAAACATGTGGAGAATCAAACTGAACCCTGTCAAGACACAATGTATCCTCTTCACCAAGAACCCACACCTGCAACCCAACAATCACAAAATCACTATCAGCAAAGAAGCAACATTCCTTGGTGTAACATTTCAAAACAACATGACCTGGACCAAACACATCAATAACCTGGAACAACAACCACCTCAAAAGCCTCTGTGGAAAACACGGCGCATCACCACCAACAGTCATTAAAGTCTACCTGGCATACATCAGACCACTCTTTAAATACTCCGTCCCCGCCTGGATCAACATCTCCGACAACCAGTTACAACGACTTCAGGTCATTCAAAACAAAGCACTGAAACTGGCCCACAGACGCCCGTCCTACATCAGCAACCATTACATCCACACCGTAACTGGCATCCAGACCGCCTGACAGAGACACCAAGTCATAGCGTTGAAATACAACAGCAATAAACAACCCCGCTCTCCAGAAAACTATACAGGAAGCACACACACCACAATTGATACCCCCATGTCATTCATGCTGCAGCTGGCCAAAGACCCCCACTCACAGAACTCGCCAAAGCCCCCATAACCCAACAAATGCACTCGTAGAGCACGTCTCCCAACATCTCACACACACACTAATGTAAATAACATACACACACACAGGGCGATTTTATTTCTTGTGTTCTTTATTTTATTGTATTTATTTGTGCCTTGGTCTAAAACCTCATGAGTCTTTTGCCTCCTCCCATCTTTCCGGTCCCCTCATGATGTTAAGAACTATGGATAGAAAAGGGCAGAAGGGCACTGAGCTATCCCTCCAGTGAGCTAATGTTGTTAGCTTTAGCATCTGGTGGGATGTAAACGACCTTGGCGAACACCATTTTAGCTCTGATCTCGGGTACTCGATACTCATGCTCGCCGGCATTTAAAAAAAAATAAAAACAAATCTCTGCAATGAAACTTGCTTTACTGTAAAAAATAACTGACTTAACTTCTCTGATAACAAAATGTGCCACACCGTTTCCTTACCTTTAGTTTCGTCCTGTTGTGTTGCTCCAAAGCAACCCAGAGAACAGAGGACAAACGCGAGCGTTTTCATCGTCCCGTCACAGGTATCCGAGTGCAATGCTAACAGTTAGCGCAAACCAAACCCGACTTCCGACAAAGTGTCAGTCCAGAGTGAGAATGTGAGCAGTTAAACAGACACAACTGACGCTCGTCTAATGATAATTTGAGAGGTGTCTGGCTGCTGACATGCACTGTCAGAACACTTGCGTCACTGTGGCTGTCCTCAGTGATGCTTCTTCTTCTTGTGCAATTGGCAGTTTAGACGCTGTTTAGCGTATTACTGCCCTCCACAGGTCCGATGGTGAACTAGATTTTACATATAGTCCGGTCTGTATTGTGCAGGAATTGCAAATTTGCCTTGGAGATCAGTTTATGGTTCCCACAGTGACCAAGCAAAGAAAAAACAGAAAAAGCCTGAACTCCAAGTCCTAACAGTATGTCAAGCAATGTTTGTCTTTCTGTTCTGTATTTTCTACACTCCAGAAAAACATGTTTTACTGTCTCAGGACTGCCACACTCACCTAAAGCAGACACCTGTTTTCCTACAATAAACAAATGGTGATTTAGCCCACAGTGACCCAGTCTTAATCTACACAGCTTAACTGAGTCGCTACGGGACTGAAAAGTGCAGGTACATCTTTTTTGACTTGAGGTTGTAAAGAGAAGTAGTGTCTACCCCTGCTTTCTTTTTCCCACCCTTTCTGCCATTCCTTCATTAAGCCCTCTTTAATTATTTCTCTCAACTCCACTCTCCCCCAGGATATATGGACATCTACCTCTCTACTCTACTCTGTTTTGCAATCTGATCCACCTGCTCATTCCCCCCAACCCCCGCGTGTCCCGGAACCCAGCAAAAGGTGATGTTAGATCTAAACCCAATTGTAAAAACACAGTTGGTATGTCAATAACGATATCAGGTCGTGCCTTCGATTTCCCCCTTCTTAAGGCTTCCAGAGCAGCTGCAGAGTCAGAACAGATGATAACCTCTCTAGGTCAATCCATTTTCAGCCCATAAGATTGCCATTAACTCTGATGTAAAAGCAGAGCTCCCATTAGAGATGCGCCGGCCAATCTTCACCCCAGGCTGCTCCACATACATCCCAAACCCAGCTCTCCCACTAACTGGAACGCTAGATCCATCTGTAAAAATAATCAAAATGTTATCTCTAATTGAATTTAGATATTCTACTATTTTTTGGATTTACCAGCTTTATATCTTTTTCCTGTAGAAAGACCAGTTCATTGTTCAGCTCGGGCAGTACCCAATATGGCATAGGTAGCCAGCTTGTATGTTCCGCTACACTAACCTGTTCCAAGCCCAGACTCACAGCCCACTGATTTATATGTGCAAAGAATGTTTTATACTTATTGTCTCCGTCAGACTCTTGTAACAGGCACTTTGCTGGAAAAGTTTGATGGCACCCACTCAGTTTTACCCAGTACTGTAACCCTAACTTAATGCGCCTTAACCAAAAGGGCATTTCTCCCATTTCAATAAGCAGGGCAGGGACTGGGGACGTTCTGAAGGCCCCACAGCAAAGTCTCAAAGCCCTGGCCTGCAACACATCTAGCCTTGCCAGAACAGATATAGTGGGGTCGGGTTCTCTATTTCTACACTCTTTGAGCTGACACCACCCACCATAACTTGTATAGTTCTATTCATTAAAAAATTCTTAATCCAATTAAACATCCGCCCCCTCACTCCTAAGTCAAACATTTTAATCATTAAACCCTCCTTCCACAAAGAATCATACGCCTTCTCAATATCTACAAATACACTAACTACACTTTCCTTATTGTTAAATTTCCTTTTTATGTCCTGATCTAAGATTGCAACTCAATCCATTGTGGACCTCCAATTTCAGAAGCCATTCTGAAAACCAACAAAGAGTCCTTTGGTCTCTAAAAAGTACACTAATCTATTAGTAACAATTCTCTCCATAATTTTACATAGCACTGCTGTGAGTGCGATAGGCCGGTATGAGCTAGGGTCAGATGCCTCTTTGCCTGGCTTCATGATAGGGACCACAACCACGTGTTCCATTCCTTTGGCAAGCAACCCTCTGCCCACACAGAAAGAAACAAAGCCAAAATGTCCTCGAGTACCTTATCATCCAGATGCTGCAGATCCATACACCACACAGCCATGATCTAGACTGATCTTAGTAACCCATAATATATAGCCCTTAAAGCATTCCTATCTGCTCCCCATTCCCTACCAACTAAACATCTCATTTCATTCAATATTTTTTTACATTTGTCCATTCATTTCTGAATATGTATGTTTCTCATCAAACCATATCCCTAATAGTTTAAATAATTTCACTCTCTCTCTCCAACTCCTGATTGTATAGTTTCAGTTTTACTCTTATCTTCTATTCTTTTATTTGTAAATATCATCGTCTTTGTTTTATTAACTGAGAATTTGAATCCCCATTTCTATGCCCATTCTTCTATTTTCGTAATATCCCCTTGCACTTTTTTTACAACGAAATCTATGATTCTTCCCCTCTTCCAAATTGCCCCATCATCTGTGAATAAAGAACATCCAGAATCCTTTTCTATTTCATTCTAAATGTCATTTATCATGATGGAGAACAATAACGGACTTATTATGCTTCCCTGAGGTGTTCCATTTTCTACCACATACTTCCTTGAAAGTTTTTCCCCTACTCTAACCTGTATTGTTCTTCCTCTCAAAAAAACCTTAATCCACTGATACATTCTTCCCTTGACCCCTAATTTAGGCAGTTGAATTAAAAGTCCCTCTCCCCACATCATATCATATCATAAAAACAGCCACTACACTCTCTTTGTTTATTTGTGCTTTTCTAATTTCATGTTCTAAGCAGATGACTGGGTCCATATTACATCTTCCTTTCCTAAAGCCGCTCTGGTATTTAGTTATATAACCTTTACTTTCTATATAATAAGTTAGTCTTTCATTTATCATTTTTTCCATTATTTTACAGATGTTGGATGTGAGGGCAATTGGCCTATAGTTTTCAGGGTTAGTTTAATGCCCTCTTTGCCAATTTATCTGCCCTCTCATTCCCCCTCACTCCTACATGCGCTGGTACCCACATAAATCCAACCTGACCTCCTCTGTTCATTACTCTAGTAACTGACTGCAATATTTCATACAACATGTCCTGTCGGCTATTAGAATGAAATGAATTCATGCTCGACAGAACTGACGAGGAATCTGAGCAAATCAGTAGCCTGTTGTGTCTGGCCTCTTCCACACATCTTAGAGCTACCAACACTGCCAGCATCTCCACCATGTAGACCCCCAACATATTCGATGTTCTCCTACTTAGCCCAATCCTGCTCTCTGGCACAGCCACCCCAAATCCTGTCACTCCTGTTTCAGGTTCCCTAGCCCCATCTGTATATATCAGCACAAAGTCCCCATACTCTCCCATTATATGACGTTCAAACGCACCTACCAAATCTATTTGACCCTTTCCTCTTTTTTTTAATTTCTAACAGATGCCAGTCTATTTTCTGGCCCTCAAGCATCCATAACGGTGTTGCTGGATAGACTCACCGCTAAGACTCCCAGTTCATTTGCCAATTCCTTTCCTACTCTCCCAAAATTTTCCCTCTGACTCTTCCCATTCTCCCAGCACTCCTGCAGTACCACTTTTGTCGGGTGAGAATCAAAGTGTCACTTCAAATTCGCCCAGTAATTTCCCATCAACTGCTTCCTTCTCAGCCCCAGAGGCACCTCTCCCATCTCTACCTGTAACGCAGGTACTGGCGTTGTCTTAACAGCCCCACTGCAGACGCTCAGCGCCTGAATCACATCCTGCTTCTTAAGCCTTGATCTAGCAGCTGACCCATAGGCAATGCTGCCATAATCAAACACTGATGGTATTAAAGCCACATACACTCTTTTCAGTGCCGAGCAACTAGCTCCCCAACTCCTACCTGTTAAACATCGCAACACATTTATCACTTTTTTGCATTTCTCTTCTATTATAGCAATATGCCCTGCCCATGTTAACTGTGAGTCAAACACTACACCCAAAAATGTAAACGTTCCAACTCTTTGCAGCTCATTCCCGTACATTTTCTGGGTTTTTTCCACTGAGAACCGGCATCCCCAATGATAGCCCCACTCCACCAGCTCATCAATAGCCCCTTGTACTTTGCCCACAACATATGCCACATTCCTTCCTCTTTTCCACAAGGCCCCATCATCCGCAAAGAGTGACCTACCTATCTCCTCTGGTACTTTTGAGAACACATCATTGATCATTACTGTAAAGAGTAAAGGGCTAGAGAAAGGGTCCCATTCTCTACTTCGTACTGCCTTGACAGCTCTACCCGACGCGTACCTGTATTTTTCTTCCCAGCAGAAAGTCCTTAATCCAGTTGTACACCCTTCCTCTTATACCCATCTTGCACAGCTTTATTAATAATCCTTCCTTCCACATCATATCATATCATGGCTTTCTCAATATCAAAAAACACTGCCACTACTGATTCTTTCTTATCTCTGTCTCTAGCCTTATCACTGCATCCACTGTATTTCTTCCTTTTCTTAAACCACTTTGATAATTTGCCAGCATTTCTCGTTTCTCAAGATCATATGTTAATCCTTCTGTTATCATTTTGAGTTCTTTTGCACAGATTTGACGTTAAGGCTATTGGCCTGTAACTAGTGGGTTGTGTCGGATGTTTTCTTATGGGGACCAGTACTGCTTCTTTCCAGGCACTTGGTAATATTCCCTCTTTCCATACCTTGTTGTACAATAGCAGCAACTTTAATAATGCTCTCTCCCCTAGTTGTTTTAGCATTATATTACATATCTTATTTTTCCCTGGGGAGGTTGGTCTTGATTTATTTATTGCCCTCGTCATTTCTGCCATAGTAAATGGTTCGTCAGTTGCTTCCCCTGTTTCTTCCCTCCTGTCTAGCACACTTAGATGCTGACTCATTGTTTTCTCTCTTCTCTTCTGATAGATTTCCAATGCCATGTACTCTTGCAAATGACTTTGCCATCATTTCTGTCTTATCCCTGTTAGAAATTGCAGTCTCCTCCCCACACGTCATGACCGGATAATCCCATATCTTTCTATCTCCCCCCATCTTTTTTATCATTCCCCATACTCCTACAGGTGTCGTTCTTCCTATTTTTTCACAAAATTCTCTCCAGCTTGCCCTCTTGGCCTGGCGTATTGTTGTTTTCACTACTGTCTGTGCCTTCTTATATTGGACTAGCTGCTGCACGCTGTGGCTTCTTTTGAGAAATTCTCTGTTTCTATTCTACAGCGACGACATTCTTCTGTCCACCACGGTATCAGGTTCCTATTTATCTTGCTCTTACTCTGGGGGATGGCTCCCTCTGCTGACCCTTAAATTCCTGAGGTTATGTTCTCATTTATCTCCTCTATATCTCCTGAAACATCCACTCTTGTCAGATGTTCTTCACTCAACTCCTGAAACAGATCCCATTTTACCTTAGCGTATACCCACTGGGATTTGTCCACTCGCACTTACTTCCATTCTCTCTCCTACCAAACATGTCACTGGGTAGTGGTCACTACCTACAGTCGAGTCCGCACAGACTTCCCAACTACTAACGCCCGCAATGGCACTTCAGAATCAGAATCAGAATCAGAAGAGCTTTATTGCCAAGTACGATTTGCACATACAAGGAATTTGTTCTGGTGTCATTGGTTCATAACAAGCTAACAACATTTTTTTTAAAAAGTTAAGTGAAACAGTGTACGTATATATACACAGTATATAAATGGTTTTTTGTTTTTTTTTAAAAGATGAAAAAGAGCACTACAGAAAGAGCAGTAAAGAGCAGTACAGCTGGGCAGAAAGTGAGTAACAGTGAAATATTCACCAGGTGCAAAAGTTCACAGTAATGACGTTAATGTAACGCATAAAAAGGATGTAATGATAATGTGACATGTAGAGGCAGAGGAGGAGTGTGAGGAGTCAGAGTGTCGGAGGGGAAGCGGAGTTAAAACACAAAACAAGACAAAACAACGCGCACCAACACACCGAGGCAACCATCCGCGGCGCCATCTTGGTGTATACTTTTTCTTGACACTCGTGTTACATCTAATGCTGACTCTGACCTGTAGCTGTGTTCACCCTCGTTCCTCTCCCATCATTATACATACCAAGTTCCTTTCATCCATCAACTCTTCAACTACTTTCCCATTTGAATTAGTTTGTATGCCTCCCCCACACTGAGCTATGGGCATTGAAATCTGCACACCATAATATTTTTTGACTGTTTTGCCCTGGTATTGTCAGTAATTGATCCAGCTCCAACCTTTTACATGGGTTAAAATAATGAATTATAACCACCTTCTCCTCTTTCTCCCACACTTCCACCACTATATACTCCTGAAGCTCCCCCTTTTCCAGCACCCTATATGGAATACCTTGCTTAATGAATGTGGCACACCCCACCCTCCCCCTCTCCTTATCCCTGTATACCCATGTACCACAAAGTCTAACCTTGGTTCTTGCACACATACTATATCTGGTCTTATCGCCATTTCCTTGATAAATTGCTTAAACTCCTGTACTTAAGCTCCTCACATTCCATTGTAAAAGAATGATCAATATCAACCCACACATGTTGCATCCTGGCTCGACTGATTTGTGAGGTTCTCCCTCACTTCTTCATGTCAGTCCCACTAACCCCAAATGGTTCACTGCTGCTTTAAACGATGAGCTGGATTTGAACACTTTTTGATTTCACTTGGGCTGTACTATTGATCAGTCCAGTTATGAACGGCACTGAGTCTCTTTTCTTCACGTACGTCCTGTCATCTGCCCTTCCACAGCTCTTTGCTCATTTCTATCTTGATTCTGTGTTCTTGATACACTCACAGCTTCTGCATCGGTGATTCTTCTCTCAACTTTTATTTTTTGGATATTCGTTTCCCTTCTCATAGTCTCACAGCCACCATATGCTACACTATGAGCTCCCCCACAGCTACAGCATTGAGGCTGCACCCCTTGACCGCACTTCCCATACTCATGGTCACCGCCACATCTTGCACACCTCCTCTTCTCTTTGCAGTTCTTGGCTATATGTCCAAACGTTTGACAGTTAAAACATCTTAATGGTTTTTGCTCTCACTGGGAAACTCACAAACCCCAGGAACACTTCTCGCCTTCAAACTCAATGATCACTGTTTCACTATCTTTTTTCACTCCGTCTCTTGTCGTCTTTAGCCTTTGCGCTTCCTTTACTTTTCCACCTTTGATGCTTTTCTTTAACTCCTCCATTCTTACATTCATAGGCACTCCCGTTATTACTCCTTTGCACCCTCCTCCATTTTGTGTTCCCACCCTTCTGGTGCTGAACACCTTGTTGTTCCCTATCTCTTTTAAACTTAATGCTTTATCAGTTTGTTCTTGACTATTACACCGCACCAACAGATTGCCATCACTTAGTACCTTTGCGTATTGTATTTCTCTTATTTTACTAGCCAGATTTGTTATCATCGTGAAGGATTTATTTTCTTCATTTTTTCCTGTCCCTTTTCATCAAACCTTATTATGGCAGGACACTTCTCCTGTCTCACCGTTTGCGTTTGCTCAAGCCCCACTTCTTCACTCTCATTATGTTCATCACCGTCCCTTCTTAATCTCTTCTTCCCTTTTGCTTGGCTGCGTTGGTTCATACCCTTATATCCCCTCCACTCTCCCTCCTTGTCCCCCTCTCTCCCTTCACCAAATTCCAAATTCCATTTGTCTATCTCTGAGTCATCTTCAGAGCAGTCACGATCAATCGCCTCAAACACGTCATTTGCACGACTTGAATTTTCTCGATCGCTGCCACCTGTCGCCTCCGCCATTTCTGACAGAAAGAGTTTGATCCAGAGTCGTACACAGATATCGTATATACCGGAGCTTACAGGTCATCGGCCGATATCCACCCGACCACTCAATCCAACTCCTCCTGCTCCCAGACTCCTTCAAACTACTTTGATATGTTGTTAAATCACTCGTTATTCCAAAAAACTCGCATTCTCCCTCCAACCGACCGCCAAACACCCTCCGTTTGGATTTCCCGGTACACGGGGATGGTCCTTCTTCTTCTTCATACAACAATTTGGTGCATTACTGCCACCATCTGGTATGGAGTGTGGATCGAAATGTTAATCCAACTGAACTATTACTGAAAGGTGAAAATAATAAAAAATAAATCATAATTATATCTATATCTATATATACAGATATACATACTACAAACACAGAAAAACCTACATACACCAATTCATACACACACACACATCCTATATGTTACACATGGGCAAATGTCATTTCCTGTTTTATTTTGGTGAGGTTTTAGGTTTTCCTGTTTGTCTGCACTTTGTCTACCTTGTCCTTGTCTTGTCTGATTACCTTGAGTGTTTGCACCTGGTATCACCCCCTGATTGTCAGCACCTGGTCCCTTTTCCCTTTCCCCTTCTTAAGTCACTCACTTCTCTTTGTCAGTGCGTTATTGTGTCTCCATGTTCCTCGTTACATTGCTCCTGCTTAGAGAGATTAGAATCAAGTTGATCTAGTTTTGGTTTTCTGGTTATGGGTTTTGCTTTGCCGTTTTCTCTTGCCTTTGGCATTCTTTTATTTTCGTGTTTTTGAGAGCGCAATAAAGCCTCATTTTGAGTTTACGTATCTGACTCCGTCTCGTGAATTTTGGATCCAAGTTCTGTGGTACTAATCCTGACAATATATCCTCAGTAAAACATCTACCAACTGTCTCTCAGCTTTCTAATCATCACTTCTCTCTGCCTTTGATATTTCTGACATTGTGTAATAACATGATGAATGGATTCCTCGTAACCACAGTGATCACATCTGTCTGTATTGTGTTTATTGATGAGAAATAATGTGTTGTTCAATCCTGTATGACCAATTCTGATATTTTCCTCTTTCCTGCTTCTCTCCGTGCGCCTAGCCACTCCCACTTTTCTTTGGATACTGTAAAACCATCTTCCTTTCCTCTCCTCCTCCCATTGTTTTTGCCATCTCTCCTTTAGTTTTTGTTTAATGATGCTGTTTATTTCTGTTTTGCTTAATTTTATTGCTAAATCTATATTATTATGTCATGTTGCTGCTTTTGCCACCTTGTCTGCTATTTGGTTCCCTTTAACCCCTGTAATGTGTGCTGGTATCCATAAACATATTACTGTGAGTCCCATCATCTGAATTCTATATAATGTTTGTTGTATTTCTATAATTTCAGAATGGCTGGACTGTAAGCTTGTGAGAGATGAACTTGAGTCTGAACAGTTTGTATTTTAAAACGAAAATAACCACTCATTTTTTGTTTTTAAATATCGTTTGTGAATTGAAAATCAAATGACCAGAAGATACACGGAACGTTAACGCCGTTCCTCTTTTGTTGTTGTCGGTTCTGATTTGTTGTTGTGATTTGTACTTCAGGGCCACCGTAATAAGTATTTTTAAATCCAAACGTCTTCAATTTCTCGTGTTCAGTATGTGACACATGTTTCTTTTTAAAGTATTTTTGTTCTTTTGATATTTGAAGCACATTTTCTGATGTCACAGTAAAAACAACAATGTCAGAACATCAATGAACCAACGATCAATTATCGTTTAACGCACCTTTAATTCAGAAAAACGCTAAAGAAAGAGACAGTGAAATAGTTATTGTGATTGTTTGTGTTTTCCTGGCGCTCAGTTTTCAAGAAACAACAGAGGAAGTGAAATAACATTTATTTTACATTATTAAAGTGACTCATGTACATACAGTAAATAAAGAAGGCACAGCTTTCTTTTTCCATAAAAATATTCCTTAAATACATAAAGGGTAACAGTGCAAACACATTGTCTTTAAAGCCCCAGTGTGTAGATTTAAGGGCATTGAAGCATATGAGGCACGGTGCTTTAAATCACGTCAGAAACATTACATTAATCTACATCAGGGGTGCTCACACTTTTTCAGCATGCAAGCTACTTATAAAATGATATATAAAGTCAAAATGATCTACCTACTACAAAAATGCAAAACATATATTTATAAATACATTGAGAATTCTTTATATGTACAGTGTATGTTGATGTACCTTGCATAACCACATGAGCCCATATTGCACAACACACCACAATGAACACAATTATATAAAATTCTCTTTGGACGATTCATTGCCGTTCCATCGGCTCTGGAATCGATCGTCTGTTACACAGGAAACGCTAGAGACATAAAATACGCATCATAATACTTAACGTATACATGTTCAGGGTCGGTGTGTTGTGTCCCGTATGATTTATCGAGGCGATCGGTCAATGTGTGACGAAGTCGTAGGGCACTTCCTGTTTTGTGGCAAAATGGTCGACTAAATGGCGTGTTTTTGTGTCGGTGCAACAAAAGAGCTCGGACGACTTCGCTCATTTACGTAGGGCGCAAATCAGAATCAGAATCAGAATCAGCTTTATTGGCCAAGTATGTAACACATACAAGGAATTCGACTCCGGTTTTTCAAACACACGCTGTACATGAAACGTAGACATCAACATAACTTAACATATATTTGACAAGAGTGAATAAAAAAGGTGACCAGAGGTCCGGTTTATTTTTAAATATATATATATATAAACGATAAGGTGCAGATAGTGAATAAATAAATAAACAAATAAACTGGTCAAGTGTTCAGTAATGTGACGGCCTGGGGGAAGAAACTGTTCTTGTGTCTAGCAGTTTTGGTGTACAGTGTTCTGTAACGCCTGCCAGAGGGAAGAAGATCAAACAGGTTATTTCCGGGATGTGATGGATCTGCAGAGATACTACCTGCTCGTTTCTTGACTCTGGATGTGTTCAAGTCCTGGATGGTGGGCAGTTTAACACCAATGATTCTCTCTGCAGTGCTGATGGTGCAATTCAGTCTGTTTCTGTCCTGTTTGGTGGCTGATGCAAACCAAACTTTTAGACTTTTAGACTTTAGACTTCCTTTTATTGTCATTGCACAGAGAACACAGCAGTGAAAACTGGCAACGAAATTACGTTGCTTGGCAAGCAGATAAAAAAAAAACAACACATAGCATTGACGAGGTAGATTATTGTGTACTGTGAATAGTAAAGAAATAAATAAGTGTTTTTGTATTATAAATATATATAAAGTGCAAAAATTCAACAAAAACAGGAATGAAACCTGTGAACAGATAGCAGGTAAGAACAGATAGCAGGTAAATATTGCACAGATCGTGGAACAAATTCCAAATTCCTTATTTGGAATTTAGTAGTCTGATGGCCATCGGAATGTAACTATTTTTGAGTCTGTTTGTTCTGCAGCGGATGCTGCGGAACCTCCTGCCAGACGCCAACAGGGAGAACGGTCCATGGTGGGGGTGGGTGTGGTCGTGAGGATCTGGTGAGCCCTTGTAAGGCTTCAGGGATCTCCTGAAGTCAAACGATGATGGAGGTGCAGAGAACAGACTGGACTATTGCTGTGTAGAACTGGATCAGCAGCTCCTGGGGCAGGTTGTACTTCCTGAGCTGTCGCAGGAAGTACAGCCTCTGCTGGGCCTTTTTGACTATGGAGTCAATGTTTGGTGCCCACTTTAGGTCATGGGAGATAGTGGATCCTAGAAACCTGAAGGTTTCCACAGCAGACACAGTGTTATTGAGGATGGTGAGGGGGGGCAGAGCAGGGGGGTTACTCCTGAAGTCCACTGTCATCTCCACAGTTTTGAGCGTGTTCAGCTCCAGGTTGTTCTGACCACACCAGAGGACCAGTTGTTCCACCTCCCGTCTGTATGCAGACTCGTCACCGTCCCGGATGAGGCCGATGACTGTTGTGTCGTCTGCAAACTTCAGGAGTTTGACAGATGGGTCACTCGAGGTGCAGTCGTTAGTGTAGAGCAGGGGTGGGCAATTGTTAAAGACATCACATCATCTTTGTAGCCAAAATACTCTGATGAAATTAACTGTTGTAGTAACAACATCAACCACATGGCTAAGTTTTAGCGCTGACTTGCAGAACGCTTGCTGATGTATAATACAATGTTTAAACACCAATTTCTGCTCTGCGTTGAGTTCACTCAGTTTATTTGCATTCTTTTCAAAAGCCCAACATTTTTCGCTGTCAAATTCTGACATCCATCCGTAGAGACACCTGCCAGTCTGTCCCGTTCGAGTCCCAGTTAGTCCATGCATGCGTTTACCTCGGTGAACAGATCACTCCCCGGTGTGTTTCCTTTCATTGGCCGCATTGCTGCCTGGTCCTCCGTGAAGTCGCGCGTTATAACGAATATGAGCAGCTGGACTGTGTCACGGACGTCACAGCTCTCATCCAAAGCCAAAGGAAAAAAAAGTCGAAGCTTCCCACTTTACTTTGCAGCTGAAACTCCAGATTCTCTGCGATGTCCTCCACCCTTCTCGTCACGGTGCGGCGGGACAGCGGGATGTTTTCAAACACTTCTTTTTTCTCTGGGCATAGCAGTGCTGCAGACTCGACCATGCCCTCTTTCACAAACTCCCCCTCCGAGAATGGCTTACTGTTGTTTGAAAATTCTGCTTTCGGCATCCACTTTCCTCTTTTTGGCATGAGCCGACATTTTCGCATTTTTCAGGGGTGACAAGGAAGGTAGACAGGTTGTCAATCACACGCACTTCACGTGCACAGTGAGAATAAATGGCCTTCAAAATAAAAGCAATGCGGTTCCAGTCCACCCATAACATAATTAGAAAATATGTTATATTTTCTAATTATCATGTAATCTTTCGCGGGCGGCCCGCGGCCGTACAATGCCCAGGTCTGGTGTAGAGGGAGAAGAGCAGTGGGGAGAGCACACATCCCTGGGGGGCGCCAGTGCTGATTGTCCGGGTGCTGGAAGTGATTTTCCCCAGTCTCACCTGCTGGCTCCTATCTGTGAGGAAGTTTGTAATCCACTGACAGTTGGGGGCTGAGACTGAGAGCTGGGTGAGTTTGGAGTGCAGGATGTCCGGGATGATGGTGTTGAACGCCGAGCTGAAGTCCACAAACAGGATCCTAGCATATGTCCCTGGGGAGTCGAGGTGATGCAGGATGTAATGCAGACCCATATTGATGGCATCATCCACTGACCTGTTTGCCCGATATGCAAACTGCAGGGGGTCCAGCAGGGGGCCTGTGATGTCCTTCAGGTGGCACAACACCAGTCTCTCAAAGGCCTTCATGACCACAGACGTCAGGGCCACGGGCCTGTAGTCGTTTAGACCTGAGATTGCTGGTTTCTTGGGGACCGGGATTATTGTAGAGTGTTTGAAGCAGGAGGGGACTTCACACAGATCCAGTGATCTGTTGAAGATCTGGGTAAAGCTGGTCGGCACAGACCTTCAGACAGGAGGGTGAAACGCCGTCTGGGCCTGGAGCTTTCCTGGACTTCTGTTTCCTGAAGAGCTGACACACATCTTCTTCACAGATCCTGAGTGATGGTGGGGGGTCAGGAGGGAGGGGTGATGGTGGTGCAGGGGGAGATGAGGGTTGTTTGATGTTGGATCGAGTGATGGGTGTGAATGTTGGCTTCTCAAACCTGCAGTAGAAGACATTCAGGTCGTCAGCCAGTTCACGGTTCGCTGCTATGTGGGGGGATGGTCTCCTGTAGTTGGTGAGCTCTTGTAGACCTCTCCACACTGACGCAGGATCGTTAGCTGAGAACCTGTTTTTCAGCTTCTCAGTGTAACACCTCTTTGCCACTTTGATCTCCTTTGTCAGTGAGTTCCTGGTAGTATTGTACAGGACTCTGTCCCCACTTCTGTAGGCCTCCTCCTTGGCCTGACGAAGCATCCTAAGTTTAGCAGTGAACCAAGGTTTATTGTTGTTGTATGTGCAGAAGGTTTTGGTCGGCACACACATGTCCTCACAAAACCTGGTGTAGCATGTCACAGTGTCAGTGAGTTCATCCAGATCTGTAGCAGCAGCCACAAAAACACTCCAATCTGTGCAGTCAAAGCAGGCCTGTAACTCCAACTTTGACTCTGTGGTCCATCTCTTCACAGTCTTCACTACAGGCTTAGCAGATTTGAATTTCTGCCTGTAGTTTGGGAGAAGATGGATCATGCAGTGATCAGAGAGCCCCAAGGCTGCACGGGGGACAGAGCGATATGCATCCTTTAAGATGGTGTAGCAATGGTCCAGAGTGTTTTTGTCCCTAGTGGGACACTTAACATGTTGTTTGTATTTTGGCAGTTCACGGCTGAGGTTTGCTCTGTTAAAGTCCCCAAGAACAATGAGCAGGGAATCTGGATGTTTCCTCTCCATGTCCGTTATCTGGTCAGCCAAGTGTTGTAAAGCCTCAGTAACACACGCCTGAGGTGGGATGTAAACACCAACCAGAATAAACGAGGAGAACTCCCGCGGTGAATAAAACGGCTTGCAGTTTATGAAAAAAGACTCCAAGTGAGGGCTGCATGATTTGCGCAACACTGTGACATCTGTACACCAACCTTCGTTAACATAGAAGCGGATTCCACCTTCCTTCCTCTTCCCCGAGAGCTCCGTTACGCGGTCCGCACGGAGAAGTTGAAAGTCTGGAAGATGTAATCCGGTGTCCGGGATGTATTCACTGAGCCAGGTTTCAGTAAAACACAGGGCAGCAGATCTGTGAAGGTCCGAGTTTCTACTGTTGAGAAGCAGCAGTTCCTCCATCTTATTGTTCAGGGAGCAGACATTCGCCAGATGTATAGACGGGAGCGCTGTCCGAAAACCCCGCTGTCTGAGCTTAACGAGCGCGCCGGCTCGCTTGCCCCGTCTGCGTCTCCTGAACATCCTACAGAGAGCTGCTGCTC
Organism: Solea solea; assembly: GCF_958295425.1. Taxonomy (NCBI): domain Eukaryota; kingdom Metazoa; phylum Chordata; class Actinopteri; order Pleuronectiformes; family Soleidae; genus Solea; species Solea solea. The sequence continues at coordinate 27,365,216 of NC_081139.1, forward strand.
CTCCAACTAAAAATTCCGTGAATACACCAGAATCGCTGGGAAACGGCGAAAAAGTGTGACCAGATGAATGTTCAGACTGTAAAAGTTCCTCTCGAGTGTATTGGATGATGGAGGGACAACTAAGAACGCGACAAATAAACAAAAACAAACAAAGTACTGCGGAGCGAAGCACCGAGGCAGCCGTCCGTGGCGCCATCTTATCTTATCTTTATCTAAATCGCCAAAGTGGCCGACTTCCTGTTGAGTTGAGGCCATGGTTACGGTCAACTGTTTTGTTCGTCTTGGTCTGTGACATCTTTCCACCTAGTTTTGGAGGAACTCAATTTTGCCTCTGTTTTCACCTTAGGGGGCGCTATAACAACACTTGAGCAAAGCACAGGTCGGGGAACTATGCCAATATCACATTTTCAACAGACCTGACCTCCATGCTAAGTTTCAAGTTAACCCGCTCAAAAATGATCGCAAAGCCACGGAGATTATAATAATCTGAAGGAAGAACAGATAACAGCTCTATAGCGCCCCCTAAGGCCAAAGGTGGATGGAGCAAGTCAAAATTAAGTTCCACCAAATTTCACGAAACTTGGTGGGAACTCGTAATAGATCAAGACGAACAAAAGAGTCCATTGGGACCACGGCCTCAACTCAACAGGAAGTGGGCGTTTATCATACAACATAAAAACCGACCATTTGGCACGAAACAGGAAGTGCCCTGAAACTTCAACATGCATTGATCGATCGCTTCGAAACTTCATACGTGACACAAGAGACCGACCCCGAACACGTCTACAGACACAAACCTGATAACATTTGAAGCTCATATGACTAACTTCATATCGTTTGGGTTATTTTTACATTCAAAGTGGGATTTTTTTCTCCTCTTGGCCCCGGGGTCAGAAGCTGAACCTGTAGAAAAAGGAGAAAAGAAAACATAGATATTAACAACAACAAATAAATGTTTACAGTGTACATACATCACTGTGGTAGTGACACACAGGGACGTCCAGATGTCCAGATGTGAGCGGATCATCAGGACATTTGATTAAATACTGCAGTCACTGAGCCTGAGCATCAGCATCTGTGTGTGTCGTGACAGCGGTGTGGAAAACATTTGAAAGTAGAAAGTGATTTTCTGTTCTGCTGAAGTTAGACGACAGAAAGTATCTTTACCATTATTGATACGGAGAATTATTCACATTCTTATTGATGCTATTCTCTATAATTAGGTGCAAAAGTAGAGACATGATATGAGAATGTGTTTTTAAACTGATGCTTGTGTTCAGTAAAAAAGTTCTAGTAGATCAGTCACGTTGTTTTCCACGACTTCATAGCTCCTCCTCAAAGTGGGCGGAGTCGTCATAGCAACGGCTGCGTGAAACTATGGTGACGTGGTTTTATAACGTGACGCAAACACAAACTAGTGACTTGTAAAGCAGTTGTTTTCACTGAAACTGAATCATGAGAAAGATTTGTTCACTGAAGTGAAATACCAGTGAACGTGGTCACGATCGCTATTTGACACATTAGCTTTGATAAATGTTGCAGATGAACGCATGTTTTCGGGATTTTTTTTTTTTTTTTTTTTTTTTTTTTTTAACCTGTCCTGTCCAGTACCCAGGACATGTAATATGATTGACTGCATGCCTTTTGGTGTCGGACAGATTTGATATGTGCAGGACGAGTCTGGGATACTCGGAACTGCAGTATTTTTATTTATTCGTTTTAGGATTATGTGTTGCGGGGCAGCCGGACCGGACAGGGGGACAGGGAGTGGACTGACAAGGGGATGGGGAGTGAGCGGGGAGGAGGAAGGGAGGGGGAGGGGGAGTGAGAGAGAGAGAGAGAGAGAGAGAGAGAGCGAGAGAGAGAGGGAGAAAAAAGAAGAGAGAAAGAGATCGAGAGGGAGAGAGAGTGAGAGAGAGAGAGAGAGCAAGGTGGACAACAGTATAATACGTGGGTTAGTACCATTAAATTGAAATTATATAAAGTAGACAGAACATACCTGATAAGACAGAACCTAGACAACTTAAGGGTGACATTAGTGTGTTAGTAACAGGTTAATAACATTAAACAGTTGAAATTATTTAGCGTATACAGAACATACTTTCAGATACAGTTTATATAGTTTATATATATATAATTTATATATAATTGTTAACGACCACATCAAGAGAGTATGTCCGGGCTTACAACAGTTATATCAGTTAAATTTAATTTATCTTAGCGTGTTAGTGTGTGTGTGCGTGTGTGTGTGTGTGTGTGTGATCGTGCATATCAGTGTATATGTGCAGGGGTTGTCATTCGGTGTGATTGGAATCTGGGTGGGGGACTGTGCCAATGTCCGGCCCGTCCCCAGCGACGGGCCGAAAATCATCCAGGCGCCTAAGGCGCCCAGTAGCCGTACAGGGCAGGAGAGGCCCACAGCCACCACCCCCAGGATAGCAACGCATCCATCCCGCAGGGGGCCAGTCGGAGGAATGCGGGGGGAAAGCCCCCCCCACCCAAGGTCGACCCGAGGGGGCCGACGGCGACAAGACCACGGACAGAGGCCGAACCACCCCACACCCAGGCAGGTCGCAGAGGCCCAGGGTCCCCGCACCCAGAGCCCGCCAGCGCCCAAGGGCAGGGCCAGCCCACCACCGGGGGGAGAAGCGCTCCCCCAGACCGCCCACCAGGGAGGCACGGCCAGATACCCACCACTGCCACCCCCACCGCCCCCCAGAAGCCGACCGCACGCCCCCCAGCCCAGGGAGGGACAGGCGGAGGCCCACGTAGGGCCACCAGCCAAGGGGGCCCCCAGAGACGGAAGAGAGGCAGACTCCCGATCCGGTCCAGACCCCCCAGGTAGAGGCAGGGCCAGTGGTCCAAGGACCCTCCGTGCCCAACCCCGCGGTGCCCCGGAGAGGGGTCCCCCAACATCCAGGAGCATCTGCGCCTGCCGGCGACCCCCGCCGGGTAGGCAGACTGCCGCCCACCACAGCACCTTCAGGGAGGTGCGTCATGATGAGCCACAACCATGCCTCCCGGACACCCCCCAGACCGAGCGCAGGGGATCCGATCCCCCACGTCCAGCGACGCCTCATGGCCACCACTGCTGCCCTCACCCAGACCGCCAGTCCCAACACGGCCAGGGGGTGAGCAGGAATCGAGCGCTCAGGAGTGCACCCACGACCACCCCCCCCACCCCAGCCCACCGGTGAGTGATTTGGAGGTGTGTGCGTGTGTGTGGTGTGTGATACGATGTATGTTGGTATCTGGGGTGTAGTTAAAATGGTGGAGGGAAATGTGGCACGGGCGTCCCACTGTTGGCAGACAGTGGAGCCGTCGACGTGTCTCTCGCCCACCAGGCCCTAATGTCTAACATGCGATAAAATTAGGGGAAGAGTGGCAGATCATCGGGGGGACGGAGAGCGGCCCCACCATGTGATGGTCCCACCCCCCGACCCCCCATCAGCTCAGCCACACCCCCCCCGGTGCCCTAGATGTGTGTGTTTAGATGTATCATCTGCGGTGGGGGGGGGGCGTAGGGGGTGGGCAAGAGTGCCCCCCCAAGTAGGTTGCCAGCTTCCTGACTGGCAGGGCCATATGCCCCGTTCCCACCCACCCCCGGCCAAGAAGGGAGCAACCCGTCCAGGCCAGGGACACGCCATGGCATCCCATGAGTGCCGCCGGGGCGGAGGACCAGATACCCCCACACCCGACCAGAAGGTAGGACCCAGGTGAGCACACCAGCCCCGACGAGGCAGGACCCACACCCAGGCCACCACGGCATTACTGACGGCAGCAATCCCCAGACCCCGGCCCCGCCCACAGCCCAGGAACAGTCCAGACCAGGCCCACGTTCCACCCCATCTCCCATCCCAAGGGTCCCCAAAGCAAGGCGCCCCCCCGCGTGCCCCCCACCATGCCCCCCCAAGGGACGGAGGACGCACAAGTCCGCCCCAGAGCGCAGCAGGAGCACAGCAGCGTGCACCGCCCCGCCACCCCGGAGGGCAGATCCCAGGGGGGATCCCCCCCCCCCCCCCCCGCTAGGGGCCAACTCCACCCCCCAGTGCCCCGCAGGCCCCAGCGCACAGAGACCCAGAGCCCCTACCCCCACCCGCAGTGCGGCGCCAGCCCAGCCCCAGCCCACAGTCCACCACCCCCAACCCCCACGGGCCCCCCAGGCCAAGGCGGCAGCCCCCCCACAAATCCACCCCAACCCCCGTAGGGCAGACCCACAGCCACCGAGGGACGGTAGACCCAGGGCCACCAACCCACACAGACCACCAGACATCCCCAGTACCCCAGATGCACGGCCCGCAACACCACGGACCGACCAGGGAAGACACAGTCACCAACCCGCCCTAGGAAATATAATCAATTAGAGGTGTCCAGGTCAAATCAAATATAGGTAATTGTTTCTTTATTGAAGCAGACATTCTCTCCATAGAGATGTGATCTAAAATTAAATTTCTGTATTGGTTTAAACTTAAGTTTTTCTTGTTTTTCCAGTTCAAGAGGATAGTTTTCTTGGCGATGCTTAGGCTATTGATTAATATGTGTGATTTTTCCATGTTTATATGTATTCCGTTTAAATCACCCAGTATGCATAGCATGGGGGAAGGTGGTATGGTGTATTCGAGACATGCTGAGAGGTCCTCGCATACCCTACACCAGAAGTTATACACCGGTGTGCATAGCCATATAGCATGCATGTAGCTATCTGCTGTGTTTTCGTTGCAGTTTGTGCAGATATTTGATTGTGAGAGCCCCATTCTGAACATCCTTTGTCCTGTGTAGTGTGTTCTGTGTAAGATTTTGTATTGTATTAGTTGTAGGTCTGGATTTTTTATCAATTTGAATGTGTTAGATGATATCTGTAACCAGAAATTTTCATCTAGGCTGATGGATAGGTCCGCCTCCCATTTTGTGGTTGGTAAAGAGATTATACAATCATTTTTAGTCAATAGTGCATGTGTTTTAGACACCATTTTGGGAGACATAAGGTTTAGAAATTGTTTGATCATTGGAGGTAGTTCTAGATCCAATTTACTGGTTTTAAACCTCGTCTGGATTACAGATTTTATTTGTAGATAATCAAAGGACGTGTTGCTGTTAATGCCATATTGTTCCACTAAGTTATGAAATGGAATGAATTTGTTATCTTGAAGAATTTGTTCCAGGTGCCTTATACCTTTTTCTTGCCATGATTTGAGTTTTAGTGTTGTTTTATTCCGTAGTATGTCTGGATTATTCCAGATTGGGGTATATTTACATGGGATATGCGAGGACCCAGTGAGTTTGATAAATTCCCACCAGGCTGACAAGGAGGTATTTATATTTATGCTTTTAAAGCACTGATGCCGTTTAATGGTTTTGCTTATAAATGGTAAATCGGAGATTTTAATTTCATTACAGAGTGTTTGTTCGATGTCTAGCCACAGACTGTCCAGTGGTTTGGGTTGAAACCATTTTTGGACATAGTGAAGCCTATTTGCAAGAAAGTAGTTGTTGAAGTTTGGAAGTTCCAGACCACCATAGGCTTTTGCTTTTTGGAGTGTTTTTAGACTGATGCGTGCTGGTTTGGTTTTCCAGAGGAATTTTGTGGTGGCAGAGTCTAAGGATTTAAACCAGATTGGTGAGGGTTTAGTTGGAATCATTGAGAAGAGGTAACTGATTTTTGGTAAGATCATCATTTTCATGGTGTTAACTCTTCCCATAAGTGATATAGGTAAGGAATTCCATCGTAGGAGGTCATCCTCTATTGATTTAAGTAGTGGGGTATAGTTTAATTGTGCTAGATCTGACAGCCTGGAGGAAAAATTTACACCCAAATATCTAATGTTTCCAGATTTCAGAGGACAGGATGGTGATGATTTGAAGTCATGGTTGATTGGTAGGATGATCGATTTTGCCCAGTTTATCGAGTAATCTGATATGGCTGAGAATTTATTAAGAAGTGTAATAGTCTCAGAAAGAGAGCTTTGTGAGTTTTGGAGGAAAAGTAATACATCATCAGCATAGAGGCTTATTTTGTGATGTAGTTTTGTTGTTTGAATACCTTTGATATTTTTGTTTGTGCGAATAGCCGCTGCGAGTGGTTCGATAAAGATGGCAAAAAGCGATGGGGAGAGTGGACAGCCTTGTCTGGTGCCTCTCTGGAGAGTGAAGCTTGGAGAAGTTTGATCATTTGTTCTGACAGAGGCACTGGGTGAACTGTATAAAATTTTAATCCAGGAGATGAGTTCTTCTCCGAATCCAAATTTTTCCATTGTGGCAATTAGGAATTTCCAGTTTACTCTATCAAATGCTTTTTCTGCATCTAGTGAAACCACTGCTGCTCTAAATTTATTGATTGTGCAGTAGTCTATTATATTTACTAATCTGCGTGTATTATTAGTTGAATGTCTATCCTTAATGAATCCTGTCTGATCTGGGTGAATTATGAAGGGGGTGATTTTTTCCAGTCTCCTTGCTAAGGCTTTGCAGATGATTTTAAGATCTGCATTTATGAGTGAGATGGGGCGATAGCTGGATGGGAGTGACGGGTCTTTCTCAGGTTTGAGGTGGAGACAGATATGTGCTGTATTTATGTGTGTGGGGAGAGTGTTACTTTCCTTGATTTTTATTATCATTTTATAGAATGTTGGTGCTAGTATGGACCAGAATGTTTTGTAGAATTCCACTGGGAATCCGTCTGGTCCTGGGGCTTTCCTGTTTGGCATATGGTGTAGGGCCTCATTTAGTTCAGCTATTGTGATATGGGACTCCATAGAATTAACCTGTTCATTATTAAGTTTTGGTAGATCTATGGAGTTTAAAAATGTGTTTATGTCTGTACTTGATGAGTTATTGTTTGATGAGTATAAGTTTTTATAGAAATCTCTAAAAATTTTGTTTATTTCTTCCGGTGCATGGGTTAGTTTACCGTCTGGGTCTTTTATAGAGTGGATAGTTGTTTTTTCTTTGTTTAATTTAAGTTGGTTAGCTAGGTATTTACTGGATTTATTGTTATGTTCAAAGTTTTCCAAGCGTAATCTCTCCAGTTGGAACTGCGTTTTCCTTTCTATTATTTTGTTTAATTCAAGTTTTAATTTTCTTATATTATTCAGCAGGTTCTCATCTTGGGATGCAGCATAGGCAGTCTCTAATGTTTTTATTTTATGTTGTAGTTCTAATTCCAGTAGGTTTTCTTTCTTCTTTTTAAATGAGGAGTATGAGATTATTCTACCCCTCATAACTGCTTTTGCTGCCTCCCAGAGGACATCTGGTTGTGTTCCTGGCAGGTCGTTTGTTTCTAGAAAAATTAACCACTCTTTTTCAAAGTATTTGATGAAATTTGGGTCATCTAGTAATGATGTATTAAATCTCCAGTTTCTGATTGGTGGTGTGATGGCCTTATTAGTTATCTTTAGTGAAACTGGTGCATGGTCACTAATGGTGATAGGGTGAATCAAAGTGTCTGTGACGTCTGATAGAATTGAGCTGTTGGTGAGAAAGAGGTCAATTCTAGAGTAGGAATTGTGTACAGGTGAGAAGAAGGTGTATTCTTTATCAGCTGGATGACAGGAGCGCCAAGCATCACAAAGACCATAATCACTCATGTATTGTTTAAGTGTTTCTGTTGATTGCCAGTTCCGTGTTGTTCCTGCCTTACTGAGCCTATCAAGTTCTGGGTTGAGTACCATGTTGAAGTCCCCTCCTATTATCAGTGTTGTGTCTAAGTGAGTGGACAGTGAGGAGAAGAACGTGTGAAAAAAGGAGGGGTCATCAACATTAGGACCATATATGTTAGATATACAGAAGTTTGTATTATTGATTAATAAGTGAAGTATTATAAATCTACCTTCTGGGTCTATCATAGTGTTCTTATGTATGAAGTTTAATTTTCTATTAATCATGATGGCGACTCCTCTCTGTCTAGAGTTGTAGCTTGCTGTGTATATGTGGGGAAATTGTGATGAGGTGAGCTGGCAATCTGACTTAGCTAAGTGAGTCTCTTGTAGTAAGACAATGTCCGCTTGGAGACTATTTAGGTGGTTGAGGACTTTAAGTTTTTTATGTTTCGAGCCAATTCCACGCACATTCCAAGTGACAAGCCTGAGTGTATTCATCTTATTAACCATATCTACTTATCTAGTGTAGCCTGTGTGTGTTTTCTGTGCATGTGCACAGGCTGATGTTTAACACAGGGTGTGTGTGTTCCCATGTAAGTATGTGTGTGTGTGTGTGCCTGTCTGACAGCCTATGTGCGAGTGCTGTTGTCTAGGATATGGTATGTGTGTGCGTGTATGCATGTGTGTGTGTGCATGTGTGCTTGTCTGACAGCCTATGTGCGAAACTACAGCCTGTATGTGGATGTGTGTGTATGTGTCTACGTGCTTGTAACGTGTTTGTGTGTGTATTATGTGCATGTGTGTGCGTCTGTCTGTCTGATAAACTGCAATACTACAGCTTGTATGTGGATGTACATATGTGCGTGAGTTTACGTGTTCAGCATGTGTATGTATGTATATGTGCGTGTGTGAGGGAGAGAGTGCATGCGTTTGTGCTGTTATATGCAGGGGCCTCGTTTTGATGTGGTCATTAATTACAGGATACATGTTGTAGATTGTGACATAGTATACTCTAGAAATACATGAACATAGAAAAACATAAAAACATAAACATGAAAAACACATAGAAGGATACAGTGACAGAAATAACCAACCAAAGTCCAACAAAATTCTTACCGTCTTCTTTTTTACCTTGGTGTACGCTACGGAGATGTGCAGTGATTGTGAATTTAGTGGCGGATTAAATGAGGGAGCGAGGGAATAATGTGAGTGTGGATTTAATTATGGTTTTATTGTATTGATTTAATGTGAGCGATATATCGGTTTACTGTGTTTAGTAGAGCCAGGGGGTTACCTCTTTGTCCCGGTATAACTGACCGTTGACGTAGAGCTTGTCCACTGCTATTACTGCCCGGGATCCGCCGTCAATAAACTTTCTTCTCACCGGGAACAGTCTCCTGCGTCGCTCCAGGATCTCTTTCGGGAACTGGTCGTTTACGCTGAAGTCCGTTCCTCGCAGCTCCCTGCCTCGGCTCTTGACCAACTCCTTTTGTTTAAACTGTTTGAATTTGACAACAATCGGACGTGGTCGCTGGCCTTCCTGTCGTCTCCCTCCTAGACGATGGGCCCGGAACTCAAGAGATTCTCGCAGCGATTGGAATTCCTTGTGCAGAATCTCTACCAGAGAGAGTCGGCCATCGAAGGTGTCCAGCTTCGCGTTGATGGAGGTAAGGATCTCCGTGAATTCGCTGTCAGATGATGAGGCTGCTCCAGGTGAGTCCTCCGGGCGACTGCGTTTGGAGGAGGGGGTAACCGCTGGTTGTTTTGGTTTCCCCATTACGACCCGTTCAAAGTACTCGTCGATGTAATCCTCCAGATCCTCCAGTCTCCCGTATTTGCCCTCTTCACGTGCAGAAAAGGAGATGTGACTGACAAGTAGTTTTTCCCTTATTTTTCCTTCTTGATAGTATACTGTGTGGAAATGTTTGGGCTAGACGCGCGCCGCCATGTTTTGGTTTGGTTGCACAATCTCGCGCAGTCTCGCGATACTACCACATGTCCTAATTGTTCTTTAGTCCCTCGAGATTTAAATTTCCACATCGCTGTTCTCGGGATTTTTAAGTCTTTTTAACTTTTGTTGGCTTTGATTCTCGTGTCAGACGTCTCGCTAATGACTCTTCAGTGACGACACTCTCTGACCAATCAGAGGCCGGCAGTCTGATGATGTCACAGGGACTAAGAAAAACACTGATGAAGCAGGAAACACCTGCTCATGTTTACCTGAGCTGTCACTGGACAAGAGCTTCTCTGTCTCCTCCTCTGTCTCCTTCTCTGTTTCCTCCTCTGTCTTCTCCTCTGTCTCCTCCTCTGTCTTCACTGTTCCATTCCTCATGTTCTTGGTGTCAGTGATTCCGTTTCCAATGTTTTGATCTAAAAGAAGCAGCAAATGTTCCGTCTCATAAACAGAATCACATCAAACCAGCAGGAAAGTGAGGGAAATGAGTGAATGAAACATAAAACGTTCATTATATTTACCTGAGGTCATGTGCTCCATATCTCCACCTTGTTCCCCTTCACTGAATCATCCCTGTTCTCTCGTTGGTTACCGTTTTCTACATTGTCGACATTTAGGCCTGAAAGAAGCAGCACATTGTGTTCTGACACAAAGAGAATAAACTGCGCCAAACATCAACCATTTCAACACTTAAAGTAACAGACGTGATGTCATCAGTAAGAAATGATTGATTTTTAGGGCTGCAACGATCAATTCATTCATAATTCATTTTTTATAGAAATAATCTGGTTTCTTAAATGTGAATATTTTGTTCCGTATAACAAAGAAATCATTAAAACTGAATCATCTCAAGGTTTGGGAAACACTGATCAACATCTTCTGACACTCTATGGAGCAAACAACTCATTTATTAAAAGAGAAAATTATTTACTGTTTGATAATGAAAATTATTGTGAGTTGCAGCTCATTTAATATTTAAATGTCATCAAATATTTAATAACTTACGTGGTTTCCTGCATCTTTTGATGATCAGATACAGAGCCAAAGCTAAACCCTGAAGTAACGCGAGACTGACGACTCCAGAAAACCAGACGCCTACGAGCAAACCTGCATCAAAGCCACGAGTAACGGGATCTTGAGTAACGTTGCAGGACTTTTTCTCAAAGAGTTTCTCTGAAGAAAAGAGAAAACAAACAGGATGTAAATGTACAGACGACAGCATGAGCAGAACAGTGGTCATAACAACGAGGTCAAGACCAACAACATCATACATGAAGACCTGACATGTGTTTAAGGAGAGTCTCACCTGACACAATGATGTTATCATCAATCCTGTGGTAAATGTCCTCCTGTTTGACCACGCAGCGGAAGCAGTTGGTCTTCGTCTCCGTCACAGTGACGAGGAGCGTGGTGTCATAACGGCCTCGTGTCTCAGAGACCAGTGGCTCCTCTGAATTAAGAGAGGTTCCTTCACACGTCTGCCACTCTACACTCGGCTTTGATGAAGAACCTCTGACCACACACTGGAGCTCCACGCCGGCCTCTGACTCTTTAACAATCTTGAGGTATGGTACATGAACGGCTCCTATAAACAGCAGGAGAAATGTAATATTCCTGTGATTATCCATCATCCAGACACGTTGAACCGTTTTCTGTGGGTCAGCTCATCAAACTAAAAATAGAAACCCTACATCGTAGAAGTTCAACAGAACTAAAACTGAGTTAAAATTACAGGAAACATTGTGTCACTGAATAAGGTAACATGAGCCTGGGTTTTCATGAGGTCATTGACGAAACGATTAATCAATTAAAAATCGATCTCTCAAATTATTCGACAACTACTTTCAGCGTCGATTAGTTGGTTTGAGTTTTCAGCTTTTTCACCTTCATCTGACCCAATACAGACGATTTATTTTGGTTTGTGGACAAAAAAATTAATCTTTTTAAAACTCTGGTCAACATTTTCTGACATTGTATGGACCAAGTAACCGAATAATCCAGAAAATAATCAAGAGATTAATCTCTTGATTATAATATAAAACAAATCATTAGTTGCAGCCCTACGTTGTTGTTGTTGTTGTTTGTTTAAGTGATCAACAATATCTTCTGCCCGGTCAATCTTTGTGTGATAAAGAAATGTCACTAAGATAATCACTCACCTTTTTTAAGTCCAAATCGGTTTTTGTAGACCCGCTCTAAAAGGAAGAAACGAAAATTAATGTTTTTACAGTGATTACTAGCTACACTATCTATTTTTTTTAAATATTAATTTTGGTAACTGAACTCGTAAAGGGATAAACACATGCCAGAGTAGGGCTGCAACAAATGGTTATTTTCTTGATTAATCGATTAGTTGTTGGATGTTTGACAACATCCTCAAAAAAAGTCACAGAGGATCAAAGAAATGTGAAAAGCTGAAAAAAATGATAACACAATTTTAGTTTTTGATAACTATTGATAAAAATCCATTCATCCATTCACTGTTGCAGCCCAATTCCACACATTGACGAGCACAACACAATCAACACAAGTCACTTTAGTGTCTTAGTAAGAGTGAGTGAGCAGTGTTTGCTGAGTGCAACTTTTAACCAGGTTAGATCACCATGGTAATTGAGAGATGGAACTTTACATGTAGGGACGATGACTGTAAAGGGACAGAGCTGACTTTTAACAACATTAAAGATTAGAGAATCCCAACAAATCACACAATGAGTCACTTTTCCACTTATCCAGTTCCTGCATGGCTCAACTCTACCCGGTTTGGTATCGTTTTCCGTGGAACAGAAGATGGACACAAGAAAGAGGACAAGGTGGAGGTGGAGGTGACCTGCTGTGGTGACCCCTGAAGGGAGAAGTCAAAAGATGACGACTCACCGACAAAGAGCTCAATCGTGGAGCTTTGGATTCCAGAACTCAAATGTGGAAGTATGCAGGTGTAAGTCCCCGTGTCTTCAATCCTTGTGTTGTTGAGGATCAAGGATGCGTTTCCGTTCTTCAGCTCGTCGTAGAAAAGTGACACTCGTCCTTTGTACTGCTCGTCCTGATTGTCCCGCCTGTCCTCACAGTGCTGGCCTCTATCGTAGAGGCACACCTCTTCTTTATCTTGGTTCGTCCAGTCTACCACCGTGTTCTCAAGGCTTTCTACAGAAGAACAGTGAAGGACGGCATCTTCCCCCTCCTTGACGTACGTTCTGGAGACACCTGGGTTTGAAAGAAAACATAATATATTTGAATGGTTACATTTGAACAGAGCAATCAGGTAACATTTACATGACACGTCTTTTACTCTAAAGCAGCAGTTAAATCATTTCTAAAAGGTTCAATATTTACTGCTCTGCTATACTGTATGCATCTATAGAAAACTACTGAACACAAATGTTTCTACTTCATTCTATTGACTTTAGCCTGAGAGCTCAACAGTGATGTCAAAAACCAGTGATTCCAATTCCTCTAAGATCATATCATTATGATTATTATCATCATTACTGTTAGTGAAGTTCTTTTTATTAAAATAACAATTAGAGGCAGACGGATTAATAGTGTCTAAGATTAAGTGGGTCGATGTTTGGCATTTCTTTACAATCGTATTGGCTGATTATTACTTATGTTAATATTCATATATACTTCAGGCAGATGTGTTGATCCTTAAATTGTGAATTTGTAGATCAGGGGTGCCCAAAGTTTGTTTTAACGAGGGTCAGGTTTGATCACGTGAAGATTGCCGGGGGCCAATGGTCCCTTCTGAAGTCCAGCCAGCAGCCATACACTCATGTGCTTTGAGTCATTATGTAAATCAGTGTTTTTAAAACAGCCGAACGTGGTCAGCATTAATATCGGAGAGTCGCGGCCCTAACTCATGTGGTGCCTTATATAAGATTTTAGGTTTTTTCTTTTTACAAATACAATTGAAGAGTAATTTATCAATGGAAGTACAGTGCTTTTTGTTGACAAACAAGGGGATAGCTGCATATGTAAGACAGGACAAACCTTCTGCCTTTGTCAACAATACTCGACCTTTTAACGATAAATCTCTCTGCAGCCACTGATTTACTGATTTATCTTTGTCTTATCACTAATCAAATTAAAGTTTACAGAACATCTTTCCTCCTCATTTTTCATTATAGTAATCCCTAGATAAGTAATCTTATCTTTGATTGGTATATTACAGACCTGGGAGATGTCGCTTTCTTTAAGGGAAAAAAGTCCACATTTATTCAGATTTAAGCAAAGTCCAGAAGCTGTGGAAAATAATTCTATTGTTTTGATAGCAATTGGCACTTGGCTGGCATTTTCTTTAAATAATGTAGTATCATCTGCTAGTTGGGTGAGGATAACTTCTCTTTCTGCGATTGAAATTCCTTTTAAAGCACTATTTTTTATATGGGTGGCAAGAAATTGTGCACATAAAATGAATAAGTAGGGAGAGGCAGGGCAGCCCTGCCGGATGCCCCTTTGTAGGTCAAATCTCGGTGATGTCCCATTCTTTAATCTGATAGAGCTATTGCCTTTGGAGTACAGTGTTCTCACAGCTTTACAAAAAAAAAATATCACCAAATCAAAATTTCTCAATAGTTTGAAATATGAAGTTATGTTCTACTGTGTCAAAGGCTTTATAGAAGTCCAAGAAAAAGATAAAACTATCATGGACATAATATAAATAATCAATTATATCTAAAAAAAACCGAATATATATTAGAAATATGTCTTTTTCTCATGAATCCTGATTGGACTTCATCAATAATAGGGTCTAAAACACTTTTTAATAGTTTTGCAATTATTGAGGCAAACATTTTGTAGTCAGTGTTTAGTAATGAAATAGGTCGCCAATTATCAATAAATAGTGGATCCTTTTTGGGTTTGGGGATTAATGTAATTAAGCGTTGGGTGAGTGAGGGAGGTAGAGAACCTTTTTCAACACTTTCTAATATTACTTCAAGTAGAAAGAGAGCTAAATCTTGCGTAAAAGCCTGAAAAAAACTCTGCAGAGAGGCCATCAACTCCAGGAGATTTGTTAGTTTTACAATGTTCAATTGCAAATGTAACTTCCTGCAAGGTTATGGGATCATCGCAGAGTTTCCGATCATCTTGAGAGATTGGTGTGACGATAAGAGAGTTCAAGAATGAATGCTGGCAATATTTTAATTTGTATAAATTTCTATAGAAGTCCGAACAGAAATCAGCTATGCTTTTCGGATTATCAGTTACAGTATTGCTGATATTAAAGTAGACATATATAGACATATACCCTATTTCCCCTATTATTAAAATAGTTCCCTGGTGTCCTAATGAACATGTCAGTGACATGCCTTGGTCAAAATACCATAAGGATGAAGCACCATAGCAGTTCAATAACCCTGCTAAACCCGCCCCTTTCAGAACGCTCGGTTTTGTGCATGGTCCCTTTATATGCAAATGAGACACAGGCAAACACACACCCACTTCTTCCAGGGGGTTTCTGATTTGTCCTCTTTACAGCGCTCACTCGCTCAGCTCCATTTCTCTCCCCCTCCCTCCACTAGTTCTCTGACAATATCAACATGGCAGCGTGCGCAGAAAACAGCGAGAGTGCCGTCACAGGAAGAGACGTCCTACATAAGGATCAAGCCGAACAGTGCCGAACTGTAAATCAGTTGAAAACACTTAGGGACAGCACCACTGATCGCCAGCGGCGCGCTGAATAAACTGCCGCTGTATGTGACTGTATCAGACCGGTTACTGTATGCTCCGGAGCTGGCGATCAGTCACACACAGCGCCAGTTTAGGCAGCTTGCCGCTCGCCGCTGGCGATCAGCGGTGGCGATCAGCGCTGGTCCCTATGTCTTTTTAACTGATTTTCACAGAGAGTGCAGCACCGCTGCACAGAGAGTGAGGCACCGCTGATCGCCAGCAGCGAGCAGCATAAACAGCTGCTGTATGTGACTGTATCAGACTGAGTCTGTGCTCCGGTCATGGAGGACGTACTGAACAAATATTTTTAATTAGGACGTGTCAGAATGGTCAGTTATGAGCTCTATGTGACCTTTTCTTAACAATGTGTGTGTTTGTACGTCGGTGAAATACGTTCGCTGACTAAATACGGCGACCGCTGGCCGCAGTCTGATGTGAAGTGGTGCGAACACACAAACACACGTTTGCTGACTTTATCCGGCACATTAGCTTCATATATAAAATCCTCTGAGGCTGGAAGTTTGTGTAAAACACTGTGCTCCACTGTGCAGCCACCAACAGCACACTTGTCCCTCGCGTTGACATAATACCGCTCTTCCTCCTGTGGGAAATAACTGGTTTTCTTCTTGCGTCCTGTAATGTTCTAAAGACAACAACTAACAGTCAAGCTGTGAATGGAGGCTCGGGAAAGTGTATGATAAGGAAGGGTCAACTTAGGGTTTCAACAAATGGCATCTGTTATTCGTCGTAAACATTAGGAGACATCTCAGGGGGTCATAAACGTTGTTTCTGGTGTCTGTTGTTGTTTTACTTTGATGTTTCTGTATAAGTGGTGAAGCTTTTTGGAGGAAGGGGAGAGACCATTTTAGACCGTCCTTGGTGACAGTGTCTCTCCTCCATGCAGAAATCCATGCTTGCAGTAAAGATATGATTTACTCAACACTGATGACTCAAGAATTTCTTTCACATTTTGGCGACGAGGATGGGATGGACGCTCCAATGCTCAGGGCCTGGGTTCTGACTGAAGGTTATTACTGGTAAGGAAAAATTCCGCTCCACAAAGGAGGACAGGAATCTGCCTGACGTCAGAAACGGGTGCTGACCAGCGGAACGCTCCATCTATTTAAAAAGTGAGTACGGTGTTTTTTAAATCATTTTCAGGTAGACAGTTATAATTCCTTTGTGGTAGACTGTCGAGATATTCTATAATTCCTGTGTGGTTGAATATCGAGGTCCGGTGTAATTCCTTTGTGTTAACCGAGACCGTCTCCATATAATTCCTGTGTGGTTTTGAAGACTAGACACCTAGGTAGATAGTTGTAATTCCTGTGTGGTAGGCTGTCAATATATTCTATAATTCCTGTGTGGTTGAATATCGAGGTCCGGTGTAATTCCTTTGTGTTAACCGAGACCGTCTCCATATAATTCCTGTGTGGTTTTGAAGACTAGACACCTAGGTAGATAGTTGTAATTCCTGTGTGGTAGGCTATCAAGATATTCTATAATTCCTGTGTGGTTGAATATCGAGGTCTGGTGTAATTCCTTTGTGGTAACCGAGACCGTCTCCATATAATTCCTGTGTGATTTGGAGACTAGCTTCATTTAATTCCTGTGTGGAATTGAAGCTCTGAATTAAAATAAAAAAAATAAATAAAAAAATAAATTCAGCCAATAAGTAACAACAGTAAGTTGAATATGCGGTGCCAGATTTCGAAAGAAACTGTAAGACATGGTATTCTTCTACTAAGTGAAAATTGAGCATAGAAATTATAAAAAAATTAAAGAGAAGAAGAGCAAACGTTAAAAAAAGAAAAAAAAAGAAGGGAAAAGTGTTAAATTTAAGATTTCTTTTAAAGTCGACATATATTTTTACAATTGGGACTTAGTAAAATTTAAATTTGGACTATGTGTTGTCTTGTATTGTTTTGTGTTGTTCTGTGAGAAAAAGAGGAAACGTTTTTTAAGAAAAAAGGTGTTAAGATTAGGATTTATTTTAAAGTCGACATATACATTTAAAATTGGGACTGAGTAAAATTTAGAAATGTGGTTTATGTGTTGTCTTGTATTGTTTTGTGTTGTTTTATGTATGTGTGGACATAAGATCAGTTTTTAGAGCTTGTGTTGAAGAGGAAAAGCTATTTTTGACATGGGGTCATTGCAGGCTGTGAAGTTTGTTTGAGTTTTTTATTTTTTAGTTGAAGTTATTATAGCATGAGCGTTAGGCTATTAACATATTAAGTAAATAAAAAAGAGAAATGGGGTAAAAGTGTTGTTGGAGATGTTCCACTCTGGCACAATTTGACCGAGGAAGTGTTTCCTATAATAGGCACATTAAGTACTGATTGTTTGAAAAGGTGTAGGGTATTGTTAGAAGAGAGAAAGGAAAAGAAAGTAAAGTAGAAGGTAGATTGGCAAATTTTTGAGAAATGGGAAAGAGAAGCAGCTCTGAGGGAAGCAAAATCTGTTGCAGGATGAATGTTAACACAGGAGATAGGAGAAGAAGGTGGTAAAAAGAAGGAAAGACAGAGACGTAGGGCCAGAGAAGTGAATCTGCCTCCTCCATATGTTCTCCCCGTGTCTGCACCCCCTCCTCCCTCAGAGACACAAACAGCAGGACAATCACCTACAGCTGAATCCCAAAAGGACTCTGAAGGGGAGAAGGAGAAGAAGCCAAAGCTGTACCCTGATCTGTAAACCCTTCCAACATCTATGAGGGAAAACAAAGGGACTGATATTACGACTCAACCAGCTAACATTGCCTTTCCCAGACATGTCTCCTCTCCATTAGCAGCTTCTTTTGACTACTGGCTCTGGAGTCAAGGGGACAAAGGAAACGTGCACCAGATGCCTATGTTGACATTCCCAAATCCACAGCCACGGCCAACGGATGAAGAGGAGGTAGAAGCTGTGTGTCGGAGGTGTTTTAAACTCTGATGGGCCAACATCCGACCGGCCAACTGGTCGACATCCCTAGCCATTGAATCAGTGCGGTTCAACGACATGATGGTCAACCTGGCTGAAACTGTGCATGCTGCTTTCCCCTTAAGAGTGTGTTGGTCAGAGATCCACAACACAAAACAAAAGGAGGGTGAGTTAGCAGCTGACTACCGCACTCGTATGGAAACTGTTTTTGCAGCTCACTCTGGCATCGACGCAGAAAATGAGGCATACAATCACCTTAGCCTCAAGGATTGTGTCATGACTACATGTGGTGGATGGGAAACTGGACAATAGCGAATATCTGGACACACATTCTGCACGCTGAACGAAATAAGGTTTTACTTTCAACAGATCGTTAAATAAACAATTTGGTCCCTGGGATGAAATGATTGTTCATGTGTGTATCCCTGTGCTAATTGTGTTTTGTATAACTTTTTGTTGTTGTTGTTGTACTTTTTTGTGCGCACTCACTTGTATGCAAGCTTCTGTGTATAGGTGTATAGGGGGAGTACTTGGAGGTGACAGAACACCATTGTATGTGAAAGTACCTTGTGAACAAAGTAAGGATTGTGAATTGAATGTGTGTCACATTTCAGAATAGGCCGCAGGGAACCCATATAGTGAGATAATTCAGATGAAGAGATAGTATGAATAGAATTGTTTTGTTTTGATGTTTTGTTTTGTTTTGGTTTTTTTTGGTGTTGTTTTATTTTTTCTTGTTACGTACTGAGAATTAATAGTTAACCTATACTAATATGTTTGCCATGTGTAGTCATAGAAAGAGT
Organism: Solea solea; assembly: GCF_958295425.1. Classification (NCBI taxonomy): domain Eukaryota; kingdom Metazoa; phylum Chordata; class Actinopteri; order Pleuronectiformes; family Soleidae; genus Solea; species Solea solea. The sequence goes on from NC_081139.1 coordinate 27,384,157, forward strand.
TAGTTGATGAGACCATGTGATTTCCCAAATATATGTTGACACTTTGTGTCAAAAGGGAGGAATGTGGGAAATAACTGGTTTTCTTCTTGCGTCCTGTAATGTTCTAAAGACAACAACTAACAGTCAAGCTGTGAATGGAGGCTCGGGAAAGTGTATGATAAGGAAGGGTCAACTTAGGGTTTCAACAAATGGCATCTGTTATTCGTCGTAAACATTAGGTGACATCTCAGGGGGTCATAAACGTTGTTTCTTGTGTCTGTTGTAGTTTTACTTTGATGTTTCTGTATAAGTGGTGAAGCTTTTTGGAGGAAGGGGAGAGACCATTTTAGACCGTCCTTGGTGACAGTGTCTCTCCTCCATGCAGAAATCCATGCTTGCAGTAAAGATATGATTTACTCAACACTGATGACTCAAGAATTTCTTTCACACTCCCTCGCCTGCACTCTCGCAGGGACAAGGTGGAGCTAAGGTGGAGCTCTCCAAGTAAACTTACTGGTGGGGCGGTAACATTCGCGGTGATGCGCATGCTGCCATCATAAGCGCAGGGAATTCAACATCGAGTGTTTTATCGCCTGTACTTACACTAAGGGGGACCACGAAAACATGACTGAGTATTCTTTTTCCACACTTTGGCGACTGGTAGGGCCTCCACCAGAGCCGGCCCTGGGCATAGGCAGTATAGGCAAATGCTAGGGGCGCCGTCATCCGCAGGGGGCGCCGAAAACGGAGGAAAAAAAATAAAAAAATTAAAATAAAAACTTTTTTTTATTATAAATACTACTTTTTTTTTTTTTTTTTACCAGTGCCATTATTACTATTGTTTCGAAATATTATATAAGCCCACAGCAACATAAAGTCATAGGAAAGACTATTAAATAATGCAGAAGCCTTTTTTCTGGGTGCAACGAGCCGTCGCTCTGTACCTGCCCTCTGTGAGGGGGGCGGGGTCAAGAGGCCAGCTGCCTGAATCTGAACAGACCGTGACCCAGAGACGAAGAAAAAGATTAATGACACTGTATCGGAATTATGTCCAAAAAACTGAAGCCATCTGGCGCCCAAGGAAGGAAAGGAAGGAAAGAAGAGGAAGAAAAACGTGGTACATAGGTACAGTAATGTCAATGTGATGAAGTGCATGAAATGAATAGTTTAATGCATCGTAGTTACCGTTGTTGGAGCAGAGTGTTAGCTTGCTAGCTTACTTCGGACGATAGCAACATTGTTTAATAATCAATAAATAGCTGAGTCGACGTGTGTTAATGTTACTCCACCTTAAATTCATCAGGGACGTTGGGAAACTTAATGTTAGGCCTGTTCAGGTGTTATTTTACAGGTGTCTTTCCTGCTTGTATGTCAGTTAAAATGCTTTTAGTTGTCCATCCCCTTTGTAATAGGGTGGTTGTAAGCCTTTGGTTTTATGTGTCACAGTTTATGTTTGTTAAAGTTTACATTGATGTTAAATTGCAGTTAAAGTGTATTACAGTTAATATTTCATACCTTAGCTTTCCCATATCATTCATAGGCTATATATACATATATATTCATTTCACTGCACTTGACTGTTTTTTTCACTCTGGTTAGACTGAATTGCATTGCAATGACAATAAAGTTGAATGAATCTCATCACATTTTCATTATTAGTCTATATTAGTCTCATGTATAGCACACCAAGCATCTGTTTTTTTTATTAAAATTTAACATGCAGTCGTCACATATACTTCTCTTCTCTCTTCAGATGCACTTATTATAAATATTTCAGTACCACCGTGACACAGCATCAGGTGCTGCTGTCCCGTCTATCTCTGCACAGCCCAGTGACACAGCATCAGGTGCTCCTAAAATTTAAAATTAAATTTATCACTTGTTTCTTTCTTTAGTTTTTATTTGGTGTGATATTTTTTACTCAAAGAAATAAAATCTTGAATACACACATGCAGTTTCTGTGCGATTGTATGAAAGTTACATTACATTACATTACACACAAGTTGATTGTGAAATTGACTGCTGCGATGCAAGGGGGCGCCAGCAAAAATCTTGCCTAGGGCACCGAATTACTCAGGGCCAGCACTGATTGTGCCCTTCAATTCAAAGTTCAAATAAATACCAAATGCTCTAAAATACTGTACATAGGGGTTTTATTCTTCATTCAGGTATTATAAACATCTTTGACATATAGGATGTTAAAGAATGTAATAGCGTTATAGAACATAAAAAATAATGTCTGTTACTTTGCTGAGTAACTAATTACTTAAACAATGTGGTAACTGAGTTACCAACTCAATTACTTTTTGGGAGAAGTAATTTGTAACTATAACTCATTACTTTTTTTAAAGTAAAATGCCCAACACTGGTGGTAATAGGATGATGCAAAACAAAACTCGTATGTAAAATACGAAATAGTTAACTGCAGGAATCTTTTTTACGGAGCCCCTAAAGGGACATTGAAAAAAACAAAACAATTAAACGTTTCTCGTGCGCACCAGAAAGTATTGTATGCGCGCGTGATGTCCCCGAATGCAGTTTTAAGATCATTTGAGGCGTGAAATTAGTCATTTAGAACGCTCGCTGCGTACAGTGCGTGGGGCAGAGCAGCGTTACCTCGGCCTGTCCTGATGAAATGATCCGCTGACATCGCAGTCATTAGATTAAGCCTCATCACAGAGTGTTGATAAATGAACAATAAATAAATAATAATACATACTTTTAATAAATGTGTATATATTATTTTCTCATTTTAAATATTTAACTTCATTTATTAATTTATTTTTATAGAAATATACAGTACTGTTAGGTTGTGTGTAGAGATGTAACGATATGAAAATTTCATATCACGGTTATCGTGACCAAAATTATCACGGTTATCAATATTATCACGGTATTGTTAGATGTGTTCAAAATGTTCCAAAAGTACTGAACACACACACACTGAAATCTTTTAACCACGTTTTATTTAAAAAAAGATATTTTATATTATATGATTATTATTATTATTATTATTATTATTATAATTAATAATTATCATCTGACTGACTGACACACACACACACACACAGGTCCTCACTCTGTGTCGGATAATAATTAAGTAGCAGCGGTCGTACACAGCATAAAAATAAAATAAAAAAACACAGAAACAAACACATTTTGGTCTGCTACGGTATGTGTCGTCTGCACACTATTCGCTTTCGCGAGACAAACCATGACGTTTCCCACTATTCCGAAATCCCGTTTTTGTTGACTTACCCGCTGAAAAGTTGTGTGTGGTGGTCACGGAGATGGCTCATCATATTGGAAGTGGCTTCGCGCCGCGAAGTTCGCGGAGATTTTTTTTTTGCATTTTCTGCACAAGGATTGATTGTCTTCAATTATTTTACTCTCAACATCCTTTAAAAATACAAAATATGCCCAGATTTCTGATTTTACGGGGGTAATCTCTGGAGCGCAGGTGGCTTCAGCCGTGTTGTCGCTGGACAGACAGTGCAAACTGCGCATGCGCGCCCGCTTGAGCGAGTGCCGTTCAGGTGCTGCTGCTTCTCCAGGAAATGAGCAGTATCACTGTGAGTTTTTCGGTAATCAGTTGCGGTAATCAATCACGGTTTTAACGATAATTAAAATTTGAAACGGTATGATAACCGTCGGGAATTTTACCGCGGTTTATCGTCATACCGGTAATCGTTACATCCCTAGTTGTGTGTTCTCATGTATTATTATTCTGTGCTTTTATTTTGAAGTTGTATGTTCAGTGAAGGTCACCTGGGGGGTATTCCATCAACGTAGCTAAGAATTGCCAGACTTAGGTGTAAGCTTGAAGCTTGACTAAGCTCCATCTCCCAATCTAGCTCCAACCGTTCCATCAAGTGAAATCAGCTGGCTCCACTTGACGCTTAGTCAAGCCTCACCTGTTAAGCCTCAACTTGTGCACGCCCACAGGGAAAATAAAAAGCCCATTGTAGTCGAACGCGGAAACTGTGAAAAATGCCGAAAAGCAAGGGAAAAGAACGTGCAGAGATGTTCTCTGCAGCGGAGCAACCCCCCCTCATGGAGGTATATGAGGATTACAGCCACATAATCCGAAAGAAGGGCAATACCGCGGCAATCAATAAAGCGAGGGATGTGACGTGGCAGAATATTGCCGACAGGCTGAATGCGTAAGTGACAAAGAAAATGAAGTATTTCAGCATCATCATGTTATATAAATCCTCCATCAAAGGGACAACATATATGTAGACAATAATCTACCAATTGATTTCTTGATGGTTTTTGTTTTAAACTGATCAATTATGTGGACCTATTAATGCAACCAAATCCCTAACATTAAAAGGAAAATCCCCAAAGAACAAAAAGACAGCCCTAATAAGTGACATTCATATGAACATAATTAAAATAGCATTATTGTTTCACTGCAATTTATGTGAAATTCGCCATATTTTATCATTTGGCAGCCCTAGTAGTAATGTTAGAAAGTGATATTCATCACATTTATCAACTGAATGTTATGCAAATCGATGGGATAGCTTTCATTTATTTCCTGCATGGTCAATTGTATAGAATTGATATCATTTTCATTTAAGCCTGTCATTGTTACATGCTGTATTTGTGCTACTTCTGTATTTTGTCCCAGATGCTATATGTTGAATTGTTGTATTTTCATTTTATTTTATGTAAAGCACTTTGAATCACCTTGTGCTAAAATGTGCTATATAAAGTAGCCTTGCCTACATTTTTGATAATAATAGGCTACATTTAATCAAAGTATTTTACATGACTCATCACATTTATCATACAATTGATGGTAGATTATTACAAGAAGAAATGCAATGTTGGTTATCATTCTATAGGAAATAATCATATGACAGATCTATTGATTGTAAAAAAGTTATTATTTATCTAGAATCATTCAGCAAATCAAGCAATTCAATGGAGACGAGGACCCTATTACAGTAAGTGAATGCAGGTGACAGCAAATCAATCATCTATCTCCTATCAATCGGAGGCCCTAACCCTTGTAACATCAAAAGAATGACAATTTCCTTTTATTATATTTTTTTGCTAATTAGTTTAATTTTGTATTTATTTGTGTCTTATTTTTTATTATATTTTATTTTGGTGATAGTGTTCTTTAATGTACTTATAGATAATATATAATTATTAGTTTAAATCATTTCTTTAATACATTTTATTATATATTTTATGTTTTACATATTATTTTATCATTCTATGACAGTTGTGTGTCTCTGTTTCTGTCTATTGGACATTCTTTGATCATAGATGGTGCTAAGCTTCACTTTTAGCCTGCTACAGACCAGGTTTGCCCGACAGCATAAGTTACCATGGTTACATGGCTGGCATTCACATTAGCCACCTTGGTGGAACAGGGTTGAGGCTCAGATTGATGGAACGGAAACCTGAGCCACAGTTATGGCTTAGCCATGGTTGAGGCTTAGCCAGAGTCATAGTTTCCATGGTTACTGAGTTGGGGCTAATCTCAGCCTCTTTGATGGAACCGAACTCTCACTCATATTAGCCAGACTTGGCCATTTAAGCTTGGCTTTGCCTTTAGCCTGCTAGATGGAATACCCCCCTGAGCCTCTTGGGCCAATGAGGTGTTGTGAGTTTTGTTTCATCAGCCATGTGAGTTACGGACATGGATGTATTGTTACGACTGTGGCTAAGACATGGTGTTGACTTTTCCATCCTAAAATGGCAGAAGAGATAGAAAACGTAACAAAGTACCATGTGGAAAATAGATATATTACAGCAGTGCAGTGTATGTATATGTATGTCCACAGGAGGAGTGTGTGTGTGTGGGGGGGGGGGGGGGTGCTGCGCCAATCTCAGCTGACATTCAAAGTCAAAATAAAAAAACATTAATAATATACAAACTTTTAAACTGTCAGGTCGAAACGTTTACATTAAAATACTGTGAAAAATACTGAGAAAGTTGTTATTGTTGCTGCTTTGACCTAGTTTCTATTGAGCCATCACCATCACCAGGTGAGAAGTTTCACTGGCAAAGGGGAGTGGCCAACACAGCTGCAACTAATCAGCACCTAATCAGGTGTCTTTTAAAAAGCAGCACTGACTTTGAAGCGGCAGCTTCAGCGGCAGACTCTTCAGACGAAGACTCAGGAAGACAAAGACAAAGGAGTCTAAACCTGAGTCTAACAAGGAGGCTAACGGGGCTAAGTACCTGTCTGCAAGTGTTTTCGACCTTTCACATATGTGCCTTTTTCCCATTCCTGTTCATGTCTCTTCTCATAGATACTACAAACCTCACAATCACTCACAGCATCACCGTAACCTGTCCTCACTTATCTATCCCACCCGCTCCACACACATCCAACACCTTGTCGCAGGGGGCCTGTGGAACTGCCAGTCAGCTACCCGCAAGACTGAGTTCATTTCCGGCTTTGCTACTGAGCAATGCCTGGACTTCCTTGCTCTCACTGAGACTTGGATAACACCCTCCAACACAGCCACCCCTGCTGCTCTCTCCTCCGCCCACTCCTTCTCCCACACACCCAGATCTACTGGAAGAGGTGGTGGGACAGGTCTGCTCATCAACCCCAACTGGACTTTCACTCTTTACCCACTGCCACACTTCTCTTCACAGTCGTTTGAATTTCATGCTGTAACTGTAACTCACCCAGTCAAACTAATCATCATTGTCATCTACCGTCCACCAGGCCCATTAGGACACTTCTTGGAGGAACTAGATGTCCTCCTCTCAAACGTCCCAGAAAATGGCCCACCACTTGTTCTTCTTGGTGACTTCAACATCCAGTCAGAGAAGTCATCCGATCTACTATTTCTACTTTCGTCTCTTTCTCTCTCACTTGCTCCTTCTCCACCAACTCACAAGGCTGGCAACCACCTTGACCTCATCTTCACCAGAAACTGCTCCACCTCCGACCTCACGGTAACTCCACTTCATGTCTCTGATCATTTCTTCATTTCCTACTCTCTCCCACTCTCCCAATCTGATGATCTCATCTCATCAGATACTGCACTTTCGCAACATTCGCTCTCTCTCTCCCTCCTCTCTCTCCTCAACTGTTCTATCAGCACTTCCTTCAGCTAACTCCTTCTCCCTCATGCATCCCAACTCTGCCACAGACACATTCCTCTGTACGCTGTCCTCCTCTCTTGACTCTCTCTGTCCTCTTACTTCACGGCGGGTTCGTAAGTCCTCCCCAGCCCCGTGGTTGTCGTACTCAGTGCGTACTGAGAGAGCCACGATACGGGCAGCAGAAAGGAAATGGAGGAAATCAAAACTCCCTGACGACCTGCTTTCCTATCACTCTCTTCTCTCCACCCTCACTGCCTCTATCTCTGCAGCCAAACAATCTTTCTATCAGACTAAAATTCAATCCTCTTTCTCTAACCCCAAAAAACTTTTCTCGATCTTCTCTAACCTCCTTGATCCCCCCACCCCCCCTCCTCCCTCCTCCCTTCTACCAATTCACTTTGTCAACTACTTCACAAAGAAAGTAGATGACATTCGCTCTTCTTTCTCAACCCCACCTCCTGATCTCACCTCTCTACCAACCACAAATTCAGCTCCTTCTCTATCCTCTTTCACCCCTCTATCTCAGGATCAAGTTCTTTCCCTAATAACCTCTGCCCGCCCCACCTCCTGCCCCCTTGACCCTATCCCCTCTCACCTTCTTCAGTCAATTGCTTCTGATCTTCTGCCTTTCCTCACCCACCTCATTAACACATCTCTATCATCTGGTTGCTTTCCGGACTCTCTTAAAGAGGCCAGAGTGACCCCCCTCCTTAAAAAACCCACCCCTGACCCGTCTGAAGTAAATAACTACAGACCTGTCTCTCTTCTTCCTTTTCTCTCCAAAACTCTGGAGCGTGCTATCTTTAATCAACTCTCCTCCTACCTTCACCGGAACAACCTTCTTGATCCTCTTCAGTCTGGTTTTAAAGCAGGTCACTCGACCGAAACTGCACTCCTTGCTGTCACTGAGCAACTCCACACTGCCAGGGCTGCCTCTCTCTCCTCTGTGCTCATCCTCTTGGACCTTTCTGCAGCGTTTGACACAGTTAACCACCAGATCCTTATTTCCTCCCTTCAAGAACTAGGTGTCTCAGGATCTGCACTTACCCTACTCTCCTCCTATCTTCAAAACCGAACATACAGAGTAACCTGGTGAGGATCTGTGTCGGAACCCTGTCCTCTAGCTACTGGGGTCCCTCAGGGTTCTGTCTTGGGCCCTCTCCTCTTCTCTCTATATACCAACTCTCTTGGTTCTGTTATTCTCTCTCATGGTTTTTCCTATCACAGCTACGCCGACGACACCCAACTCATCCTCTCTTTTCCCAGCTCCGACACAAATGTAGCAGAACGGATCTCCGCTTGTCTGACCGACATCTCTCAGTGGATGTCTGATCATCACCTGAAACTCAATCTCAACAAGACTGAGTTTCTTTTTCTCCCAGGAAAGGGCTCTCCCACCACAGACCTAACCATCACCCTCGACAACTCTGTGGTAACTCCGTCTCATACCGCAAGGAACCTGGGTGTGACACTTGATGACCATCTCTCCCTCACTGCCAACATTGCTGCAACAGCTCGATCTTGCAGATACATGTTGTACAACATCAGAAGGATACGGCCTCTTCTAACCCAGAAGGCGGCACAGGTTCTGGTCCAGGCTCTTGTCATCTCACGCTTGGATTACTGCAACTTCCTCCTGGCTGGTCTCCCTGCGTGTGCCATACGACCCCTGCAACTCATCCAGAATGCAGCAGCTCGACTGGTCTTCAACTTACCAAAATTCTCCCACACTACACCTCTCCTCCACTCCCTTCACTGGCTTCCTGTAGCTGCTCGCATCCGCTTCAAGACTGTAGTGCTTGCGTTCCATGCTACAAACGGATCCGGTCCAGCCTACATCCAGGACATGATCAAAACCTACACCCCAGCCCGCCCACTTCGCTCTGCATCGGCAAACCGGCTCGCTGCCCCCTCACTGAGAGGATCGCAGAGGCATTTACAGAACTCGAGACTGTTCACTGTCCTCGCTCCCAAATGGTGGAACGAGCTCCCCATCGACATCCGGACAGCGGAAAGCCTCCACATCTTCCGCCGCCGACTAAAAACACATTTCTTCCGACTCTACCTCGACTAAGACGATAACGACGACGACAAAAAAAAATAATAATAATAATAAAAAAAATATATATATATATCGCACTTATGACTAGCACTTCATAGTTTGATTTACTTGAAGCTCTTACTTACTTCTAGCTCTTATTTGTACCCAAATGTTTAAATGCACTTATTGTAAGTCGCTTTGGATAAAAGCGTCTGCTAAATGACATGTAATGTAATGTAATGTAATACTCAAAATATTAAAATAGGTCATACTCCTACATACTGTCACAAGTCACACACACACACACACACACGTCATACACACCAGGCTTAGCCTGTAACAACATCTTAAACACCACAGTGGACATATGTGCCTTTAAATCTCTGCAGTGTAACCCGCTTTACTGTAAAAAATAAATGACTTAACTTCTCACACGCTGTTTCCTTACCTTTAGTCTCGTCCTGTTGTGTTGCTCCAAAATAAGCCAGAGAACAGAAGACAAACACGAGCGTTCTCATCGTTCCGTGCAATGCTAACAGTTCGCGCAAGTTAGCTCAAACCAAACCCGACTTCCGACAAAGTGTTAGTCCAGAGTAAGAATGTGCATCTACTCGTCTAACACCCAGCGTGTGAACGCGAGTGAGGGTGCGTGCCGGTGAATGAATGGTGGAGACGGCGACCGGAGCACATAGAGAGAGCTTTGGATGTTACTGTGCAACGATGTCGGCTCTACGCAGGGGCTTAAATACATGTCTTACCCCTTAAATCGAAAGTTTGAAATTCCGCAGCACAGTCTGTGTTGCCAGATCAGATTGACAGTTTCCAGCCCAATCACATCGTAGAACCCGCCCAATCCAATAAAAACCAGCCCAAACCACGAAGTTGCCAGACACTCGTGTAAATCCGTAAAATCATAACACATAGACATCCAGAGCTTCATATAGCATCAAATAGCCACACATAAATGATAGATTTACAGGTTTAATGCAACCAACAAGAGCGCAGTAAATCAACCATTGGCTACACAAATTGCAAGATGAACCTCTGGCATCCTAGCGCCAGGCCCAGATTAGTAATAATAACAGTTGCACGTAAAAAGGTGCACTTTTAACCGTGTAGGCCTAATATATTTAATTATTTACATCACAAATGACCCGTATGAGGACTACTTGCAAAACCAACAAACAAAAATGCACAGAGCGCATCTCCCAGCCTCTCTTTTTCCCCTCTCTCCCTCCCTCCCTCCCCCTCTTTTCCTCCTCGCTGCTTTCCACAACTGTGGTGCTGAACGACCTGGCCGTACAGCAGCTGATTGAGATTCCAAACACACAACCACGAAAAACGAGTTTTAAAATAAACGAGCAAATGCCATAAGTGGGCTACAGATCAGTCACAGTGCAAATAACATAAGGTGACATAAAAAAAAATCATCTCACCTTTTACGCAGAATCGGCGTCTTAATTTCCATTAACTTGAACCTGTTTTTACCTGTTTTTACCCTGTTTTTACAATATTAAAAAACCCGCCAAATGTGGACAAAAGCAGCCCAAATTTTATTCACCCGCCCAATGTATTTTTTCCCCGCCTGACGTAAACAAAAGAAGCCCAATTGGGCGGAAAACCGCCCAATCTGGCAACACTGAACACACACACCCCTCAAACATCCAATCACTGTTGCAGTATGCAAATGAGCCAAGACGTAGCCTGACAGTTTGTGCCATGCGCAGTGGGTTAGACTTTGAAGGAGCAGCACAATCACTGAGATGTGCTTGTATGTGACAAACTGAAGACAAGTTACCTGTGTCTGACGGACCCCTACGGAAAGCCCCGTCCCAGGCTGTAGTTCTGTACGGGTTTTTTTGTATAATCACAGCGGAGAGAAATTCGTTTTTTGAGCTGTTAAGTTGCCAAAAAAAAAATTGTTCTGCTGTATATCTGTTTTGTTTTATAAATTAGTTTGAGAAGATGTTTTATTATTATTCATAAGACTACCTTTCAGTTTTGTAAATATTGACTATAGTGTGTGAAGTCCTATTTTAGGTTAAAATTTGAGAATTAGGCCATCCAGTTAAGATAAATGTTATGTTGTTGGTTGATAAAATCTGGATGAAGGATGTTTTATTTTATTTTATTTTATTCATTTATTTTATTATAATTTTTCAGTTTTCCCCGCAGAGGGATTGCCACCTTATTGTGGTCAGGGGGTTTGCATGCCTCAGTGACCTTAAAGGCGACATAGAATGCTTGTATCACACATATATGTTAGTTATGGAGGTCTACTTACATATATTAACTTGTTTTCACGGTCACATATATGTTAGTTATGGAGGTCTACTTACATATATTAACTTGTTTTCATGGTTAAAAACCTCTTAATTGCTGCAAACAAGCCGATCAAAATATCTCCTCACTGACGCTCTCGTCAGCTGCGCTGTTTCAGACCAAAACCACACCCCCAGAACGTGGACTGTGTTGTGTTGCCAGCCAACGAGAGCTTTCCCACTGTCCTGTGATTGGCCAGGTACCTGGAAGTGACGTAATAGATAGGCCAGCTCTCAGATACACAGCTCCCCCTCTGGCACGGTGGATGCTCTGCATCTCAGCAGCTACAACGAGAGTAGTTCTTCTTCTTCTGCGGTTGAATGTACGCAACCGAATGTGCCCGGACTAGTGCCCGCACCGGGAGGCGCTACGGTGGTGAGAGGAGTGGTGAGGATTTCTGATGACGACATCAGATTAAGGAAGTGCTGATCCGCTTCGCAGAGCCCAGGAAAACAATAAAACCCTATTTTCTCAGCAGTGGCTGAACTGTTTGTTCTGAAACTTTAGGGTTTCATAAACGAGGTAATGACGCAGATACACACACACAAACGCAGCGTTAATTGGAGCTTCCGGTCTATGTCGCCTTTAAGAGCTATACCAGCAGGAGCTTAGTCTTCAGGTGGGACACCCAAGTTGGACAGGTCTGAAGGTAGAGGCCTGACAAAGTGCAATCCACTTCTCCAGGTTGGGGTTGGACACATAGACCCCTTTCAATGAAGAAAGCATCGTTACTATAAGCACAGAAAAAAAAGTGCTGGAGCATGATGTGTACACATGATGCCCCCTTCACATTTCTGACTGCCCCCTCATATATGCTTGCCTAGAACCGGCCCTGCTGTGCAATCAGCTAATAAAGTCGGATTCTCTTCAGCAAAAACCGCCTGTCATTTGTGCACCACCACATAACAACTGTGGAGTAAAAGTAGTGATGTGACGTTCCGTATCGAGGCTTCGAAGCGTGGGCCGAGTAGGGGAGGGGGCGTTTCCGCGATGCACGTATCGAGGCTTGCTTCATTAAGGGGAGGAGCCAAAAATGATGACGTCCGAAGCCTCGCTGCCCGGCTGTACCACGTGATTGCTTCGTGAAGTGGACCCCTCAGGCTCCATTCAAAATGTGGTTTTTTGAAGGAGAGTTGCGGTCAGTTGAGAGTTTGGATAGAGTTTGGAGAGTTTGGATACTAGAGTTTGGATAGCGTTTATATAGTTTGGATAGCGTTTATATAGTTTGGATAGCGTTTATATAGTTTGGAGATAGTTTGGAGAGTTTGGGGGGAGAGAGAGATTTAGGAGAGTAGGATAGGAGGATGGAGGCAGCGAGGCTCATCATTGTCCAAGTTACACAAGCATAATCTGAGCACTTTCACTGTCCTCTGCCTGATTACGCCCATGCCATTTTCAGAAAAACATTGCACAACCTGCCATATTATGATATTACCATTTAGGGAAGATTTACACACACAGAAAACATACAAAAATGTATTAAACACATATGTACAGAAATTATTTGGTCATAAATTTTTTGTAATTCATAGTAATTTCTAACAGACATAACAGACACAAAAATTCAATGCATCACACATTATGTGGATCAGATACAGCTGCCTGTGATTATACACTTGGCCAGTAGGTGGTTTCGTATGGAGCCCCTAAAGGGACATCAAAAAAAAAGATACTTTCTCGTGAGCACATACTTTCTCGTGAGCACGAGAAAGTATCTTGTGCACACCAGAATTCAGTTTTTTGGTTTTTTTCGATGTCCCTTTAGGGGCTCCGTAGTTTCGTGTGCACATGAAGCTTCGAGAAATGAACCCTTTCTCGAACCAATTGGCTCAAGTGGTTCAATGCCTCATGAGGCTTCATCTCACCATCACTAAGTAAAAGTCTCGGGAGTTAACCCCGGAAAAGAACGCTACCTCCGACCCTGGAGAAGATAGATCCCCCCTGCGTTCCCCGACCACGGTCAGGAGACAAAGCAGTGGCGGCTGTCTTGCCACAGTCAGCCTGCTCAAACATAACATGTGTTGTAGTGGTACATGGACTTTTTAAATAACCATAACTTGCTCCATTTTCTACCGATTTCAAACGGTTTGGTTTGTTATAGGCGTCAGAGATGTAGTTATTATGACACTGCATATTTATGAATAATTATAACCATGGGTTTTAAATAACACTAAACAGAACAGAAAGGTGCAATGAATACAAACACACACACACACAAGGTATTCAGGTTAAATCAATATATTGACTACTAAAACTCAGGATACAGAATGGCATGAGATATACGTATACTTTTATAATATGAATATTACTAATATTATCCAATAATTTGAATTATTACTTGTTTAAACTAAACATGTAATAATTCAAATGATTTTAATAGGAATATTCCTAATATGATCCAATAATTTGAATTATTACATGTGTAGTTTAAACAAGTAATAATTATTAAATAAATAATTGGATTATATTAGTAAAAATCCTATTATAAAATTATACATATATCTCATGCCATTTGCACCTTTCTGTTCTGTTTAATGTTATTTAAAGCCCATGGTTATAATTATTCATAAATATGCAGTGTCATAATAACTACATCTCGTTTATAACAACAAACCGTTTGAAAATCGGTTTATAAAAATTAAGCAAGTTATGGTTACGACCTCTCCTGGACTGTCAACACCACGGCGGTGGTAAAGAAGGCCCAGCAGCGTCTCCACTTCCTGAGAGTGCTCAGGAGAAACAACCTGGAGGAGAGGCTGCTTGTAACCTTCTACAACGCCACCATTGAGAGCATCCTGACGTACTGCATTACAGCGTGGTTCGCAGGGTGCTCTGCAGCAGACAGGAGAGCGCTACAGAGGATCATAAACACAGCCCAGAGGATCACGGGGTGCTCTCTGCCTAACCTGGAGACTATTGCCAGCTCTCGCTACCGAAGCAGAGCTGGAAATATCATCAAGGACTCCTTCCACCCAGCTAACCAGCTGTTCCACCTGTTACCCTCGGGCAGGCGGTACAGATCCCACAGAACCAGGACTAACAGGCTCAGGGATAGCTTCTTTCCCAGAGCCATCAGAGAACTAAATAAATAAACGAAAGCAAAAACATTCATAGGGAAACACCACTGGAAAGTGCAATAGTCTGATGCTTCAGTCACTTTGTCCTTGCTGCTATATTTTGTCATCTTGCTGCTATATTTTGTCATCTTTGTAAATGTCATAGTCATAGTTTCTGGAAAAATGTAAACAACATTTTCATATTCTTATTTTATTGTTAATATTTTTATTTTCTCTTTTAAATTTGTTATTTATATATTGTATTTTGCACCAAGGGAGTGGCACCCAAATTTCGTTGTCCACAAAATAACGACAATAAAGGCTATTCTATTCTATTCTATAAACCACATGTTTAAATTCTAAATGACTCATTTCTCGTCTCAAATGATGTTAAAACTCTGTTCGTGGACACAAAAAAATATTTATTTCAGATTTATATTTCTATTATCTGCTGCTATGCTCCGCCGAAATGTATTCTGGGATACATGGCCATCCCAAGTACGCTTAAGTCACCTCCAATGCATACTTGGTAAAAATGGGCGGAGCGAGAACACTTCCGGGTTGGAGAACCGTCCTCGGTGTTCACTTACTTGAGAATTGGAACAGCACTTGGACTGAGGCTGATGACGTTTTCACAAGTACGGGAGTACGCAAGTACGCACAAGTACGCACAAGTATGGATATTGCGAAACGGCCTTGATTCTTATTTTATTATACGTGATACAGGTAACATTTGTTTCCCCCGTTTCCCGTGATTGGATTTCCCGGTACACGGGGGAGTGGTTCTGATTGGATTTCCTGAAAATATCCGTTTCCCAATAAACACTTGTCCACACCACTTTTCAGTGAAACCGGAAACATTTTTTTGTTGACTGTTACACGTAAATTGACATTGTTCATGTACTCAAATACGATTTAAAATATTATTTTTTAAAGATTTTACTACTTTTCTCCCACATTTTGTCTTCGGCCATGAACGCAACTGTGACCCGGAAGTTGACGACATCGCTTGTCGTCTTCTCGCAGCAACACAAACAGTGCACCGTTAGCCGTGATTTATTCGGCCCTTTGGAACAGACACACTTAAAATATGGTGAGAGGAAACGACTCAGTCACGACCCTATTTAATTAAACGTGTTCCCGCTGTGAACTCGCAGTTTTAAACGAGGGATCGTAAAGAAGATGCTAACGGAGTTAGCTCGATCGTGTTAGCCGGGCGTTGTCATGGTTCTCTCACTGTGCTTGTGTGTGTGTGATACGACTCGTCTCGTCTTTTTTCTGATTAAAGGTTGATTTTGTGTTTTGAGACTCGGCCGATGTTAACGCTAATGCTAACTGTGTTTTCAGGCAGAAGTCGAGGACACCCTGAAGCGGATCCAGAGTCAGAAAGGAGTTCAGGGGATCATCGTCGTCAACTCCGAGGGCAAGTGTGCTTCACACGTATTGATTATCTTCTGGATGTTAATGACTAAAGCGTCAGTTTCTCCTGCGGTTCTGTTCACATGTGGCGCTTTTCCATTATACAGTTCTAGCACTACTCGTCGTCTCGACTCCTTTTTTCCTTCTTCTCCATCAGTTATCGTACCTGATGGGTTTGTTTTAACTACCTGCTCTGACGAGGTTCCAAGCGAGCTGAGCTAAAATGTGATGTCAACAGACTGCCGGCCACTGATTGGTCACGAGTGCAACATCCGACACAAGAATCAGAATTAGGGTTGTGTGTTTATATCATCTACGATAGTATCTTAATTGTTGCACGCCTTTTTGAGAGGCCACACATTGACTGCATGATCAAACCTCGTAGGACAGCCTGCAGCGCATTGAGAACACATGTCGTGCCCACGCTTCACAACAACAAACCAAGCTAACGTAGCTGCATGTATGGTTGAAGTTAAACATGAGTGAACAAACAGCGCCAGGAGACAAAACACAAACTCTCCCAGCCTCGGAATCGACATTGTTAGATTTAATAGCTAAACGTGGATCATTCTCACTCGCATGGAGGTTTGGCTTCAAAAACACTGATCTCGCTCAAAAGACGCCAATCTGCAAACTATGTCGGAATGTGGTTGCCGTCAAAGACAGCAAAGACGTGTATCCTGTCCCTATTGGGATGAGTATCTGAATTAATTGAGATGTTAATCATCTCATGCATTAAAGAAGGAAATGTTTATTTTCAAGATCAGATTTTTGTCCCCAGTGTTTTACAAACCAGCACCTGAAATGTTTAGATGTTAGATCCGTACAGATGAACTTGACCTGCGTATAGCTACTACCGTCTTACATAAACATGACAAAATGCATCCTGATCTGTTAAGATGCCGCTGAGATAAACACATCTGAACCATGTTACATTTAAATTGCGGTAGAAATCTGTAACAGGATTCATTTGACATGGAAATGAACCTGCTCCTCCTCCGTCTCACCTCAGGAATCCCCATCAAGTCGACTCTGGACAACTCCACCACGGTGCAGTACTCTGGACTCATCCACCAGCTGGTGACGAAGGCCAGGAGCACTGTACGGGACCTCGACCCCCAGAACGACCTCACCTTCCTGCGGATCCGCTCCAAGAAGAACGAGATCATGATCGCTCCAGGTGAGAAACTGGACAGAGAAAAAGAAAAAGACTCACATCTTCAGATTAGGAACAGTTTAAAAGGATCATTCTGTTTTAGTAAGGATTTTTTTTAAGTATTTGGTGTTTTAAAGTGTGGTTTTATGTGGTACTGACTAAGGCTGCCATGATTAGTCGACTAGTCACGATTATTACTATTAAAATCGTTGACAACTAATTTAATAGTCGACGTGTCTGTTTTTTTTTTTTAAACTTTGTTTTCTCTCTCAAAACTGCTGTGGCACCTTCCACTGCCGCATCTGCCTTTCTGTCCTTGACACACATGCGCAGTAGTGGTAATCTAGGTCAGCCGTGATGTCACCGGAAGTCAGAAGAAGACGGGCTCTCTGGTATCATGGCTACCTGGCGGCAAAGGAGCTCAATAGTGTGGGAGCCACTAGTCACTCGTGTGTGTGTGTGTGTGTCGCGTATAAAACTAAGTCACCGCAGTTTCACTCAGCTGTGCAGTGATGATTCCGCCCACGTTAAGTAGGTACTTTTTTGTAGTGGAGATGCAACCTAATCGTGCCGTGTCGAGGCGAGACGAGTAGAGCCGGTGGAAATGCAATTATGCATATGAACTTAGTAATGGAGGCAGCAGTGGATCAATAATCCCTGTGGTGTAAAATCACTGATTTTCTCCATGGACTTTTGTTTGTCACATGACCTGCTTATTTTAACGAGTGTTAAATTGTTTTCACAGATAAGGACTATTTCTTGATCGTCATCCAGAATCCGTCAGACTGAAGCAGAGGAGCTGCTGCCTTTCTTTCTGTCTGTCTGTCTCTTTCATTTCTGAACAGCTACACTTTTTCTTTTTTGTCTTGGATGAAAACAAACATCCCGTTGACCCGACACTTTGATGAACTCGCTGTAAAAGAAGTCAGGAGTTGAAGGTGGATTTTAAAAGTGTCTGCGCCTGACAACGAGCTGACGTCTTTCCCCGTGATTTAGCATTCCTGACGCAGAGTCAATCTCACATGTATTCAGAAACGCATATGTATGGCAAAGGCTTTTTTTTTTTGTCCATCTTAATGACAAATGATGGATTATTTATTGTCATTATTGTTTTGTTGGCAGGAGTATTTCAGTGGCGAGCAATGCGACAAACATTGACTTCCTGTTGGGTATTTGGAACAAATGATATTAAAACAAAAACGTGGAAATGATCTGGTGTCCCTTCTGTCATATATTTGTGCCACTTTTAAAGGTCGGTCCAGGATTTATTGTCAGTAATTTAAAGTATGTGCAGACACATCCTAAAATGATGTAAACACAGATTATTACGCTGCTGTCCATTTACATCGCAAGTCTAAACTCAGAGTGACGTCAACGCCACGTACGACTGAAACAAATACGACACAAGTGCTATTAAACCGCGGCAGCCTTCTTGGAATCCCATGCGAGTTAGAAGTCCAAATTCAGGAACCCGGAAATGTCTGTGTTGTGACTACATAATGGACGTGCCATGTGATAAAACGATGAACAGAAGAAGTGTCCGAACACTAGTTATGGCTCCAAAGAATATTGTTGCCACAAAGCTCTATATACTGTAAATACAGACCATAATACCAACTCTTTATTTGATAGTAATGAGTAACAAAGATAGTAGTACAGATATGTGAACTTTGTACTTCTGTAAAGTTACGAAGTACTGGTACTTGCATTACAACACTGATAAATAATAGTAAATATCATTAGTAGTAATAGTATTTAGGTTTTTTGTTATTCAATTCATATTGTTTTACAGTCGGTCACATGATTTTCTTATATATTTAATATTTAACATTATATTTCAGCATATCTTTGGATACCCGAGTATTGACTGGTATCGCTATCGATGGCTAACACGGTGTGTATTTACGACTTGGTGGTTCCCAGCTCTAATGTAAATGGCACTTCAAAGGAGCCTGGAGCATTACGTCATTAACGTCAAATAACGGCGTTAATAACGTCACTATTAACTTGTACATATATATATATATAAATGTTTACAAAATCGGAGAACAAATTAGTGCGCGTCCCCTTTAAGAGCAGCTGGTGACGTCAGCGCTTTACTTGCTTTTGTTTTTAGACAAGCCAGTTTTTTTTTTTGTTTTTTATGTGTGAGCTTCAGACTCAGCGGAGAAACAGTAACCGTCCAGCACTCAAGACACCACGGCTGCCGCACCGGAACACTTACCGGGCTATAACCGCGTCATAACAACCCGCAGAGATGCCGTCCGACAGACCCTTCAAACAGAGGAGGACGTTCGGTAAGAAAAGCACCGGGGGCTGGGTTGCGTTTCTGTCTGCCTGGAAGTCGCAGCTGAGCGGCGTAGCCGCGGAGCTAGCCCGGCCTCCGTTAACCACCTAGCTTAGCGTTAGCTTAAGCGGAGGTTACATGGTGTTTACATGTTTGTGGCTGGGGCTGTGGCTGTTTGTCAGCGGATTATAACCGTGTTTTATGGATTAAAATGATGAAAATGATTGACGGACAGATAAAATAAAGTTTCAAAATGTACAGTCGGTTACTTGATGAACATATTAAACGTGTTAAAGTCGAATACAACTCTGACCACGTTCAATTAACAACATTAATAAGCAGTAACAGATCTAAATACTCAAATAAAACCACTTACAGTTAATACAATTAACCCCAATTTGACAAGTTAACGATTTACTTAGCTGCTGAGTTTAATGATTGAATTATGCCTGGGTTTGGTTCAGTCAATAAAACACATACATAAATCTACATTTTATGGACGCAAAACCTCTCAAGAACAAAGTGCCAACATCAATTCCCCTCATTATCAAAGGCAACACCTAAATCTCCAGTTCAGAGAATATTTACATCACTGGTCATCAGTTATAACTAGTAATAATAATATCTAGTAATAACTAAAGATTAAGGGATAGATTAAGCCAACTGTTTTGAGAGTCAATTAATCTACATTATTCACATTTTCGGCTTCTTACATTTGAACATTTACTGGTTTCAAACTACAATTAAACATGAACATGACTTTATTTTTAGAACATCATCGGTTTTGAGACTGATTAATTGGAGTGGCTCAGTGGTTAAGACTGGTACTCTGTGTGCAAAAGACTTCATGGTCGCAAATTCAACTCCACCCCTGGCAGGTTGTATTCCCTTATAAGTCGCTTTGGATAAAAGCGTCTGCTAAATGACATGTAAATTAGTTGATGAGAATAATCTACAGATTATTTGATTATGAAAATAATAATAACAGTGTTCATATTCTGTCAAAAAATATAATTATTATTAGTATGTAAGATTAAACAATATTGTTACAGGGCAGCAGCATCTAGGCTGTTTTTTTCTTTCTTTTTCTTCTCCATCCATCACTTTTCCATCTGGGTCACTCAGTCATGTTAGCACCATTAGCCTTGGAGCTAGCCTGGCCTGTGTGTGTGCAGTTAGCAGCTCACAGGAAAACAACATGTGCTGACACACTATCCCAGTTCACGTGTTGTGTGATTTATGTTGTAATTTGACACCAAACCATGGCCCCTTGTGCTGCCGATGGGAGGAGACGGAGTTCGTTGCATAATCCAGCTTTACAAAGCACAAACATGGCAGAAGCAACTGAGTCATGGAGGGGAATCCGTAATTAGGCATAAAATTTAAACATTCTTAAAATATAATTTTGTTGATTACACATATTTTCTAATCAATGATGATTTATAGTGCGTTGTAGGGCTTTGATGTTGACTTATCATTTCTGTTGTTCACAGTTGACCGATGCAAAGAGGTCCAGCAGATCCGTGAGCAGCACCCCAACAAGATACCTGTGAGACACACACACACACAAACACACACACACACACACACACACCAAATCAGCTCAATTGGCTAGACTCGGCCTGGCAACGTGATAGCATTAATCAGCATGGCTGAAAGCAAGCCAAATTTGATTGGCTGTGGTGGGCGAGCGAATTTGAAATAGAAAAATCCATCTAGATTAGTTTTGTGAGACCTGGTCTGAAGATGACCCGTGCCAAGTTTCGTTCAGACTGAACAACATCTGTTTGAATTTGAATGGGTGCATTTAACTCGGCGTCACTGATTTGAAAGACGCATCATTTGTCTTGTGATTTTTCAGCTTCTTAAATGTGAATATTTTCTGGTTTCTTTGCTCCATATAACAAAGACATCATTAAAAACAAAACAAGACATTTTAGATGAAGTCTGAAAATATTGATCAGTTTTCCAAACCTTTGAATGATTTTTGTTATTTGGAAAAATATTCGAATAAAAAAACCCCATAAACTAAAAAATCGACACATTTTTTATTGCGTAAGACTGGATCGCAAAGACGGACCATTAGTGTTGTTCAATAACTGGTTAACCCTAACCCTTAAGCATTGTTTTGTCTTAATTATCGTTAAACAGTTATATTTAAAAATCGTCCAGAAATAGAAAATCTGCATTAATTATCGGCTGCCCCATTTTCTAAAACTTCTTGGCATTGGTCATAGAAAAACCAAAGAGTAATGGACAGAGTCATCGTCCGTCCGTCTTCATTTTACCACAGTGTATGCAGCACATTTCTAAAAGGAACTTAACTCTGCGATTATTCTTACTGCGCGCTCGTGTCAGAGGCCGTTGATTTACAGCATGTTTTGCTTTGTGGCTGCTGCAGGTCATCATCGAGCGCTACAAGGGAGAGAAGCAGCTGCCCGTTTTAGACAAGACCAAGTTCCTGGTACCCGACCACGTCAACATGAGCGAGCTGGTCAAGATCATCAGGTGAACACACCGGATTATTTCATGGTGCGCAAGAGGGGCACAATTTCTAAAACGATGCAAACGTCTTCTTCATGGCGTGAACCTGTGGGTCAGGCTGGGTCTTTGAGTTACTCATGGCATGGTCATCGTTGACGACCACACTTCAAACATGGACATGTCAGAGTATCTTACTGAAGCACTACTCAGATAGGGATTAGTTTTACATGGGCAGGCGGAGTCATGTAATTTTACCATAGGACATGTACATACTATGCTGCTTCACGATATGACAAGCGCAGACAAAAGCTAAAACGCAAAGCTGGACCAGGGACTAGCCTACTTGTTTGACGTTTTATTAGCCACATAGCCTTGACCGATTGCATCGCGAGGTGCTGATGTAACGGGTTTGCCTAAAGCAATCATTAGTCCCGTGCTTCTGACAAGTACTTCTGACCTCTTGGTTCGGAATGGCGTTTGTTCACCGAAAACACCAACCGCCTAATGTGAAACTGAATGCTTCTTCATGCTTTAAAATCTGACAAAAACTACTTTTCAGATTACCAGGAACTCTAGAAGAACACAATTTGCAGCAGTTTCAGTGTTGCCAATTTAGCGGGTATTCAACTAGTGCCAAAATCGAGCGACTTCTGGTGTGAGGGGCTGCTGCTGGTATTCACAATGAGAGCTCAGACACGGGTTTAACATGTTACATGGACAAAGCAACTTTATTTTTAACAAGACAGTGAAGACATGGAGCAAGGCAGCAATCTTCAAGTGGTGGTACTGCTTGACGCTGGGGGAACCGTTGTGCTCGTCGGGGGAACCGTTGTGCTCGTCGGGGGAGGCGTCGTGCTCGTCGGGGGAGGCGTCGTGCTCGTCGGGGGAGGCGTCGAGCTCGTGGCGGCAGCCGTCGTGCTCGTCGGGGGAGGCGTCGTGCTCGTGGCGGCAGCCGTCGTGCTCGTCGGGGGAGGCGTCGTGCTCGTGGCGGCAGCCGTCGTGCTCGTGGCGGCAGCCGTCGTGCTCGTGGCGGCAGCCGTCGTGCTCGTCGGGGGAGGCGTCGTGCTCGTCGGGGGAGGCGTCGTGCTCGTCGGGGGAGGCGTCGTGCTCGTGGCGGCAGCCGTCGTGCTCGTCGGGGGAGGCGTCGTGCTCGTGGCGGCAGCCGTCGTGCTCGTCGGGGGAGGCGTCGTGCTCGTCGGGGGAGGCGTCGTGCTCGTCGGGGGAGGCGTCGTGCTCGTCGGGGGAGGCGTCGTGCTCGTGGCGGCAGCCGTCGTGCTCGTGGCGGCAGCCGTCGTGCTCGTCGGGGGAGGCGTCGTGCTCGTGGCGGCAGCCGTCGTGCTCGTCGGGGGAGGCGTCGTGCTCGTGGCGGCAGCCGTCGTGCTCGTCGGGGGAGGCGTCGTGCTCGTGGCGGCAGCCGTCGTGCTCGTCGGGGGAGGCGTCGTGCTCGTGGCGGCAGCCGTCGTGCTCGTGGCGGCAGGCGTCGTGCTCGTGGCGGCAGGCGTCGTGCTCGTGGCGCTGGTTGTGGAGAGGAAGAGAGATCAGTTCAAATATTGATTTAGTCTGATGTCAGATCTGTTTAAGATCACATTATCTTTCATTATGTTTGTAGATTTAAACTCAGAAACTAACCTCGGACTGATGCTTGATGGGCCAGCAGTTATGGTCGTCTGGTCACCAATGGTTGTTGAGGGTGCCATTGTGGTGCTGGGAGATGTACCTCCGGGAATATCTGGAAATTCCCACATGTCATCGATATCTTCAAAAAGTGTCCCATCCTCTCCCCCACTTGGAGCCTCTGTTGTTATCGGGGTCTCGTCTAGATTTGGAAATCCCCACAACTCGTCGATATCTTCAATATCTCCGTCTAAAAATGTCCCCCCGTTTTCTTCCCCACTTGGAGCCTCTGTGGTTATCGGGGTCTCGTCTGGATTTGGTGGTAGAGAATCGCCCCCGAAACCCCATGTATCAAATACTTCGTCCAGATCTCTTGGGTAACGTTTCTGCCCACTTTGAGCCGATGCACTGAAACAAGTCGCCAGAGCTGTGGTCATTTCTCCCTCTGGGTCCTGATAAATTATTTCAAAGAAGGAATCCTGCAAAACATTTTGGCATTAATCACCCTAAACTGAAGAAAGGGATAGTGTGTCAGGCCATCCTTACCATCTCTGCTGGTATCTTCACAAACACGACTCCTGATATAGTTCTGTGTGCCCTCCAAGTGATGCCATCTTTACCCAGAGCCTTTACCCTCTTTATTTTTGTTCCTGAAGGCAGCATTACTAAGACATCTCTTGCTCTGCACGCTACCAGTGGCGTCATTCGCAGCGGAGGAGGACGTTGACAGGTGGCCACGCCAGTCATGGACGCTTGGAGTAAATGGTTGAAGTAGCGCAGCTTCAGCTGGTGAAACCTGGTCCCGTTTGACGTCTGAAGAGAACAAGTTTTAACTGTTACGTGACTTGAGCGGCAGCAGATTTCAGATGCAGTGATCGGCGGGGGGTTCACTTGGAACAAGAGCCAATTACCCATGATGCAATGTGGCAGCTAGCATACGGAAACTTCAGAAGCAGCCACGGGCCCATGGTTTTAATGGTCACGTGACAGCGGTTCTGTCGCAACAGCCTCCTCCCATCTGAAAACAAACATTCTGGTCGGTCTCAAACAGTAACACTTTGGTTACAAAAAACCCTAAAAATAAAAAAAAAAAAACCAGTCAACCTGCAAACTGGACTTTGCAAATGCTCAGCACAAAAAAGGTAAAGATTTAGATTTGCGTCAATATTTTCAAACAAATAAAACACAATATTTTTGAACGATTAAATCCATATTTATTGAACAAAACCAAACAAACTCACCGTGCAGCCGCAGGTTGGCGTGATGAATTCGCGAGAAGCAAACCGACATGGATCCGTTGCCGCAGCCATACCGAGGAGGCCCGAATCCTGATGCATCACCGTCATCCCCACCATCCCTGTGTTCTAAGACAGAAAAGACATTTACAACGTTCTCATTTTTCAGCTTCTCTAACGTTTTCAGGGTTGATCAATTTTGGTTTGTGTAAGATCTTCACATATTTAATGTGTCATGTAATTAAACACGTATACAGACAAGAGCTAACACCTCCAAAAATCAAAGATTTTACATCTACGTTTGCAGCAGTCCCGTTATCTTTGGGGAATAATTGTCACCCAGCACTCCGAGAGAATCCAACGATATACTGGAGACTTAATTAGGGACCGGGCCATGAACGTTAGGGGCCCGAACGGCTCCTTTACATTACATGTCATTTAGCAGACGCTTTTATCCAAAGTGACTTACAATGGAATTGAGTACAATCAGCCATGGGTGGAGTCGAACTTGTGAACCACTGATCCACTCCACCCCCAAATTCGGCTCCTGGCGCAAATTTGTGCGAGTAACCTTCCTTCTATTAGTCCTTCAGATTATTATTCTATCTGTGGCTTTTGCGGTCATTTTTGAGGGCGTTAATGTGCATAAAAACTCTTGAAACTTGGAGGTCAGGTCTGGCGAAAATGCGATATTGGCATAGTTCCCGGACCTGTGCGTTGCTCAAGGGCTCCATTTTAGCAGCCCCTCAGGTGAAAACAGAGGCAAAATTGAATTCCACCGAATGTCCCGAAACTCATTGGGAAGATGTTATAGACCAAGATGAATAAAAAAGTCGACTAACCACATCGCATTTTGTCGTGCGCTAGACACAAAGGCAAAAAGTTGTCGTAAGGTTTTGCGGATTCAAAAGTGAGGTCAGGAAACTGACGCGAGGGTCCTAAGTTATTGTTGGGTTAAAATGTCAGGACCAAGGTTATAATAGTTTGATATTTCATTAGTTTGTTTTAAAAGCAAGTTTGCTAGTTTTGATTAATGTTTATTTTTTTGTAAATGTGTAGTGCTGGTTTTTCATAACATGGGAGTATTTGCTGGGTGCAAGATGCAAAAAGGTCCTAATAATGTATTCTGAGTCATTAAAAAAACCAACAAAAGATGCCACTTTAAGAACGTACGAGGACAAATGAACGACCCTCTTTGACTCAAGTATAAACAGTCTATAAAAAAATTTGCCTGAAGTGCAAAATGTATCATAAAACTCAAATAGCCGACAGACTAAAGATACATGACCCAACTCAACCTAATTAACTACATAACCAATGTTACGTTTAACTTACACAGCCTTTTGTCCCACAATGTAAACAAACATTTTGTAATGAGTGAATGAATGAAAATACAACCTTTTCGTTAGCTTTTGTTAACGAAAATAACCTTAGTCAGGAGCAGTGATTTTGAATTTCATTAAATTAAAAACATTAAAACACATTGCAGCGACTAGAAAGGAGAGGAATGAAGGTTAGTCGCAGCAAGACAGAATATGTGTGTGAATGAGAGGAACCCAAGTGGAACCATGAGGCTACAGGGAGTGGAGATAAAGAAGGTGGAGGATTTTAGGTATTTAGGGTCAACAGTCCAGAGCAGTGGAGATTGTGAAAAAGAGGTGAAGAAACATGTTCAAGCTGGTCAGAATGGGTGAAGAAAAGTATCAGGGGTAATGTGTGATAAAAGAGTATCAGCCAGAATGAAAGGAAAGATATACAAGACAGTGGTGAGACCAGCGAGGCTGTATGTCTAGAGACAGTCACTGAGGAAAAGACAGGAAGCAGAGATGAAGATGTTGAGGTTCTCTTGGGAGTGACGAAGATGGATATGAGGAATGAGTCAATCAGAGGAACAGCACGTTAGATGTTTTGGAGATACGATCAGAGGCCAGAATGAGATGGTTTGGTCATGTACAGAGGAGGGATAGTGAGTATATTTGTACAAGGATGCTGGGGTTGGAACTGCCAGGCAGGAGGTCTAGAGGAAGACCAAAGAGAAGGTTTATGGATGTAGTGAAAGAGGACATGACGTTAGTTGGTGTGAGAGAGATGGATACAGAGAACAGGGTGAGATGGAGGAGGTTGATTCACTGTGCCGACCCCTGAAGGGAGCAGCCGAAAGGAAAAGAAGAAGAAATACAATGCAGCGACTGCTGTGAATTATTTTCCTCCGTCTGCTTATTTTTTTCCATTAAAACAAATCAAAACGAAGCACAGCAGAAAAGTGTTTGTCACCAACACCCGAGTAAAAATGAGAGGTGACCTCAAATAACCTGGGCCAGGTCAGCCTCGGTCACATGGCTCCTACATCTGCATTTAAACTCCGATTTGATTCCACGCAGAGACGAAATTAAAGCACATTATATTTACCTTCCACAAACTTCCACACCGACGCCGGGTAGAATCCTAGGACGCCCCAGGGCTCGGAGCGGGAGAACAGCAGGTTCAGACCTCCTCCTTGTGCCTCCCGACTCAGCTCCTCCGCCGTGTTGAGCCGGGCTAGAGTCACCAAACTGACCCAAACCCAGGCCATCATCGTCAATCCAGGAGCCACAGACATGGTCCTGTCACTGCACAGAGACGAGAGCGTCAAGGCCGGAGGCTTCTTCTTCTTCTTCTTCTGCTGCTGCTGCTGCTGCTGCTTCTGCTGCTGCTGCCTCTCAATAACACCTGCAGCTGCTGCTCATAAGCTTTAATTAGGAGCAGAGGTGAAGCCTCCACTGTGTGAGCGTGACTCCGCCCCCACACCTGTGCGTTTGTTTCACACAAGTACACGGACAATGAACTCCTCCCACCACACGTTTTTGTTGTTTTTATTTATTTATTTGTCCAACATTCAGACATAGATGTGGAACAATGGCAACTCTTTGTGGTTTCTTCAGAATGATTGTATTTTATTTGTTTGAAAATACACTGGAAGTCGTTTCGTAATAATGTAAAAATATGACGTTAAGATATGTACAAATGGAAAGATGCATGTTAACACAGCATTTGTGTGTGTGGGTGTTATTTGATATATAGTTATTGAATTCTTGTATCGCTTTTTTAATTTCTGCCCCTCCCCTCCCCCTCCTCCAGACGCCGGCTGCAGCTGAACCCCACGCAGGCGTTCTTCCTGCTGGTGAACCAGCACAGCATGGTGTCCGTGTCCACGCCCATCTCTGAGATCTACGAGCAGGAGCGAGACGAGGACGGCTTCCTCTACATGGTCTACGCGTCGCAGGAGACGTTCGGCTGTTAGGGAGAGATGAAGGGGGGGGGGGGGGGGGGATAGGTGGCGGTTGAGCAGGGAGGGGGAGAAGCAGGGGGAGGGATCAGCAGAGAACTGACCACAACCCACTCAACTCCATGATCCTCATTTCCCTCCCTGTTCCATTGAAGTAGCTCCGCCCACTTAAGTCTGTCTGTATACATGTGACTCACCTGGCCCCCCAGTAAAAAATGGTCAGTAAATGCAACACTAGCTTCTGAAGCCAGGGGGCTATTCTAAGCGCTTTACTTCCTCCCCCTGCTGCTTCCTGTCCTGCGTGGACCGAGCGCTCTTATTTTGAAAGACAAACTAGTCAATGACAATGATTGCCCCCCCCCCACCACCACCCCAATCAATTGAGAAAAAAACGTAGACTAGTTTAGGGTCACTTTGTCATTTTGAAACAAAATAATTGATTAAATTTTTTTATTTTGTCGTCATAATTTTTCTTTTGTGTTACGTTTAGACGTCGTGGTTTATTTTCGCTTTGATCACATGGTTCGTCATAATCCCGACGCTCCAACTGACAATCGGGTGGAAACGTGACCGTGATTTATACGTGTGCAATATTTTCCCCGCCTCCTGCAGTAGCAGCACGGCTAAGGCCCCGCCCCCTCACTCAACAGCAACTGTCCAAATTTGCAATTTACTTTCCGAAACGCTCGTCTGGGCGCAAACCAATGTAGCCGCCGAATCATGAGCAGTGGCAGATTCTTCAGTTACGTACGAATGAAAACTTCTCCAACAGCTAAACGCTAAAAAATAAGAAAAACAACAAAAAATTCAGCGTCTCCCCCCGCCACTCTTGTGATGCTCAGTTTCAGTCTTTCGCCGTGAAAAGATCGCGTTTGAAAGTCATGACGTAACCACATCGCGGTTACGTTGGGGCACGTGTCACTTCCGCGCTGTGTGCCAGGTGGCGCCACCATCTTCAGCCTCACATTTTTTCGGGGCCATGTTAAATTGTTGTCATTGTAGCGTAGAGTTGAGCTTTAGACACAATAAAACAAAAAGTAAAGTATGTAAAAAGAATGAGGGTTTTTTGCACATAAATTAACGCAAATATAAAAGTCGGATAATGTTTTGTTTTTCCTTGTTTTTACGAATTTTACTGAAGATAACGCTAAACGCTGTACGACTTCCTTCCTCAAATGCGTCACAGATTGCGATGGACTACAAACGCTGCATGTCGGAGGGTTTTATAACGTTTCTGTTGATTTTTACACTACAATTATGTTTGTTTTTGTTTGAATTTAAAGTCTTTTTCCAATGTTTTTTTTTTCCTCCAAACCAAAAAGTGAAAGTTTGTGTGTTTGAGACGATATAAAGGATCATGTGTTTTCACTGTTTGACGGCTGTACATACACACGTCGCTACAACCTGATTCAAAGCGTTTGCCAATAAATAATAATCATAATAATCATAATAATAATAATAAAACGTTACCTTTAAACTGTCTTGTCTTTTGTGCTGAAGACGATCGTTGATTTGTCTTTTACCAGTAGATGGTGCTATTGACACGCTGACACTGTCAGAAAGACTTTGAATGAACGGATGTCGAGGCTAAATGACCGTCATGTCGTCACAGACACCATTTGTCCTGCATGCGTCTCATTATCTTAACTCCTGTAGACCCGCCTTTCATTGACACAGCACAAAGCAAAATTCAAGCACTTTCAATGACCCATGTCTATCAAGGAAGATTTTTACAACCTTTCAAGGGCCTTGAAATTATTATATTTGCCCAGAATTCACACTCAATGATTTCAAGGACAGACAAAAAAACTCTACTTTATTTCTTAAAATTCACTTTTAATCATTTCTTTCAAACTTTCAAAGGCTTTTTTTTCAAATTCACAAACCTTCAAGGATTTCAAGGACCATGAAGGGGACACCCATGGCAGGAGACATTAACCTTAATATCAATTTCTTTCTTGCATAAAATTCAAGCACTTTCAATTACCCATGTCGATTGTGGCCCTTGAAACTTCTTTATCCAAATTCACATTTTCAATGATTTAAAGGACCAATGAGGAAAAACTTTCAAGGGCTTTGGATTATTTTTTGTTCCACAAAATGTTAAGGTTTTCAATGACACGTCTATATGGGTGATTTTCAAAAACTTTCAAGGACTTCATGTACCATGACTGATTACTGATGCATATAAATTTGAATTTTTCCAGATGTTTTATAAAGAAAAACAAACAGATAAAAGAGGGTGATTGATTTTATTTTACAAAAACATGATCAGGTCGTGACTGACGGGCGCGCACACACAGACAAACACACACACACCAGCTTGGGGTGCGTACTTCACGGTCAGTCACACAGACAGGTAATAAGAGTTCCCTCCTTCAGTAAAGTCCTTCCTCTTAAATCCACATCGTCTTTTTTCCTCGGCATAATTCCACGTTTGACCATCGACAAACAGAAGCAAAAAAAAACCAAAAACATACGAAGTGACAAATGCACCAAGCCTGCAGGGGGCGCCATCGCCCTACTGTGGACTTGTCAAGGCAGTGTCAAGGTAAGGAAATATTTCAGAACATGTGTTTTAATGACACGCTTTTTCTTTTATTTCTTTTAATTATTTCGAACTTCGAGGTTAAAAAATGTAAATGTAGTTTCATTTTAACGTCCAGTAAATTTTGTTATTTTTTTAAAAGGACGACCAATCATCTACCGACGTTTGTTTCACTAGTGATTTTTCAAAATGACAAAACCGTGTGTGTGTGTGTGAGAACTGGTCACACAGCAGCAGGTGGGAGGCGGAGCTTCTGTGATGAGGCGGAGAGATGAGGTCCAGCTGTGCGAGACCACGAGAAAATGCAGCAGAAATTTCCTCCTCGATTACAGAAACCTGTTTTTTTTACGCCATACTGAGGAAAACAGGAGAATTTGAATAATTTATTATATTTAATTAAACATAAAATACAGTAAACAAAGTTAATCATAGAAGAGTTTAGGACAACATGAGGAAAAAAACCTCAATATTGAGATTTAATCAGAAAAAAATCTGAATCCTAAATTTCAAATCAAAATGTAAGTGGAAAATTCTGAGAAAAAAGTGAACATGTTGGAGAAATAAGGCGGAACTCAAATTCAAGAAAAAAAACAAACTAAGAGAAATAGTAAAATAAAAAAAAAATTCAAAAAGTACAAATTCGAATAAGTCACATTTGCAAGAGATTAGTGAAAAATTTGGAGAAATAATTCTGAATTCTGAAATTTAAGTCAAAATTTGAGAACAAAAAATCATAACTGTGAAACTGAAGTGAAAAGAGTCCAAATGATGGTGAAAGTGTGAATGAATGAACCCACCTGATGGTGAATGTGTGAATGAATGAACCCGCCTGACGATGGTGAACGTGTGAATGAATGAACCCACCTGACGATGGTGAATGTGTGAATGAATGTACCCACCTAACGATGGTGAACGTGTGAATGATGGTGAACGTGTGAATGAATGTACCCACCTAACGATGGTGAACGTGTGAATGAATGTACCCACCTGACGATGGTGAACGTGTGAATGAACGAACCCACCTGACGATGGTGAACATGTGAATGAATGAACCCACCTGACTACGTTGAATGTGTGAATGATGAACGTGTGAATGAATGAACCCACCTGGCGATGGTGAACGTGTGAATGAATGTACCCACCTGACAATGGTGAACGTGTGAATGAACGAACCCACCTGACGATGGTGAACATGTGAATGAATGAACCCACCTGACTACGTTGAATGTGTGAATGATGAACGTGTGAATGAATGAACCCACCTGGCGATGGTGAACGCGTGAATGAATGTACCCACCTGACGATGGTGAACGTGTGAATTAATGAACCCACCTGACGATGGTGAATGTGTGAATGATGATGAACTTGTGAATGAATGAACCCACCTGTCGATGAGTGAGTCCCTCATGTTAGAGGC
Organism: Solea solea; assembly: GCF_958295425.1. Classification (NCBI taxonomy): domain Eukaryota; kingdom Metazoa; phylum Chordata; class Actinopteri; order Pleuronectiformes; family Soleidae; genus Solea; species Solea solea. Next base: position 27,416,064 of record NC_081139.1, read on the forward strand.
GATGTTGGACGGCTGTGCTGCATCGCTCAGTCTCAGCACGCTTTCGATCACCGACAGCTCTGTGCTCGTCGTGTCCAAACCGCAGAACGCACACCAGTCGTTGACCACCATCCCCGCCGCGATCACCTCACTGCCCCGGTTCACGGTGCCGGCCTGGACAGGAAGTCAGCGCAAATATAGCGTTCTTAGAGAACTCTGGTTCGAAAACATATTTTTTATTAAGATTTGTTGTGATTGAACTGATTTTGTTTTAATTTATTTAAAATGAGTTAAAAAAAAGTTATTATACATTATACACAGATTTGTTAGATTCAAGTTAAAATATTTATATAACATATTATGCAGTATATATAACATTAATTCAAAGTTATATTTCTATTTAAATAAAGTGAAACACGTTTGGAATTTATTTATTCTGAAACAGCTCAACTTAGCATTTAGCATATCTCTCCCCCTCTCTATAATAACAGGCTAAGTGGTTAGCCCCTGTGCTATTAGCTGCTAATCAAGTAGCTCAGGGTAAAGTTTTTTTTTTTTTTTTCGATTCACTGAAATTTTGTGCTAATTAGCAAATGCTAAGCTATGATGAGCAATTAGCTAGTTTAGCCTGGGAAAAGAGAGAGGGGGAGACACTCACCACCAGTGGGACCTGGAGCAGAGAGGACAGTTCGTCCTGGTCTTCGATGGAGGTCTTTGGGTGGACCAGACCGCCCTGGTTACTGAACGCACAGTAAGAACCCACGAGAACCTGCTCAGCAATCGTCTGACGGAAAACCTCCACCTTCAGTGTGTCGGCCAGGATCTCCTCTGTCTCCTGAAACTCACATTAACAAACTTTCAAGGACCTCTTCCGTCTCCTGAAGACCTTGACGCAGCACAGCGCTAACATTTTATGTAAACGTCAGTTTTACGCCATAAACTGAACTTTGCACAAATATAAAAAACATTGCACTTTCAATGACCCACGTCTATTTTCAAAAACTGAAAAAAAGATTTTTTTCCCCCAAATTCACAAACTTTCAAGGATTTCAAGGATCCAAGGGAACCCATAAAAGGACACAAGTGGCAAAGGACATTATCCTAAATATCAACTTATTTATTTTACAAAATTCAAGCACTTTCAATGACCCATGTCTATTTAGGACAATTTTCAAAAGCTTTCAAGGCTCTCAAGGACCCGTGGGAACCCTGTGTGTGTGTGTGCGTGTCTCACCCTGTCGAGGTCAGGGTGCACCAGGGCCACATAGTCGTTGCAGGCGACGACGTTGCCGAGCGCCGACAGCCTCTCCTCGACTCTCTGCAGCCTCACGGTGTCGGGCAGACTGTTCCTGATGTGCTGCAGCTCCTGGTCCGTCGTGTTGCTGGGAACCAGGAGACCGTGACGGTTTCCTGTTCGCCACACAAACGTCACGAGTTAAACACAGTGAAGCTCGTACAGAGACTCTGTGCCTCTCACGGCGTGCGATGACTCACCCACACACATCCTCCCGATGATGCGACAGCCTGCGATGGAGGCGTGAACCACGGGGATGGTTTCTGACAGCTCACTTTCAAACACACTGCAGAAACACAGTCAGTCAGTCAGTGTGTTTACGCGCCTCCATTATTATTATTATTATTATTATTATTATTATTATCATTATTATTATTCATAATAATAATCAATTACTTAATTAATCGTCCACTATTTTGATTGAGTGTTTGTTTTTCTTCTCTCCAAATAATTAAATCAAGTGTCTGTGATTTTTCGGCTCCTTAAATGTGAATATTTTCTGGTTTTCTGATTCAAACTGAACCTTGAATTTTTTTCCAAATTCAGACTTTCAAGGATTTCAAGGACCTGTGTGCACATCGGTGGTGGGACACATTTACCTCAATATCAACTTCTGTCTTTCACAAAATTCAAGCACTTTCAATGACCCACATCTATTTTCAGGATTTCAAGGAACCCTGCGTGTGTGTGTGTGTGTGTGTGTGTCACCCTGTCGAGGTCAGGATGCACCAATGCCACGTAGTTTTTGAAAGAAAATCAACATGTTATTGATTATTTCCTGATCAGTGAACGACGGCTTCACTAAAAGTCAATTTGGCTGTTTTTTCTCCAAATGATTAAATCTGTGATCCGTGATTCTGTGACGTCTCAGCTGACAACAGCACCGCAGTCGCTAAGCTGTCTCCTTCTACTTCCAGGTCAGGAGGACGTTTAGAACGCCAAGTCCAACGAAGTGCAAACATGCAGGAGTAATCCGACTGTCGTAGTCGGACTAAGACGAGCTGGATCTCAGTCCGACTAAAAGCGGACTTTTAACACGCATGTGGCGCTTTCACTAACTAATTACTTTCATAATCGATCAATCTGTCGACCCATTTCTCGAGTAAACATTTGGTCCATTAAATGTCCGAAAATGTTTCAAAACAGAAAATATCTACATTTAAATCAATAAAAGGTGGACGCTGTGGACGAAGAGGCTTCTTACAAGTTGCCCTCCCATCTCAAGCTGTGTCAGCACATTCGGCCCTTGAATTTGAATGGTCCTGAAAAGTCCTTGAATTTGATGTCACACACCTGGTGCCTGCGCTCATTCATGTACAAAGTTGATCGAGAGAAAACAATCGAGTTTCGAGGAGGATTGTTTTATATTTAACACTTAAGAAGCTGAAATATCAAAAAAAAAAATACTACTTCTTATTTATTTTATGATAAACAGTGGTTATTGAACGTATTATACCACGTACCACAGCGGTAACAAGACATAAGATTCAGATGGAGCAAGACAGAAGGTGACTCTAATTATTCTATTTTCTCCACTCTAACTTTCCTCCAAGTACCAGCAGAGGGAGCTCGTGTACCACTATTTGAGAATCATGGACTTACAGAATAATGTTGTACAATGAGTAAATCATCCTTGATGACAGTGACTCATGTGACCTGAGATGACACCGTGATGACAGTGGCCGTTTCTCAATACTCAAGTATGCAAGTATGTATGTATTGTTCTGCTGTTTGAATGGTGGCTGGCGCCAAGTGCTGCAGCCTCATTACCGCCACCTACAGTGTTGATAAATGAACATATGAAATACTTTTAATAAATGCATATATATGTTCTTATTATTTTTACATTTTAAATATTTAACTTCATTTATTAATTTATTTCTATTAAAATATACGATACAAATAATACAATGTGGAAAATAGATATATTACAGCATTGTAGAGTAGTATATATATATATATATATATATATATATATATATGTATGTATGACGTATATGTACGTGTACAAATATATACTACTCTACATACTATACTATACATATATCTAATATTTACATATTATATTTAAATATAAATCTCGACTTTAATATAAATCTAAAATTCAAAGTTAAAATAAATAAAACATTAATAATATACAAACCTTCAAACTTTCAGGTCAAAACGTTTCCATTAAAAACAAAATAACACGTCAACAACAAATCTATGGATCACACCGAGCATCTAATGACAGCGACGTCTGAGCCAGCGGATCATTTCATCAGGACAGGCCGAGGTAACGCTGCTCTGTGCCGGGCACAGTGAGCGCCGAACGTCCGCAGAGGCGGAGCTTATCACCTCCGACAAACGTCGCTGCCAAACTATAAATACGTCATATCTTCATACACAAACCACATGTTTGAATTCTATATGACTCATTTCTCGCCTCAAATGATGTTAAAACTTTGTTCCGGGACACAGAAAAATATTTATTTCAGATTTATATTTCTATTATCTGCTGCTATGCTCCGCCGAAATGTATTCTGGGATACATGGCCATCGCAAGTACGCTTAAGTCACCTCCGATGCATACTTGGTAAAAATGGGCGGAGCGAGAACATTTCCGGGTTTGAGAACCGTCCTCGCTGTTCGCTTACTTGAGAATTGGAACAGCACTTGGACTGAGGCTGATGACGTTTTCACAAGTACGGGAGTACGCAAGTACGCTCAAGTACGCACAAGTATGGATATTGAGAAACGGCCAGTGTCTCAGACTCACCTGTAGAAGTTCTCCGAGCCTCCGATCGCCACCAGACAGTAGGTGTTGGTGAGTTTGGCGAAGCAGCCGATCTCGTTGTTTTTCTCGAACGATGCTCTGACGGCCATGACGACAGAGACGAGGTTTCAGCGCTGACCCTGAAAATAAACTGGAAACAAACAAAACACAAATAAACAAACTTCAGACACGAGTTGCGCCTGCTCCTGATGAGCTCGACGCAGCTAAGGGGCTAAATCATTACGTAATAGAGGCTAGATCTGAAACAATTACTCGATTATTAATCGATCACTTAATTAATCGTCAGCAATTTTGATAATCGATGAATCGGTTTGAAGCTTTTTTTCATTGTTAAAACAGGATTTCTGATTGTTTTAGCTTCTTAAATGTGAATATTTTCTGCTTTCTTTGCTCCATAAAACAAAGAAATCCTGAAAAACGGAATCACTTTTGTTTGTAAGACATTTGAGAACATCATCATTCCCAGGTTTGACAAACACTGACCAACATTTTTCAGCATTTTCTGACATTTTATGGACCAAACGATGACTCGATTAATAGAGAAAATAATCGACAAGATGACTCCATTATCAAAATGATCGCTGGTCGCAGCTCTAGTTATGCTACATAATAATCTGACCAGCTACGTAATAAACTGACCGGACGCGTAATAAACTGACCGGCTATGTAATAAACTGATAAGCTATGAATAAAAACAAGTAAATATGTATGTTTGTATATCTATGTAATAAACTGATCAGCTATGACTCAGCACTCAGTTTCATAATTGGTCAAAAATGACTGTATCGGTATAATATCGGTATCAGTCAAAAAATAGCGGTATCGTAGTAATAAACTGACCTGCTACGTAACGAGCTAACCGGCTAAGTAACGAGTAAACCCGGCTAAGTAACAAGTAAACCGACTATACAACTAGTAAACCGGCTACGTAACGAGCTGCGCGGTTAAATCGCGAGCTAAATGACGGTGTGACCGACTTTACTGTGAGCTGCCAGACTGAAGCTAAATGACTTATATACGCGGCTAATTTATGAGCTAAAGAAGGAGCTACGCGGTTCGATGCGCCCGAGTGAGGCGACGAACAGCATCGACTTCACCCGAAGTGAAGTTTGAATTCAAACCGATTTGAAATAAACGTCAGTGAAAACGGGAAAACATTTACCGGGACGAGTTTGTGGCCTTTGAACGAGCGTGTGTGGCGTTCTCTCTGCTCCTCTCTGCAACCACACGTGTTCTTTTCCGCTTCCGGATTAACGTCATTACGTCATGATCATCACGCAAAGTGAGAAGGGTCTAGCTCCAGACCCGCAGACCACTCAACGACACACCCCTCCACTCAACGACACCCCCCCCCACTCAACGACACACCCCCTCACACTACACGACACTCTGATTGGGTCACAGAAGAGACTGCGTCTGAAACATGATGACGTTTACTAACGTGATGACGTTACTTTTATTGAAACTTTAGTTACACACGCGTATTTCACAGACACTTTTATCCCGGTGTGCGACAGGAATAGAGAAGAATAAACACTCGTGTTGACTTTTATGAACACAGAAATGTTCTTTCTGTGCAATTTGTGAATAATTAATGTCACTTTGAAAACTATGAAATGTTATAGCCAAACTGCTAAAATATATAAATGCCGATTGGAAACAGGCACGCAGTTCTTTCAACATTTAATTATCACGTTTATGTGATCTTATTATCACGTTTATACAACATACCATCACATTTATATGATATAATTATCACGTTTATACAACATACTATCACATTTATATGATATAATTATCATGTTTATACAACATACTATCACATTTATATGATATAATTATCACGTTGATACAATATAGTATTACGTTTATATAATTATCACTTTGATACAATATATTATCACGTTTATATAATTATCACGTTGATACAATATAGTATCACATTTATATAATTATCACGTTGATACAATATAGTATCAACGTGTATATAATTATCACGTTTATACAATATAGTCAGTCAGTCAGTTAGTCATCATCTACCGCTTTATCCTCCGCCAGAGGGTCGCGGGGGGTGCTGTGCCAATCTCAGCTACATCGGGCGATAGGCGGGGTACACCCTGGACAGTTCGCCAGTCCATCACAGGGCCATACACAGATAGAGACAAACAACCATTCACTCTCACACTCACTCCTATGGTCAATTTAGAGTGTTCAATTTACCTATCCCCACATTGCATGTTTTTGGACTGTGGGAGGAAGCCGGAGAACCCGGAGAGAACCCACGCACACACGGGGAGAACATGCAAACTCCATGCAGAAAGGCCCTTGTTCCAACCGAGCTCGAACCCGGGTCTTCTCGCTGCAAGGCGAGAGTGCTAACCACTACACCACCGTCTGGCCCTATACAATAAAGTATCACGTTTATATAATTATCACTTTGATACAATATAGTATCACGTGTATAATATAATTATCACGTTTATACAACATAGTATCACGTGTATATAATTATCACTTTGATACAATATAGTATCACGTGTCTATAATTATCACGTTTATACAACATAGTATCACGTTTATATAATTATCACGTTGATACAATATAGTATCACGTTTATATAATTATCACGTTTATACAACATAGTATCACGTTTATATAATTATCACGTTGATACAATATAGTATCACGTTTATATAATTATCACGTTGATACAACATAGTATCACGTGTATATAATTATCACGTTGATACAACATAGTATCACGTGTATATAATTATCACGTTGATACAACATAGTATCACGTGTATATAATTATCACGTTTATACAACATAGTATCACGTTTATATAATTATCACGTTTATACAACATAGTATCACGTGTATATAATTATCACTTTGATACAACATAGTATCACGTGTATATAATTATCACGTTTATACAACATAGTATCACGTTTATATAATTATCACTTTGATACAACATAGTATCACGTGTATATAATTATCACGTTTATACAACATAGTATCACGTTTATATAATTATCACGTTGATACAACATAGTATCACGTTTATATAATTATCACGTTTATACAACATAGTATCACGTTTATATAATTATCACGTTTATACAACATAGTATCACGTTTATATAATTATCACGTTTATACAACATAGTATCACGTGTATATAATTATCACGTTGATACAACATAGTATCACGTTTATATAATTATCACGTTTATACAACATAGTATCACGTGTATATAATTATCACGTTGATACAACATAGTATCACGTTTATATAATTATCACGTTTATACAACATAGTATCACGTTTATATAATTATCACGTTGATACAACATAGTATCACGTTTATATAATTATCACGTTTATACAACATAGTATCAGGTTTATATAATTATCACGTTGATACAATATAGTATCACGTGTATATAATTATCATGTTTATACAATATAGTATCACAAATTCCACTGTGAACACGCTTCTGTACAATGTAACGTTTTGAATAATTTCATTTGTTTTTGCAAACTTCCAACATCATGGCAACCTGTATGTTACAAAAAGGTGTGTTTAATATAGGCCTACATTTATTGAATGTCTTATTAGTCTGTAGTTTGACATGTTGTTCAACTGGACAGAACAACGATTAGAACTAATAAAAGTCTAATTGATCATGTTTTTAACCTGAAAAAAACCTCCTAAAATTCTGTGCTGCTGTGGTCCAGCTGGTGGTGATAGACAGATGTTAAGTAGACGAGATCTGCTGAGTGCGTCATTAAGGAGATGTTACCTATTTCCAGGAAGATATATGAAACACTGGTATCTGAATCAAACCCAGCCAGTTGGACATCAGTAGGTATTTTGATGAAAGTAAAACAAATGCACTGAAACCCTTGATTCTGCACAGGAAGTTGCATAACTTTCAAATCCATGTAATGAATACAAGTAATGAATGATATATCGTTTTTATTTGTATGCATAGCAGACAATTAACTATTTACATTTTTCAAAAAGTTGTCAGGGATTACAGGCGCCTAACAACAAAGTCCTCACTCTCTAAGGCTTTCCAGTTTGAGCCTTGCTTCCTTGGACCTGTGGCTCTGAAGCTGAGTTATCTCGCTGATGAGACAAAATGATACAACAAAATAATGAAGTCATTAATGACACTCACATACATTATGGGATATAAACTGTTGTGAAAAGTGGATTAACAGTTTCCTAAATGATCAGTTTACCTGGAGTCAAACTCAGTTCCACATGTGTCCATGTCTTAGATAGATAGATAGATACTTTATTGATCCCGAAGGAAATTCAAGAAATTCAGTCTTTGTCTTTGTCCAGGGAGATGGAGAGTACAGCTGCAGGGACATCAATCAATGATTAAGATTTAAGATTGTGTTGGACAGTGAGCGTGTGTTAAAAGGAGACATATGCAGTCATATAAAACATGTAGTCTACAAATCAGTGTCAGTGTCTGATATCTCACCTCTGTATGATTAAAGCCACAGGATATGCACACTTCTTATCTGTCTGTGGACTTTCAACCATTCCAGACAAGAAGTGCATCACCTGGTCCACTTGGTCATCATCTTCAAAAATAATGAAGACCCTGTCCTCCTTCTTGGCCCAGGGAGACACAATGTTGCCTCTGAGGATTTTCTATAAATATATTATAGGTGTTTAGCTTGGGTATTCATATATAAATACATAAACACCACACAGAATGCCATTGTCACTCACCCTAATGACATGGATTGTGTCCGACATAAAATAATACTAAAATATGAAATTGGTTCAAATAAATAGTCTGCTTAATTTGGGCTTGATTAAGAATTTGCTTTAAGTTGAATTTGCTGAATGAAAATCTTTAAAATGCTTTTTTCTCTTTGTTCTAGTTATACTGATACTCCTGCTCTTTCATTACTGTGTATGTGCGTGTGTGCGCGCGCGTTCACGGACGTCTCCATGAAAAACAAAAACAAAAGAAAACCTGCATGGCAACTACGCTCGTCCCCGTCTCTGTCCTCGCGCAGCGCCAGGATCGACGCTCTGAGCCAATCACGTCGACGCTTCCATGTGTCGTCTCGGTTTGTTGGCACTTCTATTAGCTCGCCGTCTGTGTGACGTCACTGCTGAATGCGGAGGACGTAGACAAAGAGCGTGTATAGCACGTGAGGAGGTATCACACTGATGTGTTTTTGAAAGTTTGTTACAAAAACACATGAAATCACGGTGGGGCTCGATGACTTTCACCGTTGATGTCACTTCTGTCGTATTTGTTTCGCTTTCGTACGCGTAGTGCTGTTTTATTTTGTAAACATGTTGCTATGCTGTTAGCCTGCGCAGCAATACCTCGTAGGGAGCTGACATCGACTGCTATTGCTAAAACTGGCTAGCCTGAGATTAACATTTAATGTTTGCTAATGCTTTTAGCATTGTACATATAGTTTACAATTTAGATTGAACATTTAGATTTAGCAACAGCTAATGTATTTAGCATTTTACTTCTGATTTACTATTTCAATTTATCATCAGTGAATACACCTAGCATTTTATAATTGATTTACGATTTCAATTTAGCATTTAGCATCAGCTAATGCATTTAGCATTTTAAATTTAAGCAAAATACCATTATTGTTGACTAGCTTCATACACATATATGTATGTATATATATATATATATATATATATATATATATATATATATATATATATATACATGCATATATGTATGTATATACTGTATGTACACACACACGCCTCGCTTCGGCAATCGCTCTGATACCGCATTTGAAGGAATGTCCACGCTGTTCCTTGAATTGCGACAAAGTGGTTTTATTGCTGTGCATTGTCCATAAACAAGGAAAATCAAACAAACAAACAAAACAGCTTCATGAAGACACCTCCGCGCCACAGCGATCAAAAACCGGTTGCCCTTCCGGGTCAAAACCTGACAAGGACAGTGAACAATGCCTCCTATATGCACCTGAGCTCCCCCTCTGACAGCACAGTGGCCCCACACACACACACACTGAGTGAATTACACCAAACCTCATCACACAACCAAGCACATTCGGCTCCTACATATATATATATTTATATATATATCACACTTTGCTACATTACTAGCAACATTGTGATGGAAAAAGCACATGCGGCACAAACAATCGGCAGGGAGTGAGACATCCTTCAGCTCACATACGATCTCTGGAGCGATCTCACTTTGACAACACGTCTTCGGGAAACTCTGCCTGGAAACAGGGGCAAAGAAAAACCGCGCGTGCTCACCGGAACCAGCGGCCGACAGAGACAGACGTGTCTCACAGGCAACGAGGGGTCGATATTAGGTGGGAGACAATTAATTGTTCTCCCTGACAGGGACAACTAATCACACACACACACACACACAAGTCTGTGCTGTTTCCTCTGTGGGCGGAGCCTCACTGTCGTAAACATGACAGTTATTTTCAGTCACATTGGAAAACATAAGTGAATTAAAGGTCCTGCGATGCAGATAACACTGACACACAAGTCACACTGTCGTTGTTTTTGCTGCGTCCACACTTCTCTGTACATTCTGCTCTGGAGTCCCCTGTCGTTCACACTATCCTGTTATTATCCGGATAAGTTGTAAAACGGGTGAAACGGTTTCGCACATCGACTTGGTTCGTAATTGGTTTTGTACGGTGGCCCTGGAGTGCCAAACACAAGAAAACACAACAACATTAACAAAGCAAAGAGCTAATGTTGTAATGTCCAGGGCCACCATAGTTTGGTATTTAAAAGCTAACATGTACAGCACAACCTGACACCACTGTCATAAATTAGAAGACCTTACTTCAAAATATAATATAATTTAAATAATAATTTACATTTTTAATAAATAATTTATTTAATGGTTTAAATTTTGTAAAAAAAACAAAACAAAAAAACAAGCTCACTCTGCCTCACCAAATCCCAGAGAGAAAATCAGTGATTTTAGCTCATGGGGACACAGGAGCTGCTGGTCCTCTGCTGCCTCGTGTGGTCACTTTGTGTCACTGAGGTCAATCTGAACAAAGGGTTTCATACACACAAAATAAGACATTTGAACTTAGCGATGGAGGCAGCAATGGATCATCTCCTGTGTGTGTGATGTTAAAATCACTGATTTTCTCTGTGGGGTTTGGTGCAGAGAGAGTGAGTGTTTTTACAAAGTCAAACAAATCTCATCAATCAAAGTGAACGACGGCAGCGAGGAAGAAGGAAAACAATATGTGACACAAAGAGACAGAGGAGCTATATTTAGCCTCCCTCCCTCTGTGTGTGTGTGTGTGTGTGTGTGTCTCACAGCTGTAGAGAGGAGGTGAGCTGATGTTCTGAATGCTGATGAAGATGCTCTGAAGTTCATGAATGAAGCTTGTGTCGCTCTTCAGCTCGAAGAAAAGTGTGTCAATAAAAATAACACACAAGTGCTTTGAATTCACCTCTATATGAATGAATGAATGAGGTGAATTTCCTGTAAATAAATCAATCAATAAATCTTAGTTTTCAGGAGGTCAATTATTATCTATTATCTACTCGACATCTCAAAAAAAGGCTTTGTGTCACTGTCAGACCGAGTTTGTGAACACCTGTACCTGTGCGACTTTGTCCAGGTGCGACTTCCTGAACCAGGGATGGGCGGAGAGCAGAGCCGCGAGAAGACGATAGAGGACATAGGAGACGAGACAGAGGAACACGAGGACACTCCGGCCTCTGCAGCTGCTGCTGAAGGTCAGAGCTGAGACTTTAATGTTTAACCTTTGTGAATGTCCACGTTAAAAACTGAACCTGCTTAAGAATTGTGATATTTTTAAGTTTTTTTGAGCCTCACAGAAAAACTGTGACATTTGCACGTTTGTGCACACGTGCACCGCAAACTAAACAAAGCCAGCTCCTAAGTAAGTTTCATGGCCACGCCCTTTTGACTCAATAACATTTTGCCTTTGATGTGACGAGCACATACCGACGTGTTTTAATGTTGGTTACGACAAACGTGCTCAGACGAATTTGTTCATTTTACGTAGCATGCAAATTTTCCAAAATGGACGCCCAAAATGCCAAAATGGCCGACCTCCTGTTGAGTTGAGGCCATTATTGCGATGGACATTTGTGTTCGTCTTGGGCTGTTACAGGTTCCCACCAAGTTCTGTGAAATTCGGTGCAACAAAGTTTTGGCTCGCTCCATTTAGTTTCACCTCAGGGGGGCACTGTCGAGCCCTGATGCAACACACAGGTCCAAGCGCAATGATAATATCGCATTTTTGCCACGCCTGACCTCCATGCCAAGTGTCCAGAGTTTTTATGCACGTTAACCCGCTCAAAAATGACCACAAAGCCACGGAATTCTAATAATAATCTGAAGGAAAACAACAGGTTCCTCGCGGCCCCTGATGTTCGTGCTCGGGCCCCAATAATGACGCTCAACCATTCCTCGACAGACACCGCAGGTGAGCTGCCCCAGTGCATGATGGGAAACCGGCAGGTTGACAACATGTGTTTCATGATCTCCTGCACCAACTGGTACTGAACGGGTCGTCAGCGCAGCAGCAGCAGCAGCAGCGATGATGTGGACGTGAGGACGGAGACGTCAGATCCCCACAGTGTTACTGAAGAGTTAGACAAGGAGCAAGAAGATGTTTCCTGCTCTGAAAAAGTTAGTACTTGTAGAATTACTGTCATGTTCTGTAAAAAATAAAACTTCTTTTTTCTCTGAACTCTCCTGCTTCGTTTCTTTAACACACACGTGTGTGTTCATGTGACTAAATTACACGCACAAGACAGAAAAACACAGATCACCTGTGACTCTTCTGACTGGAAACTGGGGTTTTCGTCACTTAGGTGAGCCGCTCCTTCCTCACACCAAACCGCATAGAGAAAATCAATGATTTTAGCATCACAGCACACAGGAGGAGATCTACTGCTGCCTCCATCACTAAGTTCAAATGTGTTAAGTTACAAATTTGTTATTTATAACCCTTCGTTCAGATTGACCTCAGTGACATAAAGTGACCACACGAGGCAGCAGTAGACCAGCAGCTCCTGTGTCCCTGTGAGCTAAAATCACTGATTTTCTCTATGGGGTTTGGTGTGGGAGAGTGAGTGGTTTACAAACTTCAGTTTCCTGTTGGAAAAGTGTGTCTGACAGTGAGATAAAGACGTGAAAATGTTCTTAAGATATCGTAGACTTCAGCTGACATAGTTTTAAACTTTTGTTTAAATGGCTAAAATCTGTATTTCCTTGCATAATTTCACTAAAATAATCGCCAAACAGAGAAAAATGCAGCTAAGACAATGAAAATGCTTTTATTGACATTTCTTTGTTAACAGAAACATTGTGTTATTGGTATATAATCAACACGGGACAAAAGAACCTTTTAAATAATAAAAAAAAAACGTCATGTTTTAATAAATAATAAAACTTTAGCAATAAAACTATAGAGTCAATGTAAACATGCCTATATTTCTGCATAAGCGTCGTCATAAAAACAGTACAACATCATGTGCAAAGAATGAAAAAAGGTTCATCGTCGTGAGAGAAGAAAAATAATTTTGTAATTAAAAAAGAAAAAAAAACAGTTTGTGATGTAAAAATGTGATTTTTTAGATTTTAATAATCAACCCTTTTATTTTATTTTTTTAAAAAGACCCAGAAAAAGAAATCAGAACTTTATTTACACAAAACGTCTCTTTTTTAATAAGAAAAACAAAATTAAGTGAGTCGCCGTTTTTTTTTTTTTAAAGCTATTTCTGATAAAACTTAATTGTGATATTAACCCCAAAGATTTTCACTTCAAAAACTCTGCCCAGACTAGCTCTGATATGTTTTTATTCACCTACATTTATCGTAAATGTTTACGTATGTATGTTTTAGAGAAAAGAACGTGAGGAACTAAAGGCAACATGAGTTACGCTGCGCTCACACACCGGGCGAGTTACGCTGCGCTCACACACGCGACAAAATCAAGGCCGACGCTTCTGTGTGGATGCTCGGAGCTCTACGACACTTATCTGTTGTGGAAACGTCTGCGGAGGAGAAACCGTCCCCACGGTGCCTTGATATCCTTGAATGTTTGTGAATGGTTTTGAAAATCGCACTAAATCAACATGGGTCGTTGAAAGTGCATGAATTTTCAGCCAGAAATTAGTTCATATTTAGATACACGTCTCTTGCTGCAAGATGTGCCCTTTAAGTTTCCCACGGGTCCTTGAAATCCTTCAAAGTTTGTGAAAAAATGAATTCAAGAGCATTCTTCAAATTCACAAACCTTTCAAGTATTTGAAGGCACCTTGGGAACCCTGCATGGTACCGTCAAGAGAACCATGTTGTTGCTTGAGTTCCATGGTACTGTACAGCAGTGATTCCCAAAAATGTTTTTGGTTTGTTAACACGCATAAAATGACGGTGTCATGTACTCACCAGTGTCCAGACTCCGCTCGGGTAAGCGTATTATTACGACACATTCTCTCTTTATCACTTTAAACCGTCGTCTTGTTTCACGGCAACCGTCGCGGAATCGGACACAACGCGGCAAGTTTCACCGTTAAATTCGGGGGAGCTCCGTGTGGACGAGAGCCAGTTGAAGGTAGCGGTGAAACTGGCCTCCGTGTGGTTATTGATGGACGGATTCTCCTCTGCAGGCGTTTCCACAAACAGAGAGAGCAACAGTGCTTTGGTTGATGGTGAAAAGAAATGCTAAGCGACTTCTGTTGGCGTCACATAACGCACAAAATGATCCTGTGGCGCGACAAATCGCATGTGAACACAGCATTAAAGGACCTAACCCCAACACATGCAGCAGACAAGAGTTCCACTCCAGGCCAATTATCCCAAATTTCCAGTTAATTATCATGAATTCCCGTGGAAAGTTTCTGGAAATCGACCCCTTTGCTCACAATTTTCTTTTTCTTTCTATGATGCAAAGCTACATTTTCAGGTGTTTTGATCCAACAGTGAAGAGGAGAAGTTATTGCTAATGAAAACCATCATCATGAGATCATTGTCATCATCATTTCGTCCAAAATCCCAAACGCCTCCTTCAAGGACTTTAACGTTTCTGCTTCGATATTTACGCTGCAGCTTTTGTTCTCACGCCGGGGGAAACACAAGGACAAGGTTTTTGTGCGGTAGGCAATTTTCCTTCTGAAAACATTCCGTGTTCCCACAGACGGAGGCGGGTGAACCGTGTTCACTCACGTCTCCACTCTGTGTCGACTGAAAAACCCAGGGGAGGAATGGAGACACTCCATCGATTTGTGCTGAATTGCTCTCGACAAGTGGCAGCTAATCTGCGAGGCTGTGTCGCAAGAACACATTCAATTACTGTGGGATGGCGACGGTCGTGGATGAGGTGCAATGGAGGCGAGCGGAGAGACGCCATGTCCCATTTTAAATGTATGGACTACCTCCCGTGTTCTTTTAAATGCAGGTAAATGTACTTTAATACAAAGTTAAGTTGGACAAGATTAACTTTGGTCTTTTCTGTTTTTTACCAATACTTTATCAATGATTACTGCACACCATGGTCGGGGTCCCCACACCTTGATTGACATCAAATTCAAAGACTTTTCAAGGACTTTCCAGGACCAATTCCCTCAAATTTAAGGACAGTGATTGTCCTGGGGATCTTGGTCAAAGTCAGTCTTTGTTGTTTGTGTTTGGTGAGACGGAGATCTCACAGGATCACGTCGTCATTTTCTCAACTTTACTCGCTCATTGTTCTGCACGGAATCTCACGTGTCCACAACACGGCTCGTAACTATCAGTCCACGTTTGTCCTGCGTCGGCCTCGTCGACATACATCACACAACGCAGGGCATGAAACGGTAGGTGGCGTCGTAATAAAAATCTCTATTGGATGGTTTTCAAAACTTTCAGGGGCCTTGAATCCCCAGCCCCATTCACAAACCTTCAAGGATTTCAAGGACCTTTGGAAACCCTGAAGGGGACATCTTGCAGCAGGAGACATTTATCTAAATATTAACTTCTTTCTGGCAGATGATTCAAGCATGTTCAATGACCCATGTCTATTTAGAGCAATTTTCAAAAACTTACAAGGGCCTTGAATCATTTTTTCAACAAATTTGCATAATCTTTGCCAATTCAAAATGATGTAAATTGTTACAGGTATGTCTGTAAATGATTCGGGTCCCTGGTCTTTAAACACCAAAGACATCGTTTTCTGTGTGAACGAAGCGTTCAATCGTCAAACTGTGAAACTACAACAGACGCAGCCAAATGAGAGGCGAGTGTGGGCGGGGGGACAGACGGACAGATGAAGAGAGTGACTCAGCACAGAGACGAGAGGTCAGTGCTGGCAGAGACAATTACGAGAAGACGGTGAGTAAAGGGGAAGGGAGGACAGTGGGATTAAAGCGAGAGATGTCGTTTCCATTAAAGCTTTGTGAACAGGAGTAACTTCATTAAGGTCAGCTGATGTTGACAGAATGCTAATACAGACCCACACGTGTCCTCTGTCCAGCTCCTCCTACACGCCAGCTTATCGTCCTCCATCCAAACCCAGCTGTCCTCCACCTCTCTGTCCACTGTCCTCTCGCTGTCCTGCTTCACTTTCACCGCAAGACAGAAATATGAGGGAAAACAACAAATGAACCAAAAAACAAACAAACAAGCTCAGCTCTGCGACGCCTCCTCTGCCGGTGAAGCTAACAGCTACGCTAACAGGGGTGAGTCAGCAGATTTGTTATGGAATTAGTTTTGTGTCAATGTCATCAAACAAAAAAGCAAGCTTAGCTTAGTTTATTGTTTTGTATTTGTTTGAAAATACACTTTTTGTTTGAAATTATCATAATTTCGCTTGATCCGATTCTTTTTATGTATTTTCAGGCAAATAAAATACAAAAAGCTACACTAAGCAAAGCAAAGCTAAGCTAAGAGGTCACTGGAAGCTTTAAGTTAAAACACCCCAAAACATGGAAAAGTAATGAGGCTACACTTTATTATTATTACAATTTAACAGCTTCCTGCGACTCGAAAAGGTGAAATATCGCAATATTTCGTGTGGCGATATTAGACACCATTTCGCACATAATTTTTTAACTGACGTTACAAATAAACATTCAAGTGTTAAAATTATCATAAAAAAAATCAATTCCGTCAACTGGATGGTGCCAAGTGCTCGCTGGCACTGTTGTGAGTGTATCGCAATATAAATTTGCAAATACTTCTGTGATATCGTGCTAATATCGCATCGTGACTTAAATATCGAGATAATATCGTATCTCTGGTGGTGTCTCTGGCGATTCTAACCCCAAATAAGAATACATTTATTTTATTTTCCTTCAAAGAAATTTAATAAATAAAAATGTTAAAGCTAAATTTTAAAGAAGAACTTAAAAGTTCCTGTGAGTTTTAAGACACATTTACCGACTTTGCATTTAAAACTTCGCAATGTTGGAGTAACGTCAAGACCAGCTTAACGAAAAGACTTCACCCTAACCTGCAAAAAAACCAAGACGGTTTAATTGAAATCCAATCTCTTTAAAGTAGCAATAACCATGTAAAATGAGACAACACATTATATTTAAATTTCTATAAATAGGAAATAAATAACAAGTTGTCTGAAATAGAAACAAAGGTATAAAAAACATGTGATGTAACATTCATGAATAAAATGCAAACTGTGTGATAGAAACCCTTATGTATATATATATGTATGTGTATATATATATATATATATATATATATGTATATATATATATATATATATACACATATATACACCGCTGCCTTCATGACCAACGAAATGGTTGTAATTTTTTACCACATGTTGATGAAACTGGCGTCACGCGGAGTTAAAAGTCTAAAAGATTTTCTTTTTTTCCACTTGCAGCAGCGTCGTAACTCGTTCCGTGTTCAGGCCGGACGTGTCTATCGCACAAATCGCGACGGCCAATCAGCGCTGAGATTCTCCGGATGACGTCACATACTCGCCAGCGTCCAGACTCCGCTCTGGGAAGTGTATAATTTCTGTGTGTGGACACTCGGAGCTGTTCGACACTTTATCTTCTGTGGAAACGTCTGCAGAGAAGAAAGCGTCGTCTTGTGGTGGATTCACAACAACCACACGGAGACGGACACAACATTGTGAAGCTCCCAAAGTTAACGGTGAAGATCTCCATGTTGTGTCGGCTCCGTGTGGCCGTGGAGTGGAGTGGCTCAGTGGTTAAGACCGGTACCCTGTCTTTTGCCCTGTGTGCAAAAGACATCATGGTCGCAATGGTCACAATGGTCGCAAGTTCGACTCCAACCCTGGCTGATTTTACTCAATTCCATTGTAAGTTGCTGTGGATTAAAGCGTCTGCTAAATGACATGTAATGTAATGTTGTGAATCCACCACAAGACGACGCTTTCTTCTCTGCAGATGTTTCCACATGAGAGTGCAACAATGCTTTGGTTGATGGTGAAAAGAAATGCGTCACAAAATGATCCCGTGGCGCGATAAATCACGTTCGGTGTGAACACATCATGAGGCGGTGGTTATGTTGAATGTTAAAGTCTGCTGGGACAGAGTTAAGACTTCTGCACTGTCACTGTACGCTGACGACTCACTCTTCTACGCACAGTTCTGGGCCGCATTTTGTCGATCGACACAGCTTTTAAAAAAGTGTTTGACTTTAAGATCTGAGATAATGCTTGAGAGGATGTTGTTGTTGTTGTTGTTGTTGTTGTGTGCGGCGAAAAAAGAGAGACGGGACCTCTGTGATGGATTTATAAATCTGTTCCGCTCCGTTGTTGTGAGGAACCACCTCAACCACCTCTCGACGTGGAGGAGCAGCGGTTCTATTCTGAGCCCCTCCCAGATGTCCGAGCTCCTCACCCTGATCCCTAAGGCTGAGCCTGGCTACCACGAGGAGTAAAATCATTTCAGTCGCTTGTATTCGCAATCTTGTTCTTTCGGTCATTACCCAAAGCTCATGACCGTAGGAGAGAGTTGGAACGTAGATCGAAAGGTAAATTGAGAGCTTCACCTGTGTGTCTGCATTACTGCCGACGCCGCACCGAGCCGCCTGTCGATCTACTGTTCCATCCTTCCCTCACTCGTGAATGAGACCCTGAGGTAATTAAACTCCTCCACTTGAGGCAGGACCTCTTCCCCGACCCAGAGAGGGCACATTTTATAGATCCATACAACTAAAAAACAAACTAAACCACAGAGAGATCCTTGGTTTTCTTTTTGTTATGGCCTTTCTACCTACATTTAACTTCAAGTTTTTTTTTTGGAATTATTACATTTTATTTTCTGATTTTTTTTCCCAGACTCCCAAGTTGAAGTTCACACTAACAAGCTGTCACTGGAGAAGTAACTTGGACGTGGTATCTGGCTTAGGAAAGTCTCTCTTTCCTCTTTTGTTTTCACTGAGAAGGAGATTTATGTGTTGAGTCAGTCGATTAATTGAGACTGAAGACATTCAGTTCCTCCTCCACTTTCTTTTACACATCTTCAAAAAGATAAAGTCAGTAAACTTTGTGTTTTACACAGACAGGCACGAGTCTCTGGCCAATCAGGGTTCGAGTCCCACAATCCTTTGGCCATTCAAGCCAACGTCGGCTTGCTAACAGTGTGACCACTTGGGGGAGAGTTGCCTGTCATACCCACTCCTGCACGGGGTATTTGTAGAAGTGCGGCGTCATGGTATTCTGCTGCACTCCTTTGTTCTTGAACTGGAAAATCGTGTACACCAGCACCAGGATGCACAGCGACAGGATGCAAGGGATGACGACGGCGATGGCATTGACCGTCGTCGGGACGTCGTTGATGGTCACCATGATGTCCACGTCGTCCAGCGGCAGCTGGCGGTCTCCGCGGTTACCGCTGCCGCCAGAGCGCTCCATGTCCGACTGATCACAGCCCATCCAGTCACGCAGGATGGACTTTGGATATCCGGGTTCCACTGTCAGCTTCTGGTTGTCGAACTTCCAGTATTCCTTCCCTTTGTAGAAGTAAGTGTAGTCTGAGGATGGAGGGGAGGGGGCGGAGAAGAGTTATGGGGTGGAGGAAAGTGGGTAAATATTTTGTTGTATCATGGCACTTTTCAATTCTAAAAGTTCTAGTTCTACTCTTCCAGTAAAGTTTTTTATAGAATCTGTTTGTCTGTAGGAACTCTCTCGTCACTACCACAGAAATGAAATGTTGCTTTGAGCCTTCCAGTGGTTTTTAAATTAGCAGTTTGTCTTGGCGCAGTGCAAAAGCCCTGTGTCATAATCGCAAAACACGAAATTCCTCCAAATTCATCATCCGATTGATGTGGTTGTGACACCAACACAAAATATTAACTCTTTATAATTGGAAAATAGTCCTAGAATGTCTGTAACTTCAGAGTTTCCCTTTCAGTACTCAAATTTACTACTCATACGGAATAAAGTGGCCGTATAAATTGACAGTAGTTGTGAACGTTTGTTCATCTCTGTATGTCGGACTGACGACCTGTCCAGGGTGTGACCTTTCACCCCACATCAGCCGGGATTGGCCCCACCACCCTGTGACCCTCATGTGGAGGACAAAGCGGTAGATGGAGAGAGTAAGAAGAAGAGTAGTGACACTTACATCCCTCCCGGCTGATAAAGGCCCCCTGTGGTGAATCTGGGATTCCCTTCCACACAGTGACGGGTTTCGGGTACCCTGGGTCCACGGTGCGCTTGTCCTCATTGTAGCGCCAGTACTGGTCTCCTTGGAAGAAGTAGGTCTTCCCGACCGGCTCCCAGCGCAGCGCCGCGTCGATGCCATCTTTGGGCAGGCAGCTGCCCAGCTCCACCAGGCTGTGAGGGTAACCCGGCTCTGCCGTCACCTCCTTAAACACCCAGAACTTATCACCTGGAAGACACAAGGAGAAAAATACACTTCTTCATATTCTCCAGAGCTGTGTTCACAGGTAAAATAACAGATGTAAAAAAACTCATCTGTGATTGGACACTCGTTCTGCGGGAGTCCTGAGGTTTTACCGTAATGACAAGTATATGGGTGCAAGGCCGAGTCACACCCTGGACAGATCACCGGTCCATAGTTTTTGAACTTTCCAGATATCACAAATTCAATTCCAAAACTACCAGAAAGCAGACAAATGGAGCTTTGCGCCCATATACTTGTCATTACGGTAGAACCTCAGGACTTCCACGGGAACGAGTGTGCAATCACAGGTGAGATTCACTGGCGCGTCACACATTTGTGATGTCAGCGTCTCAGTGCCGTGATTCCAAAACGGTTGAATATTTAATTGAACATTTTTTTCATATGTTGTATATTTTATATTCATGTTCTAACATCCTTTCTCAGACCTGCAACTCAAACACGACACAAGAAAATCCTGCAAGAAAATCAGCTGCAGCTTTATCTCCCCTTCCTTGTGGGGACAAAAATCAAGTTCCCAAAGTGTAAATGATCACATTTTAGGGTTTTAGGGTGGAGACGTGTTGACATAAGGTGAATGTAAGTCAATGTAATGTCCTTTGAAGCTATGGAAACCAAACCAGACTGTGTGTGTGTGTGAGGGAGAGACAGAGAGAGAGCTGAGAGACCAAAGCTATTAATACCTGCTGGCTAGCTGTGATAGCAGGACGCCATCAGACCGTGTGTGTGTGAGAGAGAGACAGAGATGTCTCCACAGTGAGCAGGACATGACGCTGGTCTCACAAATTCATCAGTTAACTGAATAAGTGATTATTATTTTGAGTTCATGCTCCCCCACTGCTCCACCATTCTCCATTTCACGCTTTATTCAATATCGCGGTAGAGGACGAGGACGGAGCCTGAAAACAGCCGAGCAGATGGTGGACACAGATTTGGACGTCCCTCGTGTCATGCTGCAAACTTTTCTCCACTGGACTCAGCTGATTTCAGATCCGGTCCAAGAGGAAAAAGTCAAAAAGAAATTGAAAAATGCTAAATCACAAAACAGTTGAAATTTTGATCATGTTTTGTGACATCATCAGAGGACATATTCTTACCAAACTCGAATGGGAATTTTCAAAACCATGCTTGGTTATCAAATACAAAAGAAAATTGAGATAAACCCGAGCAGAACCTGCTTGGTGAAGATTAACATTTTTAAAAAAAAAGAGAATAGAATTTAAAAAAAAATCTTCAAAATTGGATACTTTCCATGGGAAACAAGGGGGGGAGGTTAAATAGAGTTGTTAGTCCCTTTGTTAGGATCCTGCTCGCATGTTTCTTATCTCGTACCTTTAAAGAAGACAAATTTTCCGTCAGATCTCTCATAGGCAGCGTCGATGCGAGGTGGCAGGCCTTTCCAGAACTGATCGATCTGCATGGGGTAACCCTCCTGCACCTTGTTGTTCCTCAGGCGCCAGAACCATCGGTCCTACAACACAGTGAGGTCAGAAGGTCAATATCACTGAAGGACCCAACACAAGATGACTTTATTAAAGACAATTCAGAATGAGTCACAAACGTTCTGAGAAGAAACATCTGGTTTCATGAGGGTTTGTTTGTCAATGGCTGATTTATATGTGGACTAGACTAAAATCTCGATGGGTCAGCAGACAAAACTTAACAACCAGCTAAGTAACAACCAACCAGCCAACCACCTGTCTACCAAACAACCAGCCAACAAACTACTAAACCAACCAGCCAACCACCTGCCTACCAAACAACCAGCCAACAAACTACTAAACCAACCAGCCAACCACCTGTCTACCAAACAACCAGCCAACAAACTACTAAACCAACCAGCCAACCACCTGCCTACCAAACAACCAGCCAATAAAACTACTAAACCAACCAGACAACCACATGTCTATCAAACAACCAGCCAACAAACTACTAAACCAACCAACCAACCAACCATCTGTCTACCAAACAACCAGCCAACAAACTACTAAACCAACCAACCAACCAACCACCCACCTGTCTACCAAACAACCAGCCAACAAACTACTAAACCATCCAACCAACCAAACAACTAGCCAACAAACTACTAAACCAACCAAACAACCACCTGTCTACCAAACAACCAGCCAACAAACTACTAAACTAACCAAACAACCAGCTAACAAACTACTAACCCAACCAACTGACCACCTGTCTACCAATGGCTGGCTACATTCGGGACGGATGGGATAAGTGGAAAGTCGTGTGCCTTGCCGCACTGGATGTAGAGGATGTCGAGGTTGTGTATATATTCACGATAATTGGAATGCTCTCGTTGGGATGTGGTATGTTCCTGCAATACCGGAAACTGAGAAAGATCGGCAATGAGTTGATCAATGTGAAGGTGGAAAGCGCAATAACAAAGAGGGCTATGGTTGGGCTGCGCTCCGACGTCTCCACAACCCTTGAGCACGTGAAAAGAATGGAGAAGCAAAGCGAGGCGAATCCTACAGATGAGATGGATGACTAAAGGGGGAAAAAAAAAAAAAAGATGAATTGACCTCTATTGATTGGATCATTGTGTGACTTTTGGGAAGTTGAACATGCCAGGCAACAAGTCGAGACTGTCACTCACGACGGAATATTATGGACACATGTACAGACACACATAGAGTCTGATTTGACTGTCTAGAGCTAGACTACTGAGTGCTACCTGATACTGAAACATGTTTTTGTCAAAAGTCATAAGAAAAGAATAATTATGTATTGTATGATGATAATGGGGGCGGGACTAGATAAGCTTTTGCTTCTCCCGCTTTCCCTTTTGGTTATGTGTATTGTGTGAACTACACTGATGTGTGATGAGTGATCTAAATGTCATGACCGAAATATAAATAAATAAATAAATAAATAAATAAATAAATAAATAAATAAATAAATAAATAAATAAATAAATAAACCAACCACCCAACCAACTGTCTACCAAACAACTAGCCAATAAGGGAGCAAAGAAACAAAAACACTCCAGCAGTTTGTTTTACTTTCACGTTTAAAGGGGACATATTATGCAAAATCAACTCTTTAACCATTTCAATACTCATATTTGGGACTCTGGAGGCCCTACCAGTTGCCAAAGTGTGGAAAAAGAATACTCAGGCATTTTTTCGTGGTCCCTCTTAGTGTAAGTTTAGGCGATAAAACACGCAATGTTGAATTCCCTGCGCGTTATGACGGCAGCAGGCGCATTTCACCACGAATGTTATCACCCACCAGTAAGTTTACTTGGAGAGCTCCACCTTAGCTCCCCCTTAGCTCCCCCTTAGCTCCACCTTAGCTCCACCTTAGCTCCACCTTGTCCCTATAAAATGCGAGAGTGCAGGCGAGGGAGGAAGAGCGGTATTATGTCAACGCGGAGGGACAAGTGTGCTGTTGGTGGCTGCACAGTGGAGCACAGTGTTTTACACAAACTTCCAGCCTCAGAGGATTTTATATATGAAGCTAATGTGCCGGATAAAGTCAGCAAACGTGTGTTTGTGTGTTCGCACCACTTCACATCAGACTGCGGCCAGCGGTCGCCGTATTTAGTCAGCGACCGCATTTCACCGACGTACAAACACACACATTGTTAAGAAAAGGTCAAATAGAGGTCATAACTGACCATTCTGACACGTCCTAATTAAAAATATTTGTTCAGTACGTCCTCCATGACCGGAGCACAGACTCAGTCTGATACAGTCACATACAGCGGCAGTTTATGCAGCGATCAGCGGTGCTGTCCCTAACTGTTTTTAACTGATTTACAGTTGGACAGTGTTCGGCTTGATCCTTGTGTCGGACGTCTCTTCCTGTGACGCCACTCTCGCTGTTTTCCGCGCACGCTGCCATGTCTGTGATCATTAGGACACCAGGGAACTATTTTAACTTGGGGAAATAGGGTATAATATGTCTCATTTAATGTTCAGGTGTGTGTTCATATGACTGTATCATGAAACTGTCTCACTTTCTCATGTCAACATATCCTTGCTGCATAAAAATGTGTGTACACACACACACACACACACAACTGAAATGATCCACCATCATCCTTCAGCTGCTCTAATGTTTTTCTGTCTGAAGAGAGAAAATCAATGCAGCAGTTAAAGAAGCCTCACTGTGGAAACATCCCATAATAAGTGTCTTCTTTCAAACACCCACTGCTCTGTGTCCTAATGTAACCTGCTGCTATTGCTACTATAGCTACGGCTACTGCTACAGCTACAACTAATACTGTTACTACTAACACTGCTGCTGCTGCTGCTACAGCTACTACTGCTGCTAACACTGCCGTTGCTACTGCTACGACAGCTACTGCTACTACAACTATTACTGCTACTACTTCTATTAATGCTGCTACAGCTACTACTGCTGCTGCTACTACTGCTCCTACTACTTCTATTACTGCTACAGCTGCTGCTATGACAGCTACTGCTACTACAACTATTACTGCTGCTGCTACTACTTCTACTAATGCTGCTACAGCTGCTACTTCTACTACTGCTACTGCTACAGCTGCTACTTCTACTACTGCTACAGCTGCTACTGCTACTACTACGACTTCTACTGCTACTACTTCTACTACTGCTGCTACTGCTGCTACAACTACTACTGCTACAGCTACTACTGCTCCTACTACTTCTACTACTGCTACTACTTCTACTACTGCTAGTACTACTGCAATGACAGCTACTGCTACTACAGCTACCGCTGCTATGACAGCTACTGCTACTACTACTGCTACAGCTGCTACTACTTCTACTACTGCTGCTACTGCTACAAAAACGACTGCTACAGCTACTGCTACTACTGCTACTACTAAAGCTATTGGTAAAGCGATTTAGTGCCTTCCTTATGAAACATAAGTGAAAAACATGAGTTTTGGGTGACAAGTTTTGGCAGTAGCAGATGTAGTGCTGTTGTTTTCATTCGTAAAGGCAAATCTGAGCGTGTTTCAGTGATGATCATGGGATACAAAAGATGAAAACAGCGAGTGCATCTGGTGTCAAAGCGATAAAAATGATCCATGGTTTGATCAATATCATTATCAACAACTGCTGTGCTGACTGTGCAGAACAACACAAGGTCATCGATTCTTCAACACAACTACCTACAAGACAAAAACCCACTGTAAAATGATTAACATTCATGCTGATCGTTTCTGAGGTTTAGGATCAGAGGGACAGAGTGAGACAGGAAGGAAGAGCAGAGAAAAGAGAGTGAGACTGACACAGTGAGATAGGAACAGACAAAGGAGAGTGAGACAAAGCATACTGTATGAAAGACAAAAGAGGCAGAGCGAGACACAAGGTATGGTTAGATGCATGAGCTGAGAAAGGAAACAGATGGATAGACAGAAGGAGAGTGAGACAGGTCTGTGACCTTTTCTAACATTCAGTTTAAAGATCAGAGACATCAAAATGATTTTCCTTTTCCTTTCTTCCTTCACACACGTAACATTTTAAAACTCTCCTCACTCTGTCATTTCAACAGTTGTGATGCTTTTACGTGTGGACATAAATGGACACTTGATCACGTCCTCTCCTGCTGTGTGTGACATCACTAACGGAGCTGAACACGCGTTAATGATCTTGGAAGTTGATCGCACCATATGTTCAGCACATAAGATTTTTTCATTTATTTTTTTAGCTCAGCTGTCTCCCAGTAAAAAATCGATGGGTTTTGCTGTTGGAGCTCCAAAGTGACCGCTCCTCACTCACAGCTGCTCTAGTTCCTGTTTCCTGCCCACTTAATGTGCAATTATGCTTCTTTCCCCCTGTGTCTCTATGAAACAACCACAGCTGTGTGAGTCACCATCAGCTGCAGCTCACATCGAGCTTTATCACGCTCTGTGAAAAAGACATGTTTTTCATAGGACTGATCCACGGCCGATACTGATATCACAACCTCGACTATCTACCGATATCGATATCAGTCCGAATTCGTCCAATGTGCGCAAAAGCCTGTCACAGGGCAATAGGACAACTTTATGAAAAATCTTGTTTCCACCAAGCGGTGCAGGTTGGAATGGTAAACCTTCATTTGGCTCGTGTTGCCACCACGGAATGTGTGGGCCGGATATGTAAACGATGTAGCTTGGCCTACACTACAAGTACCCACTTATAGCATAATGTCATACCAGTGTGACACGGTGTAGCCGGCCAATAAATTCCACAAAGAAGAACAACACGACACAGTAAACAAAGAGCAGCGATGGAGGACATCCAGCATTTCATGTCGTTTCGTCTTGGAATGTGGCTGTTTATCGCAAAAGGGACAAGTCTTGTTTGAGAGAAGCTGCAGAAAAAACATCGCAATTTTTCACTACTGTTGCACACAAGTGATGATTTTCTTTCAACCAATCAATGTACTGCAGTACTTGCAGCTCAGCCCTGCAGGAGCCAGACCAGTGTTTTTGGTGCCAAACACTGGGATGGTACAGATCACTTATTTTGCTACCCTTCTAAACATTTGACAATGGAGATGCAAAAGGAGCGATTTCCTCACATTCCTCTTCTCATCCATCGTTTCCCACTTTTTTCCAGTTCAGTGAAATGTGAAAGCTTCACTGAGGTTTCAGTCACGTGATTCTGTTTTACTGTATCCATTTCATCGAAACTCCAGTTCTTTAAACGCTGACTTTCCCACCTCACTAAAGGGTAAAAAAAAATTCTGAACTGACTGGACCTGAATATTTTAAAACGCATGACAGAGGAATTCACTGACATTTGGCTATCACTGCACTGCCCTGACGGATCTCCGCTCACCTTGAAGACAAACATTTCTCGTCTGAAGAAGGCCACAGTGTTGAAGTTGCCGTCACAGATGTTGGGTTTGCCATTTCCGGGCAGCGCGGGTCGGTCACCCGCTGGACGTGCTGGGCGGGAGTGCTTTCGCTCGGATGTGGAGTGCGTTCGTCGAGAAGGTAAGGTGGGTAATGGTCTGGTGGGTTCCAACAAGGCTGTGGGGATACCTGGGGTGGAGGGAAAAACACAATTAAAACAACATTATCTTCAGTTATTCCAGGACCACAGGTTTATTTTTTCAGTTAAGAAATGAAACGTCCACGATGTGCTTAAAATGAGGACTCTGGGGTTTACTTTCTGGGATTGAACAAAAAGAACTGCATCTGAACCGTTGAGGAATTCTAAGCATTTTTATACCCGGACTTAATTGTACAACTGACTAAAAAGCAGTTTCATGGCCAGATGTGACCTCACTATTCCAGTCAGAACATGCAGATAAAGGTCTGCAGCTGACTGCAAGTGTTGAATTTGCATTTGGTGGCTCTTTCAACGCGAGGTCCAAAGATAGAGAGTAGAGGTGTTGGCTTTATTGACCTGCAGTGACAACGCCGGGACGCTAGGGGAGCTTGTGCTGCTCGAGATCGGTGAGTTTGACTCGAGGGGAGAGAAAGAGCGAGAGAGTGAGAGAGAGAGAGGAAGAAGAGAGAAACTATCGATAGCTTACTGGTGGAGTGAAAACCGAACGACGTTGCGACATTACCAAAAAGAATTCCAGCGATCGTCAGCTACAATTCATATACATAAAAACAGTCGTTGTCTACGGTTAAAGTCATTTTTTGAGATATCTGCTGCTCCCCAGAGATATGTTGGGAGCATAAACATTAAAGTCACGTCGTGAGGCAACGTAAGTGCGCTAGCCAGAGGAGAGAGGTGACATAGATCTATGTCTCCTCAACACAGCTGCCAGAGTAGAGGTGATGACAAACCAGGTCGTCCATCTATTCTGTGTTGCCAGGGGTTACCGAGGACGCTTACTCAGCCAGGGGCGAGCGAGGAAGAAAGTACCGGCAGTAAAATCGGAGTTGCCGGATCCTCTTACGCCTGTCGCTGCAGCTGTGCATGCGAGAGCCCTCATATTCGCCGTGAGCCGTTGGAGTCGGCTGTTTGCTACCAGTGACAACCCTCCATACACCGAGCTCCTGACAGAGGTGATGTACCAGCAGAGGAGGGACCTTCTATTTACGTTATTTATTAAAAGACTGGTCTGACCATTTAAATAGGCAGCTCATGAATGATGTGAAAGGAGAGTATATATATATATATATATATTTGTTTTTATTATATTATCATATTATATTTGATTATTTGATATTATATGATTTGTGGACGATTATGTGCATGGACATCTAAGAAAATGAAAACCAATAGGACTGTGACTCAAACTGAATCTATAAATATAAGTATCCTGTGTGGGAGTAGAGATGTTTTGACTGCGAGGAGGAGCTCACATTCTGATGCAAATTGTGTCTCACGCTTCACATCTTTCCATTTTCCTCACAGCTGGAAAAACCCTCTGGTCCAGAGAACTGAGCGCAGTCCTGAAGTGGAGCAGCCGAGCCACAAAAAGTTCCCTCTATTTAAAACTTCACAAATCTACCATGGTTTTTTAGGTCAAACCAAAGACACCTGTCTCACTGAAGACGCCCATCTCACTGAAGACACCTGTCTCACTGAAGACACCAGACTCACTGAAGACACCAGACTTACTGAAGACACCTGTCTCCCTGAAGACGCCTGTCTCACTGAAGACGCCTGTCTCTCTGAAGACACCCTCCTCACTGAAGACACCTGTCTCACTGAAGACACCGGTCTCACTGAAGACACCAGACTCACTGAAGACACCAGATTCACTGAAGACGCCATCCTCACTGAAGACACCAGGTTCACTGAAGACACCTGTTATGCTCTATGTTCCAGATGCTAAGAAGCTAACGAAGCATGATCTGTTCCAGATTCTAAAAAGCTATGCTATTTTCCAGATGCTATGAAGCTATGCTATGTTCCAGATGCCAGGAAGCCAATGAAGCAAAGCTATTGAAACTATGTCTTCCAGATGCTAAAATGCTAATGAAGATGTGCTTTATTCCAGATGATAGGAAGCTACTGAAGCTATGGTATGTTCCTGATGCTAAGAAGCCAATTAAGCTATGCTATGTTCCAGATGCTAATAAACTAATGAAGCTGTGGTATGTTCCAGATGCTACGAAGCCAGTGAAGCAAAGCTATTGAAAATATGATATGTTCCAGATGCTAAAATGCTTAGGAAGATGTGCTTTGTTCCAGATGATAAGAAACTACTGAAGCTGTGGTATGTTCCTGATGCTAAGCAGCTAATAAAGCTATGCTAGGTTGGTTTTATGGGAGTTTGAAGCTGCTGGAGGAAAAAAGTTGAAGCACAAAACGACACTGAGCTCTGAGCGGACAAGTGCGCTATTGTTTTTACTGTATGATGTTAGCTTTGTTTTTCCTGCTTCTTTGTGTCTTTGAAACACAAATAAATGCTCTACACTCCACAACAACAGGATCTGTCACAGCTGCTGCTGCTGCCGCTGACAGGCCAGAACTCTGTCGCTGCTTATTAAAGGAGGAAAAGAAAACCACCAAAGAAACATCTTCTCTCGTCGGAACGGGAACAAAGCGTCCTCGGCTGTAAAAACACGAAAGAAACAAACATGGTTCTGTTGTTTATCAGCTGCTGTAGATTCTCTGTCTGCTGTTACCTGCTCTCCATAATTCAGCTGCACTCAGGACGCAACCATCAATATTTCATATACAAGGTGTGGGTTGTTTTTTGGGGGCTTTTACTAGCTTTAGCTTTCAGGTCTCAAGTGAAGTCAAGAGTTCAGGCAGTGAAGTCTAAAATACCGACCGCTTTCAGCAGAGTTTCTTATGAACGACTGAAAGACTGGGATCACACGTCTTAAACTCGTCAGCACTAGTTGGGGACAGTCGGGCACAGAACTCTGTTAGTGTGTGAGCGTAACCCCCAAAATACACTGGTTGCACAACGGATGGAGGTTTTCTTGCGGTTCTTCTCACACGCAAATACGCTGTAAATGTTGTAAACACAACAAACAAACGAAGACTCAGGAGTACACTGGGCTTCATCCTGTGACGTATTTGAGTGAAATACGATGTGGTGGATGTTTTATTCTGAAAAGTAAACTGGATGTTTTATTTTCCTACTTCTTTTCCCACTTGTGCTAAATTCTGCTGAATTTACGCAGAAACAGAAGTGCTGCGCATCCACTCCGACCTTCCGCGACTGAGGCGACCCGATACCAGGCTTTTAGCTAGCAGTGCGTCCAGAAATGTACAAAAGAAATTAGACGCCGTACTTCTTGCCGTACTATTGTTTCCTCCTCCCCGGTTTTTGCTGAATGTGATCAAAATTCGCCAATCCAAGCCTTGCGAGTAGTCGCTTTACCACCGCCATGTTTGTTTTCCGATGAAATCTCGCGTAATCACGCTTAGCTCACATTGTGCATTACATTTTTTTTACAGCTAATAATGTCCTTTATAATATGAAGTCCTTATCTAAAAATAAGGACTTTTTTTTTTTACTTTTTGCTTCAAGATATGAAGTTATTTTTGTGAAAATTTAGGAAAAGAGCAAGAAGACAGACAGTAATCTCCAGAGTCATGTAAGAATAGTTTTCTTGTGTGAATGTTCAAAGGTTTGAAAGGTCAGAAAACCATCACAAACACACAGCTAACACAATTGTATAAATATATGAGATTAACAAAATTGTATAAGTAGACCATAAAGCTGGTAGTCAGGAAAGAGAGAATAAGAAATTTATAAATTGTAATTTTTTTATTTATTTTTTTTAAGTCTACCACCTACCACCAAAATTTGCACCTCAAAATATTGTTCCAGAGCGTTATGAATTTCAACATTTTACAGAGGGGGACTCCACGGGACCCCCCTACAATACTTGAGCCTTTGGTGCTACGCAGACATTCGCAACCAGTAACCTTTGACACATGGACTAGAATGGATATGCATCAGCTCCGACGCCGGATCGGAGACACAACGCAACCGGTAACAGACCTGACATCAGTCGTAGTCAATCAAACATGTTTGAATAGTTTGTTTTGAGGATGCTGTGCACTGACCACCGACTCAACTATAAGCAAACATTGCCAACAGCCAATGACAAAATGTTAGTGGGACACAGGAACAAAATCAGAGCTGTGGACAACGCCCACCAAGACAAAGTCGATGGCCAGTTTATGTAAAGGATGATGCCATGGCTGCAGGATACAGAGGAGGAGGACCACCACCTTCGTTCCCTAAGCTGTCCTGCTCTTCAACTACTAACCCTGAAACCAAACCTTGAATCTTTGACCCAAACGCCTTTAAATCAAAAATAGATAAATGAAAAATTCCGTTTACCGTAGATTTTCTGAATTCCCTGCAGGTCGTCCAGAGGCAGTTTGAAGTTGTGCGTGTCCATGTACTGGTAGAAAGGAGCCATGATGGCACTGGGATCGTTGGAGTGTTCCAGACCCAAGGCGTGACCCAACTCGTGGACCGCAACCAGGAACAAATCATTGCCTGGAGAGCAAGAACACAAAGATACGGTGAGAGGAGGAGAGAGGACAAGAGGAAACACTGACACTGTGACACTGAGCTCAACAATTAACAAGAACAAAGATCAGTCAGAGAGAGCCTGAACCTGAGTTTTACCAGCCTGGGACGACTTCTCCAGTGATACGTACATCAAGCAATGCAGGGCATGAAAAAGTAGATGGCATCACAGACTTCTTTCTCGCACAAAATTCAAGCACTTTCAATGACCCATGTTTATTTAGAAGGGTTTTTTTTCAAATTCACAACTTTCAATTATTACATTACATTACATGTCATTTAGCAGACACTTTTATCCAAGGTGACTTACCATAAGTGCATTGTAATTATTTCAAGAACCCATGAGAAAACATTTTCAAGGGCTCGTTTGTTTTCCAGATTTACAAACTTTCAAGGATTTCACGGACCCATGAGAAAAACTTTAAAGGGCTTGTTTTTTTTCCAAACTTCCAAACTTTCAAGGATTTGAAGGACCCATGAGAAACCCTCCTGCTTCCTCCATAACCCACAGCCAAGGGGAACAGGGTCATTCTGAACTGAGTGGGTCAAACTGACCCACACAAGGCAGCAGGAGGGTTACATTTTTATTTTTATTTTTACAAAATTTCAAGGATTTCAAGGACCTGTGGGAACCCTGAAGTGCACATCAGTGGCGGGAGACATTTACTTTTTGAAATAAAGTATTTCGTGAATTTTTGTGAAATAACGTCTTAATAAATGAATAAGATGATGATTCTACTTTCTGCTCCATGTTTACATTTGATTATTTCAAGGAATGAAAGGAAGATAAATAAATAAATGAACGTAAGATGACAGTGGTCCTGCAGGTGTCCACGCGTCACTAACAGAAATGTCCCTCAGTAGGACGAGGTGGAAACTAAGCTCTTTTGTCCTCGTCTCTGTCCTTCTGATGCTGACGCCACAGAACTATTCCGTCTCACTATCTTTGTCTGTAATCTTTCAATTACCGAGTGTGTGTGTGTGTGTGTGTGTAGAGATAACGACACATCACACGCACACACACACACACACACACCGGTAATTGAAAGATGACAGACAAAGATAGTATATATGTAAATGTAAAGTGCTTTTGCCTGTGTTTTTCCAGAATAACTTTCAAAATCTGGCCATTATTTTACAATTTACTGTGTGAAGTAAAGAACTTCAGAAAAAAATTATAACTTTAATGTTCACGTAAACAGATGCTAAAATAATCTTACCGTCGTTGTTGGCGTTCCCCAGTGTCCACGGCTCGTCGGAGTCGAAGTGCGTGTCTCCTCCGATGCCGGCGCCGGGGAAATAGGCGTGGGCCAGGAAGCCACCTTCGCCATCAAACGGGGAGCTGTCACCGTGGAAACCGGAGGCAAAGAAGATCATGATGTCCGCCTCCTTACCCTCATTTTTGATTTCGGCGTATGGCACCTCCTGGAACAGGACAATTGTACCAAAAAACATGACAATTTGAACATTTCAAACATGTCAGATTCGGATAGGGAACATTTTGTAATCGTGCGAAGAGAAAAATGTCAGTGTGTCGGACCTGGAAGGAGAGCGGCGTGACCGTCTGCCACACGTTGAAAGCTTGTCGTATCGCTCTCTGTGTGTCCTTCTCCCCGACTTTAGGGGTGAAGTTAGAAATGCTGCAGGAAACGGAAAAACACGATCAGTCTACAGTCTACATCCACAAGAAACTGACTGCCAAATAGTGAGCTGTTCTCTACATCCACCAAGAAACTGACTGCCAAATAATGAACCGTTCTATACATCCACCAACAGACTGCCTGCAAAATAATGAGGCGCTCTAAACATAACCAAACAAATGTTTTTGTTGACCAGGAGCGCTCTTCTTCTTCTTCTCCTTTTCAAGATGCTTAGATAGTTCCAGTTTTCTACATTTTATTTTTCAACTTAAACCAGATTTATTTTAAATGAAAAAGTATTTTAATGTCTCTTCACCCTCTCCCCTCACTCTCTCACTCCTTTTATCCCTTCTCCTCCCACTCAGAGCTTTGTAGGTCTAATGTAAATTACGACGCTCCCACGGGATAGTGAATGCATCGCAGCTCTGCTGCATCACAGCTGTGGAGCGTCGGATAAAAGCCCAGATTGTGAGAGCGGTGTGATCTGGTTACGCTCCGGCGTGAGCGAGTCTCCTCGTGTTTCGCCACAGCGCCGTGTGGCCGCCACATTATTTCACTCGACTCTTCGTTGTTTTTTTTTACTGTATTGTTCTTCTATTAGCGCCGGGTCCGTCTCCTGTGAGTCACTCTCACCTGTAACTCATTTACAGCGGCGTGGGCGGAGCCTTCCTGGATTTTATGATTTACGGCACCCGTCTGGAGGTGGTTTCGTTTCGGGTTCATTAAACAGGTTGATGGTTTCAAACCACAGAGGAGGTAGAGCGCAAACGACCTCACACCTGCAGTGATCAATATTTCTGCAGCTTGATTATTTTAACTGCGTCAGCAGGATGATGCTTTAAAGGTTTATTTGAAGTCACATGATATACAATATGAGTTGAGGTGATTGTTTTTAAGTATTAACAAAATGCTGACAGTGTTAAAACAAGATACATTACAATTCTCAGTTCTGAGCTTTTCTGTATGTACACCAAAAAACTACTGCCAAATAGTGAACTGTTTATATCCACCAACAGATTGACTGCCAAAAGGTGAGCTATTCTACACATCCAAAACAGATTGACGACCACATAATGAGCTATTCTATACATCCACGGACAGACACCAGGAGACTGACTGCCAAATAGTGAGCTGTTTCATATCCACCAACAGATTAACTGCTTAATAATGAGCTATTCTATACATCCACCAACAGATTGACTGCCAAATAATGAGCTTTTGAATACATTCACTAACAGACTGCCTGCCGAATAGTGAGCTGTCATCTATATCCATCAGGACACTGACTGCCAAATAGTGAGCTTTTCTATACATTACAGACTGCCCTTAAATGTTTGTTAGTTTAAATTGCAGAGGAGGAGAGTGAGGGAGGGTGATGGAGAGAGAGTTAAGCAGAGAAAAAACTAAAATATGATCAAGAGGAGAAGAGGAAAGAAAAGAAGCAACAGAGAGACAAGTGGGTGGAGGCAGGGACATGAGATGCATTCAGGGTCCCGTGGGACAGAGCTAATTTACATCAGACTGAGGGGGAGACAGAAGCAGAGAGGAGGGAGGAGACAAACAACCAGGGAGGAAGAGGAGGAGGAGGAGAAGAAGATGGATGGATTTGTGGACCGATTACCTGTACGAGATCTTTTTATCTCTCCATTTCTGTCCTGTCAGTGCGTAGCGTTTGTTTCTCTGACGGCGGCTGGTGTGAGGATGATCTGGGACGCCACAGCGAGGTCTCCTCATCCACCTGAACACAACACGGGGCGTTTAAATGTCACTGTTTAAGATAAGTCACATTTCTCAGAGTTTAATCTAGCTAAGAATCGGACAACTTGCAGAGTCTGATGAGTACATGCACAAATCTGTGACGTGTAATGCTGGGTTCACACCACTCCAAAGCTCCAGTTGAACATTTTCAACATTGTTTGTGTGTGTGCGGACACTCGGAGCTCTACGACTTGTCGCCAAACGTCCCAGGACCAAAAGAGAGTTTGGCAAGTGGTCGGTGAAGAAGTCGATGACGCTGGCGGTTCAGACTCCGACCGCCCGTCTGATGATATTTCACAAAAATGCAGTGATCCATTCATGTCAAATTTACTGCCTGCAAAATAATGAGCTGTTCCAAAAAGTCAGCTGTTCTATATATTTACCAACAGACTGACTGCCAAATAATGAGCTATTCTATATATTAACCGAGGACTGACTGCCAAATAATGAGCTGTGTCTTTGTCCGCCAACAGACTGATTGCCAAATAGTGAGCTCTTTTATATATTTACCAAGAAACTGACTGCCACATAATGACCTATTCTATTTATTTACCAAGAGACTAACTGCCAAATAATGAGCTATTGTATTCATCCATAAACAGACTGACTACTAAATAAAAATAACAATAAATTATAAACTTTATTTGTTGTGTAGAGCTGAAGCGATTGAATACATTCACTAACGGATTGACTGCAAAATAGTGAGCTGTTATTATATCAACCAACAGATATTGACTGCCAAATAATGAACTGTTCCACAAATCCACTAACAGACTGACTGCCAAATAGTGAGGTGTTCTATGTGATCTGCGTGTCACATAGAACACCTCACTCTGTCTCTGAATGCAGAAAATCCATTTTTGGCAAGTTTGGTGTGAACGCAGCATAATGTTGACACACTGGGACATTTATTTATGTCTTACATTTTATGTGTAAAAGTTTGTTGAAAGTGCTGGCTGTATGAATTGCTGTCTTCCATTGTGATGGAATGAGTCTTTTACATATATATACATATATTTAAAAATATGTGTATATATATGTATATAAATCTATATATAAATATATACATACATATGTAAAAAAAAAATTATATATATATATACATACATATATATATACGTATATATATTCATATACATATATATATGTATATATATATATCTCTATATATATATATAGAGATATATATATATCTATATATATATATATAGATATATATATATATATGTATACATATATATATAGTGTACCCAGAAGACTCACTCTATGGTGGTCTCGTCCAGGACTCCAGTCACAGGGATGCCGTAGAAGCGCTGCATGGCCGCCACAGCCGACTGCATGGCCTTTTCCTGCCGCAGGTCTGACGTACGGAGGTCGTGAGGAAGCAGGTAGCCGTAGTTCTTCAGCCACGTCTGAAAGAGAGGAACCCAGGTTAGTTCACAGGTTACAGTTCAGCTCTTCTTCTCAGGACTCTGCATTGACCTCCATTCGTTTGGACAGACTATACAAAGCCTCATCGCTAACCTTAAAGCAGAACTATGGAGGGTTTTTTTTTACCCTGGGATGTTTATATAGTTGGTGAAATGAAAAATGAAAAAAACAAAAAGACAAAATATACATATATATATATAAATATATATATATATATAATTTTATCAGATTGTCAAGGTTGTGCTGAAGAAAAGGATAAAAGACACTCTGCATTTATGTTTTTAACACAGTAATATAAATAAGCAGCCTAAAAGCTCTGTGTTCCAAAGGTTAATACGACATCATGTTACCGCCCTTCACAGAGACAAGAAGACGGAGTAGGAGGAGGGGTGAAGACGGGGGGGGGGGGGAGCATTTGAGCTTGTCTCCACAGTCGCTCATTAATATTTCAGCGTGTGTGTTAGTCCACAGCCAGCACTCAGCTACAATATGGACGTCTGACTAACCACCGAGACGAACGTGGCAAGACTTGTCGTCTCGCACCTTCACGCATCAGGACAAGCGTCCTTATCTCCGCTCCTGTGTCCTACATGTCCAACAAGACTTTTCTTTAAAAGTTTCTTTTAAAGAAATCATTTTCTTTAACAAGTGAGGGAGCACAAAGAACAAGTGAGGGAGCGCAAAGAACAAGTGAGGGAGTGCAAATAACAAGTGAGGGAGTGTAAAGAACAAGTGAGGGAGCACAAAGAACAAGTGAGGGAGCGCAAAGAACAGGTGAGGGAGCGTAAAGAACAAGGGAGGGAGCACAAAGAACAAGTGCGGGAGCGCAAAGAACAAGTGAGGGAGCGTAAGGAACAAGTGAGGGAGCGCAAAGAACAAATGAGGGAGCGTTAAGAACAAGTGAGGGAGCGTAAGGAACAAGTGAGGGAGCGCAAAGAACAAATGAGGGAGCGCAAAGAACAAGTGAGGGAGCAAAGAACAAGTGAGGGAGCAAAGAACAAGTGAGGGAGCGTAAGGAACAAGTGAGGGAGCAAAGAACAAGTGAGGGAGCAAAGAACAAGTGAGGGAGCGTAAGGAACAAGTGAGGGAGCGCAAAGAACAAATGAGGGAGCGTAAGGAACAAGTGAGGGAGCGCAAAGAACAAGTGAGGGAGTGTTAAGAACAAGTGAGGGAGCGTAAGGAACAAGTGAGGGAGCGCAAAGAACAAGTGAGGGAGTGATATTGTATTAAACACACACACACACACACACACACACACACACACTTACTCTTTGTTGT
The DNA here is from genome assembly GCF_958295425.1 of Solea solea. Taxonomy (NCBI): domain Eukaryota; kingdom Metazoa; phylum Chordata; class Actinopteri; order Pleuronectiformes; family Soleidae; genus Solea; species Solea solea. The sequence continues at coordinate 27,454,546 of NC_081139.1, forward strand.
GGTTGTGTAACGTGACACTCATTTGAAGAAGGCCCGGGTGGGACTGATGGACTCAAACCTATGACCTCATGTCTGTCGTGTCATATAACACACACACACACACACACACACAGGTTGACGATCAATGACTACCAGGATATCGATGATGTAAGGTCTCTCTCTCACACACATACACACACACACACACACAGATGTCATGATGCGAGTTTTCATCAGAAACAACTCTCACAAAGTGAGAGCAGAGCGCAGGGACCGTCTACAAAGTGCAACACCCGAAGAAATAAAATAAAAAAAAATTCAATAACTTCACCATAACGCAGCATAGTGTCGTTAAACTTTACTGCTCTACTGTACATAAAACTACACCACTCGGTTTAAAAATAATATGGAATATATATAAATTATTTTTATACATTAAGTAAACGACAATTATTAATAATATAAATATTCACCAAAAAATATAAAAACAGAAGACACTTGATGACACAACGCTGTATTATTATGAAGTCATTTGAAAAATTATTACTATTACTATTGTATTATGGTGTCTTTTTTTGGGCGTTGTACTTTGTAGACTGTCCCTGCACTCCGGTCTCACTGATGACTGCTTGTAGAGATAAACGTTGTTTCTCCAGCTGTTTCTGATGCAAACGATGCCTTTAATCGTCTTTAATCGCCAACGTGTTACAAGGACTCTTGTAAGACACAAACGTGTCACAAAAAAAAAAAGCTTTTTGTCAGAATCAAAGCTCGGAATTCTGGTTCTGTGTGAAAAATCATTTTGAAATCATCTGCTGGGCCAGATACGGACACTGGGCGGGCCAGTTTTGGCCCACGGGCCGCCCGTTGCCGACCACCGAAGGTTCTGTTGATGCAGCGGGATAACGAGCACACGCTGTAATTAAATTGACATGTTGGTGTGAGACGCTTTCTTCTTCCTGAGCCGTGGCGCCGATCAAATGTAATCAACGCTGCGAGTTTCCAGCACCTGGAGACACAAACACCGCTCTGCCCCAAATTCAGTTTTAATTAGAGCTGCACTTAATAATTTCACTCCAAAAAAATCCACTCGGTGGGAAATAAAACAAGCACCATTTCTAAAGAAATTGCTCTTATTTTTTCTTTCTCTGACTTTGTCTTAATCAAACATTGTTATTATTATTATTATTATTGTTATATTAAATACATATAATTTATATGTATATATACACATATCTTTATATATTTTTATATATATATATATACAAATATACATACACATAAATATATATATATATATATATATACACACATATATACATAATTAAGTATAATAGCTAACTTTTAGCTTTAAATACCAGTAAGTCAAGTCAATTTTGTGAATTCTGCACAATTACCACGATATGCAACGTAAAATCAATCAGAGCTTTGGGTATAAGAAGATGAATAAAAAATTTTGTAAAGCATGAAGATGTGTATTATTTGTGTATAGATGGCTAACTTTAGCTAAGTTTTGGCTAATTTGACCAAAGTTTTAACAAGCTACATTTTGGTTAGTCAAAACGTAGCCAAAGTTAGCCAGAACAGGTAAGATTAGACTTTAGCTAAATTTTGGCTAACCTAAACCAGATTTTGGCAGAGATAGATCGACAGATCACAACAGGGATCACATGATCATAATGAATCATTAGTGACAGTCGTGGTTTCCAAGAATTCACAGGACTTTACATTGACTTTCATTCATTTTCTGGAAACTTACTCTGACCTTAACCATAACTACTTCTGACCTAATCCTAACCCTGACCCTAACATTAACCTAAGCCTGACCTCAGCCTATCTTTAAAACATGTCTTCACTTTAAAATGCAGTCATTTACATGACGGGAACTTGATTTTTGTCCCCATAATGTGACTGTGTAAACAGATTTAGGTCCCCACAACATAAGGAATACCAGGCAGGCACGCACACACACACACACACACACACACAGAGACTAAAAGGACCAAAGTAAAAGGTACACAACAGTAACGACTGTAATATCGTCACTGGGCTTATTTTCTTAATCTGAGCCATTTCTACCTCTAATTTTGGACCAAAACAAACAGGAAATAATGAGCAGAGGAATAAATCATTTAAAAAAAAAGAGAAAAAAAAGGGATGTGTTGTGAAAACCTGTGTGCTTTCCTCACTGGGCTGAGAACACAACCAGACAAAGGATTTTCTCACCACAGATCTTCATGTGGCCAAAACTCTACAGCACATTTCTTTTTTTCTTTTTTCCCCCTTTTCTTGTGAGGCCACGTTAGCATGACGACAACGACAACAACAACAACAACAACAACAACAACAACAACGTCGACGGAGGCGACAGCACAGGGAGGATTATGATTTCACAGCAGCCTGGCTCGGCACAGCCACTGGCGCTTCCTTTGTCTCCGTGAAAGCGTCACACGACGAGTAACACAAACATCACTGAAAGCCACTGATCGTCGCGTCTCCTGAGCCGATCCAACGACTACAACGAGGCAACTGTATCACTACTTCATGTCTCCTCAAGGTGGCGCAAGTAGATTTTGGAGTTATAAGTAAATCTTGGAACTATAAGTAGAATTTGATTTGATAGAGAGATATCTAGTGGCAGAAATGACACACTGTTGCCTTTGAAATACACAAATTTATGCTTCAAATCATGACTTCCAGAACGTTAACGTGTTCAGATCTCGTGGAAACACACGCAACGGCGTGTTTTCTTTTCTTTTTTTTACAGAATTTGAGCTCTGCCATCGAACTTCTGTTGGTGTTTTAAAGAAAAAACAGCTTCTGTCTGCACTTCCCCCTCCTTATTTCTACCATGTCCATAATTTATGGAGGGACGCTATATTTGGACCCAGTGAAGAAGAGCGAGAGAGTGTGTTCTTGTATTTGTTACCTCTTTAGGTAAAAGTCCGACTTTAGTCAGACTAAGACAATAATTCTGTAAACACGTTAGTCAGACTTAAGTCGAGCTAGACTTAGTCGGACTTGACCTCCCGCTGGTCTTTACCCTGAAGTAGAAGCAGACGACATATAAACTGCGACGGCGTCTTTTGTCGGATAACGCGACAACCACAGGAGACGTGTCCGTCTAATTTAACATGAACAGCAGGTATGAAACGTTCAGAACCACAGCGTCGTCCACCACACAGCGCCACCTACAGAGGCGGAGTCACACATACCCAGTCCATCCGAGTTGTCCTGTTCTCTGTCTTAGTCGGACTATGACCTCAGCTTGAGTGAACTGTGCATGTGATCCTACTGAGTGACCTTGTCAGGACCAGTAGTCATCATGGAGACCAAAAACCTGGTCCTAATGAGGCAGAACCTAATTTCTGAGGAACAGGTTAAGGTTGAGGACTTTTTGAAGGTTTGAATGGTTGAGGTTATGGTTCGTCAATGACTGGTTTCTGGTTAAGGAAGGTTAGGGATAACGATCATCTCTGAGCCGTGTCCTTAACAGGATAGCTGCGCCAACCTGTGTGTGTGTGTGTGGATGCTTTGTTCAGCAGCACCTTCACACACACACACTCACAGACACATTGGTTTCTATGACTTCAGAGGACATCACATTCATTTCATATAGACTCAGTCTCACTTCAACCAAAATTACTACTGACCTTAACCCAACCTCTGACCTCTGACCTCAGTCTAATTTTAAAACACTGAAATGTAGTCATTTACGTCATGGGGACTTGATTTTTGACCCCACTAGACTGTGTAAACAGGTTCAGGTCCTGCAAGTACCAGGTACACACACACACACACACTTCCCTGCACCTCCTTATTTCCTCCTGATTATTTACAGCTGCAAGGGTCATCCATTCATGTGTTCATTTGTGTGAAAAACACGAGAGCTCGGTGAAGCAGCGAGGCTGTCTTTCATTTATTCATCTCCACTGAATCTTTCATTTCCCTCCTTCTATTATCCTCCACCGAGAGAGACAGAGAGAGAGACAGGGAGAGAGAGAGAGAGACAGAGAGAGAGATAGAGATAGGAAGAGAGAGAGAGAGACAGAGAGAGAGAGAGAGAGAGAGAATGAAAACATCCTGGCGCGCGCGGCTCTGCTCCAACCTGCGCGCGCTAAGATGGAAACTGGACTGATGGAGAAGACGAGGATGATGATGATGATGAAGACTATGTCTGTGAATCCACAGCTGGACATAAACAAATACGCCTGACACCTCCTCCTCCTCCACTCTCTCTCACCTCCACGATGAACGTCTTCTCTTCCCCGCACGCGGACACGACCCACAGCAGCAGTGGGAAGTAGCAGGTTTTCCAGCAGAATCCCAAGAGAATCCCAGTTCTCCTCTTGCACCTGCTCCTCCGTCGCACTCCTCCTCCTGCCGTCGCCATGGCTCTGTCCCCGGTCTTTCTCCCCCCCCACCCCCACACACACCCTGCGCGTTCCGCCGCAGATTTCCACGCTCGTGTTTTGCGCGTGTTTAGCAGAGGAGGCGGAGGAGGAGACGCGGCGTGTTCTCCTGCTTCATGTCTTCACCTCCGTCTGACTCCGTCTCCTCCCTCTGACTCCTCACCACTGAACACTCTGCTCGACTGCTTTCCTGCAACTTGACGAGCGCTCATTGCGCACGCGCAGGAAGAGGCAGCAGAGAGAGAGAGAGAGAGCGAGGGAGAGAGAGAGAGAGAGAGAGAGAGAGAGAGAGAGAGATGTTGTTGCAGTAGCGCTGTGAAACCACTGGGGGCTCCTTCTATTAACACACGCGCGCACACACACACACACACAAATAAAACCACATGAATTCTGAGAAAAAACATTCACAGAATTTTGACAGAAGTCAGACTTTTGGGTGAAATTGAATCATTCAAAAGATTTGTTCACAGAAAAAGTACATTTTGAAATTATAAGTAGATTTTGGAACTATAAGTACATTTTGGAACTATAAGTACATTTTTGAATTATAAGTAGAGTCTTTCCCTCCTTTAGGTGTTGCCACAGTGGGTCATGAAAATCTACTTATAATTCCAAAATGTTCTTATAAATTTTGGAATTATCAGTAACCTTTGGAACTATAAGTAGATTTTGGAACTTTATGTAGATTTTAGAACTATTACTAACTTCTAACTAAATTTCTGATGTCCCCGAATGCAGTTTTAAGATCATTTGAGGCGTGAAATTAGTCATTTAGAATTCAAAAATGTGGTTTGTGTATTAAGATATGACGTATTTATAGTTTGGCAGCGACGGTATCGGAGGTGATCAGCTCCGCCTCAGCGGACACTCGCTGCGTACAGTGCGTGGGGCAGAGCAGCGTTACCTCGGCCTGTCCTGATGAAATGATCCGCTGACATCGCTGTCATTAGATGCTTGGTGTGATCGATAGATTTGTTGTTGACCCGTTATTTTGTTTTTAATGTAAACGTTTCGACCTGACAGTTTGAAAGTTTGTGTATTATTAATGTTTTATTTATTTTGACTTTGAATGTCAGCTGAGATTGGCACAGCACCCCCCCCCCCCATGTCTTAGCCACAGTCGTAACAATACATCCATGTCCGTAACTCACATGGCTAAACAACTCACAACACCTCATTGGCCCAAGAGGCTCAGGTGACCTTCACTGAACATACAACTTCAAAATAAAAGCACAGAATAATAATACATGAGAACACACAACCTAACAGTACTGTGCATTTCTATAAAAATAAATTAATAAATGAAGTTAAATATTTAAAATGAGAAAATAATATATACACATTTATTAAAAGTATTTATTATTATTTATTTATTGTTCATTTATCAACACTCTGTGATGAGGCTTAATCTAATGACTGCGATGTCAGCGGATCATTTCATCAGGACAGGCCGAGGTAACGCTGCTCTGCCCCACGCACTGTACGCAGCACCTCCGATACTGCGCACGAGATACTTTCTCGTGAGCACGAGATACGTTTATTTTTTATTTTTTTTCCGATGTCCCTTTAGGGGCTCCGTAGAAGCATGATTTATTTACATACTTATTGATTCATTTTACAAATACTTTTCTGAACACCAGACCCAGAAAACATCACAACAACCTCTGATTCCGACTCATCTGACTGGTGGAGTGATGTTTTACTGCAGGTGGAACCAGAACCACAACTTTACTTTCACACTGACAGAACACTTCACTTGCAAAGGTTATGTAATTTTTCAGCTTCTTTAATGTGAAAACTTTCTGGTTTCTTTGCCTCGTGTGAACAAAAAAACCATTGAAAACTGGTTTGTGGGCAAAACCGCTTGACAATGTCATCATTTTGTGCGCGGCACATTGAAAATATAGCGTTGCGAGATCAGAACGACCAGGTTGCTCTTGATGTTCACAAAGTGACTCCTCAGGCTTGACACTGGATAATACTCTCTTAACATAAGTCTGACGTAATTCTCAACCATTTCGTGAGATTCACAGGGATCAGATGAACTGTGGTGCATTATTTTACAGTTGAGCTCAGTGTTTGTGATAGAGCATCCGTTTTGGAAGAAAGATGAAGCCATGTAAGAACCAGAGTAAGTAACGTCAGAACTGATCTTAGTTTTACGAACTTTGTACGACGCATATTGATTCAGTAAAAAATCCAGGTCACGCAGATACACACCGATGAGAGCACTGATGGAGGTGACATAACCTGACGTCGCTTGGCCAGTCTGGCTTTTCAGCCGAGCCTCGTGGATCAACATCTGGATGTGGAAGGAGGCTCCGTTCACCCAGATTTTGAACCCGCGTGAACTCATCTGTTCATCATACAGCAGGGAGTTCTTGAGGATGGTAAGATGGCCGCTCAGCTGTGTCTCCAACCTGTGAAGTTCCCCCAGCAAACGATGGTTATCGTTGATGAAGGTGACGTGACGCTTCACGTACTCTGCCATCGTGTCGCGGACAGACGAAGCTTTCTCCTCACCAAAGACGCGGCGGAAAATGGCGTAGGAATCTTCGCGCTGTTGTCCAAACGTGCTGAACTTAACAATGAGCTCCAAGATCATGGAAATCACCAGTGCACCGAGTCCAACAGCGTTTGGGACTGAGCTTAATGAGCCAAAGGCAGCTCCCACCGCGCTGACGTAGCGTGGCACATCATTGATCAGCTCTTTGGAGTACGACTGAAGCTCATAGTTGGAGTTAATGCCAGAAAATTTCAGCAAAGACTCGTCGATGCCCACATCTGGTAAGACACATGAGTGCTGTAAAGATGTTTGATACCAGCCGTAAGCAACACTGTCCATTTTTTCCTGGGATAAAGTTGAGCCCATGTTTTCAATCTCGATCTGGGAAGAGCAAGAGACTGAAGATAAAGTTCAGAGTCAGCAGTTATAGTTCTGAGGACAAGACCAGCAACCAACCAGGTCTGTGGAACATTAGGGCGTTTTTGTTGATTCTACCCTCAGTTGCCAGTAAGTGATCAATTGGACTTTAACCATGAAGCACTTTGTTTTTTTAACTCAGAGCTGCAGACACATCCACACGTCCACTATTTCATGTCAAACCCACAACTTTGCCGAGGGTTGATGATCAAAATCGCACAGACTACATTTCATTTCACGGCTAACACCTCTGGTGAAGAACCTGTGGTGCAGCCCTACCAAATCCCTTTCAATGTTTTTTTTTCCCAAATTCCATTTTAATTTCTTTCATTTTTCACGTTGAGGGCCGGAGCTGTAACTGTCTTTGTGTGCTTGTTTTTTCATTTCGCATTAGTGATAGCCGGCTACAGGCTAAGCTACACGCTACACTCGTGTTTCATTTGCATGTGTGTTTATCATCTCGGTAACCACAACGTTATCCAAGCTACAGGCGTCCTGCAGCAGTCTTTCACTGTCACAGTGTCTTCTGACTCTGGGTCAGACTCCGGATCAAATGTGTAAGAGATTACGACATTACTCAATGTTTTGATCATTGCTAGCGGTGCATCTGCCTTTCCAGAGGGGGAGCTGCGGATCTGAGAGCTGACATGCCAATTACATCACTTCCAGGTAACTGGCCAATCACAAGACGAAGAAGTGGCTTTGTATGGGGATGGGAGAAACCCACCCAAATTAGTTTTAGTTAAACAGGCGTGGAAGGAAAACGCAACGATTGTATCTACGGCTGGCATCCCCAGGACATCGCACCAGTGCCGCAAGCGCTACAATGATGTCAGAAGACGGGGGAAGTCCAAGCCAGCAGAGGACATCGCTGCTCCACCCTCACCGCTGAAAGCATTGAGGGATTTGGGGGGCTTAGAAATCAGCACCCAACCTAATAAACTAGGTTTTTCCTGGTCGGTGGCGGAATTGTTTTTTGAAACAGCAAAATAGCACCAGGGAACGTTTGCGCCGGAACACGTCTCCTCTTTTCGCTGAACCGCCCCCCGGAGCGCAAGTTCATTCCCTATTTTAGGGACCTGGGCTTGTGGAGGGAAAATTCCAATGTGCGTGGAGTGCAAAATAGGAATTGTACAAGCGCCAGTGTACAAAGTCAATTGAGTGCAAGATAGAGCCCTTAGTGTTTTACGGCTGTACCTTTAATGTTTTACGGCTGTCCCTGTCCAGATTTTTACTGACTGATCCTTTCAGCTCAATAAACCAAAACGAGTATGGCGGGAACAACTCGGGTGTCTTTATGAAGATTTATTCCACACACACAGTTAGTAGTAAGATAATAGTTAGGTTGTAAACCGACAAATTGTACGGGTTCTGATGATTAGTAGTGATGGGACAAATGAACTGAGGCATTGAGGCTTGTCTCGAGTAAAAGTGGGCGTGTCAAATGAAGCCGCGCTTCGAGGCCTGTATCGATTCCGGAAAATGACGTAACCGATGACAAACGAGGCCTCGGTTTGGACAGATCACGTCATTGGTTCGTTCACCGTATCACTTCCCAATAAAACGCTTCAAACCTCGAGGCACGCTGTGGGTGTTGTAGGCGTTTATGGTGAGAAGAGTTGGAGAGAGTAAGTGAGAGTTAGAGAGAGTTGGAGACAGTTGGAGAGAGTTAGCGAGAGTTAGAGAGAGTTAGTGAGAGTTAGAGAGAGTTAGTGAGAGTTGGAGAGAGTTGGAGAGAGTTGGAGAGAGTTTGTCAGAATAAGAGTAGCAGTAGCAGGAGAGTAGGAGAAGTAGAAGGAGTAGTGTAGATCATTTCCCCCACTGTAGGGCTTTGACGTGAGATATATATTTTTCTTTCCTTTTACACTGGTTTGTGTTTGTTTGTGTGTATGTCAGTTATTATGTTTGTAAATGTCACTCCTGAGTATATATGTGCACCTTCTGTCACTTTCTTCAGTCACATACACTCTACTTTGACTCATGTATGTAAAGACGTCACTGGGAAGCCACAGTTTGACAGCAGTGTTGTGTTACTCATTCTTAAAGATAACATGTTTAAGTGAAATATGTACAACTGTTTTGTGTATCATTAATAAAATGAGTTGAAAAAATAAACACTGGTGTTGGGGAATGATTTATTCATGTGATGGTGCATGTATATGTTAAGCGTGATTTTACTACAAAGCACTGTAGGAGCATTAACATTCCTGCCAGTTCCATTTTTGTTTGTTTTGCCACAAATTCCTTTTCACAAAGATGGAGCCAGCAAGAAAGAGGAAGTCCTCACCTGTATGGGAGTATTTTGAGTTGACTGATCATAATAAGGTTTGTATGTGTAATGATATACATAAAATAGTGAATATTGTATACTCGCTATACACTGAACTATCAGTCCTAATATGTATGACTTCCTTAAAGGTGAGGTGCTTGCTGTGTGATAAACAGCTAACATACAGCAACAACACTTCCTCCATGCTTCGCCATTACAGAGCACTGCATGAGCATGCCCAGCCTGCCAACAGGCCGGATACAAGCCAAAGTACCATCAGATATTTTTTTGCATGTTGTCAAAATCTCGTGTTCAGCTCCTACAACACACCAGCATCACTGTTAATTGATAACTGTTACAGGTTCCAGAAAAGCAATGGTGGATGAGGCTGTGGTCAACATGATCATCAAGGACTCCCAGCCGTTCTCCGTTGTGGAGGATGTGGGCTTCAGGGAGCTCATGCACCTAATGGATCCCAACTATATTCTCCCCAGTAGAAAGGTGTGTGAACAGAGCCAATGTGGTCATTTTTATGTTGGTCATCATAACAGCTCTTCTTTTCACCCTCAGGCTCTGAAAGCAATGGTGGATATAAAATATCAGGAGGCCAAGGAGAAGGCCAGAGAGCAGGTCCAGAAGGCTGTGGCTGTCAGTCTCACGTCTGACATGTGGACGTCCATCAATATGGACGCCTACCTGGCAGTGACGTGCCATTTCATTGACGATGAAGACCAGCTCTGCACTACTCTGCTTGGGGTGCAACATTTTCCAAAGGCCCATACAGCAGAATACCTTGCAGCGGGGCATGTACAGCTCATGGAGGAGTGGGGCATCAGAGATAAGGTGAAGTGTCTTGTCACTGATGGCGCATCAAACATGAACGCTTGTGTGAGACAGCTAAATGTGAGGCATGCAATATGCATTGCTCACACAATAAACCTTATTGTTCGCAAGTCCTTCGATGATGTGGAAGGACTAAATGAATTAAGGCAGAAATGTAGGAGGTTGGTGACCCTCTTCCGCACAAGCACTACTGCGAAAGAGCGACTGGTCCAAGTGCAGGAGCAGATGGGAAGGCAGCCCTACAAAATGATAATAGAGGTAGACACGCGTTGGAACAGCACATTCCTTATGTTGCAGCGGCTGTATGAGCTAAGAGAGCCAGTGGGGGCAGCCCTGGCCTCACTGAAAACAGACATTACCCCCCTTACAGCAGCTGAGTATGACTCTGTGAACAACACTCTGAGTGTACTCGCCCCATTCCACCAAGCAACAGTTGAGGTTTCTGCTGAGAAGAGGGTATCCTCCTCAAAAGTGATACCTCTCATGAAGATGTTGCATCATGCAATAACAAACAAGATGCACACAATGAATGCATCCACCATTGCGAGGCAGCTGGGGGACAACCTTGTTCGACGTCTGAGGGACCACATGAGTTCTTTGGAGTCAGCAGGTGGCCTGACAATGCCAACTTTATTGGATCCAAGATTTAAAAAATTAGGATTCGAAAATGCAACCAGGAGACAAGAAGCAGTGAACCGGCTGAAAAATGAGTGTGCAAATGTAATAAGGCATGAAGCCTCATCTGCCCCCCCAGACCAGCTGCAAAACACTCGCGTGGCTCAATCTGGTGGCAATAGTAAGTAACCCCATCTGTATCCTTGATTATGACAGTGGTATTGTGCATGACACCCCACCCCCCTTTTTTGTTATTAGGTGAACTTTGGCGGCTGTTGGATGACGCCATAAACAGCAGCGGGAGCAGCTCAAGTGTGGTGGCAGATGCCGTGATTGAAGTGGATCGTTACTTGGCAGAGATGAATATTTCAAGGGATGAGGATCCACTCGTATATTGGCATGGACATAAAGCCATGTATCCACACCTTCACAAACTGGCAGTAACCTGGTTATGTTCGCCAGCGTCTTCAGTGCCATGTGAGAGGGTTTTTTCGAAGGCTGGAGAAGTGTTGTCTAAAAAAAGGAACCGCCTGAATCCAAAAACATTGGAAAAACTAGTGTTTTTGAATAAAAATACAAACTCTTGAAATGTTGTCATTGGTATTTTAATTAAGAACAGAGCTCCATGTCTGTGTTGTTGTCCACATACTTACACATGATCATACTATAGAAATATCCATTGTTTATTGTTTCTGCACACATAAGTAAATCATACATTTCAGCTCAAGTCGTGGTACAATGGCATTGACTGTAATTTAATTTGTCCAGCAGATGGCAGTATTCACTGTTTCATTGAGGCCTGGATGAGTGAACCTTTTGGTGAAGCAATGGGCTGGAAAGCCTCAGTGATTCACGGTGCTTCATTTGCCCATCACTAAATAGACAAAGACACATGAAGGTTAACATATAAAAAAGTGCTTTGATAGCAAAGCGTTGATGGCAAACTGCACTTTGATGATGACAGTGCTTTGATAACAGCTGTGCTTTGGATTACGAACAGCGCGCGCTCCAAACACACAGACGGGAGGTTATCTTAATCATAATATCTGTCACATATAACAGACAGGCCACCTTCCACTTCGATGTTGCTCAACGCTTTCTTAAGTATACGGACTGCTACTTCAGCTGCTCCATTTCAGTGGGGAGAGTCTGCTGGGTGAAACACCCATGTCCAGTCGGTCCCAGCGGCGGCTGCTTTCGTCTGGACCTGATCCTTGTCGATGCTGCTTTGGAACTCGTAAAGTTCCCTTAACACTGGCCTGGCGCCCACAAAGTTGATCCCGTGATCCAACCTAAGCTTTCTTGGGTGGCCCCTGAGAGCCGTGAAACGCTGGTACGCCTTTAAGAATCCATCCGTCGACAGATCTTCCACAATGTCAGCATGCAGTGCTCTCGAGGCCATACAACTGAATACCACGCCCAGACTTTCATCTTTATTCCCTGTCTTACAGTGTCTCTGATGATGTCGCGGGATGACGTAGGGGGATCTTGGAATGATGTTTCGAGTTCTCTCACTGTCAGTACTGCCTCCCACTTTGCTGGAATAGGGACTCTCCCTATACGAGCCAACCACCTCTTTACAGCCCTTCGGGCATAACTGACTACTCCACAGAGCTCAGCTTGAGAGTTGTACCTTCTCGGACCCACTTGGTCTTTGAGTGCGGCTCCCCACAGTGTCTCTTTTTGCTCGATTTCAGCAGAGGTCGATTTTGCTGTTGCTGTTGCTGTTACATTTGTGGTCTTCTGTATTACTTCCCAGGTTGCTTGAAATAACTTCTTTACAAGTGGAATCACCATTGAACCTGACACTCTCTTCTCCTGGGACAGTTCCACAGTTGCTGCATAGAATGGGGAGACACGCTGCGATTGTTTCATATTCCTCAGAAGAGAGAGGATGAACATCTGTCTTAAGCGATGCCAGAGCTGCCCCGACTGTCTGCCGCTCATTATACAAGCGCTGCAACATCGAAAAGGTGCTGATCCGGCGCATGTCCACCTCCTGAATGAGCTACATCACTGCACAGTTCATTTGCTGTTGCACATGTTTCAGTTTTTCTTTTCTGGTAGTGCTTGACCTAAAATAAGTCATCACTTTTTGTGCCTTTGTGCGCAGATCTTCTAGGCCAGGCATTTGATCCAGGGATTTTTTTACAACCAAATTTAATGCATGTGCAATGCAAACAACATGTCACATGGCTAGTTTTTTTTCGCAGTGGAGACCATGTTTGCAGCAGCATCAGTCACCAGGCATTGAACCTTCCCCTCAAGTCCCCACTCCACCATCAGAGAACTCTGAGCAGCTGCAATGTTTTCAGCACTGTGGTCTTGGGGGAAAGGCAGCACTCCTAAATGTAAAGTGGCCATCTTCATATTATCCAGCACACAATGACAAGTTACTGCCAGATATGCATCCACATATCAGAGGTCAGGCTCACTGCCTCCACGCTCTGCAGTTGAGCCTTGGCTTTGGCCTACTCCTCCTCATATTTCTCCTCCAAGATCTTCTTCAGAGTCTGTCTGGAAGGCAGAGTGTATGTGGGGTCAAGCTTTCCTACAAACTCTTTGAAGCCTGGATCGTCCACAGTGGTAAAAGGCTGAGAGTCCTTCACCAGCATATTCACCAGAGCCTCATCCAGCTCCTGCTTTCGGTCCACTAAGACAGAATCAAACAAATAAAACTGTTATCTGACATCATGTTACTGTAACATTTTTAGTGGTGTGTAGAGTTGTGTGGATAAACATATATATTAAACATAACCTACAATGAACAGTGTTCTCCTGCTTGTTTTCATGCTTGGCTCTGTAGTGCCTAAGCATCGAGGACATATTGTTATTATACGCCAATTGCATGGAACAATGCAAGCACTGGACCTGTATGAACAGTAATGATCAAAAAAAAAAAAAAAAAACTGTCAGGTCATAGAAATCACTTAAATCACCACACGTGCAACTGTACCTAACTTACAAACTGCTAGCTTACTACTCTTTAAGTTGTTTGTTTAGTAATAAAGTAACCACCTTATTAGGACTGATCAGCTCAAAGTGTTCCCACCCTCCATGTTGATCCACATTGATCAACCAAAAGCAGTGATGATGATGTTAATAGCAACAACGCGCACAACAACTCCGACAACAAACCCACATGTTGTGGGGTGTGTTGGGTGCCTTTAAGGTGTGTTTTGGCGCGCACAAGCCTCCTGAAGCAAGTCTCGCGTCAACGACTCATCTCGCGATATGAAGCTATTGTGCGATTTATTCGGGGATCACTGAACAGTAATTGTTTGAGGTTAAACTATCAAGCAGAACATGTAACGAAATACAACAAGCATAAACTGAATGGCACTTATGTACTTATGTTTAAAATGACAGACACAACACACACTGGTAACATTAAGCCTTAAGAGTTCCTCGGCCATTTTTCAGCCATTCTGTTTTTAATTGTTAAGCCATTTTGGCTGTGTTGAATGAATATAGCTCAAATTTTCCAGAGGATATTAATTTTTCTTTAACTTTAGAACTTTTTCTTTAACTTTTAACTGTCATCTCCGTTTCTTTAATAAGCTTAAAATGGCTTGGCTATTGAAGAAATTCCTAATGTGTTCCTAGTGGCAGTAAACACCACCTTCCCAGAAACAGCTGTAAAAACATTATATAGTAATATTTTTTCCACTTTAAACGAGTCAGTCTTTTAAAGCTACTTCTGCCTGAAATATACATCTCAAATATTAATAATATTTTTGAGAATTTAACCCTTTAAAGGCCAGTTTGTTTTCACAACTCACAACTTTTCTATCTAAAAAAACCAAAGAAACGTCGATAATTTCCGTAAAATACAATTAAAGGAGTATTTGGTTATTATCATTATCAGGCCCTAAGATGGGTCAATAATTGGCAGTTGCAGTGCCAGATTTAAAACAAACTTAGCTAATTTGTTCCTAGGGCCAAAAAACGCCCCATTGAAAACCATTGAAAATACTATTTTTGATCCCACATTTATCTTAACATAAAATAATGCTTTTCTTTATGTTAAGATTTCATGTTGGACCACTAGCATTACATTTAATTTTTTATATTTGTCCACCAGGTGGCGCTACTGTTTCCTATTCAAAACATGCAGAACATTTTCACTGTTTTCTGCACACATTCCTTGCTACTGATGATAAGTGTGTTCCACTATTGATGTTGGATAATGGTGAATGTATTAAGAAATGTGTGAGTATGTCTTTTATGTTCAACTTCATAAGAGGTTTTTCTTAGAAGACCATACTCTGCGTTATAAACCTATTCAATAATAAAAACAACAAGTAGCCTCTCAGCACTTCAAAGATACCTCAGCAGCTCTTGCTTAGGTAGTTCTAGTATGCAGGTGCACTGCA